>NW_006711230.1:1237960-1296828 GCF_000271645.1 Tremella mesenterica DSM 1558
CTCAAGTTGATGTCAACACATCTTCCTCCAATAGTAAGAGGATTGCTTAGACCCGGGGGGACAAAGGAAGGGCGAGAAGGGACAATCAACCTAAAGGACCCTATCCTCGTGGTTTAGGGGGAAAGATCTTTATCTCTCTCTCCCTCTTGTTCTCTTCGATTTGATCGGCTAGAAGAAATGAGAGGGGAGTGAGAGGATACAAGAAACTCACCTTGGTCATCTTCAGACATGTTGTACAAGATGATATGTACTAGAGTAGCTAAGTATTGAGAGCAGCAGGGGGAGCAGAGGGAAGGGGGGGAAGAAGATGGTTGGGGAGGATGAGATTTCCGTCGGAAACAATCTCATCACGTGACCTCCCCCTCTCTCTCCCTCTCTTGTTGGGGATGAGAGTTGCATCTAAAGCTATGAAGAGGCGTCTACAAGAGTTTCGGGGTTCTTACGTGACGTGTAATTTAGGTACTGATTATCACTATCTAACACTCCCCTTAATCCGTACTAAGTTGCTTTCATAGGATCGAAGAAAGATTACCGAAGACTATGGGTTCTGGCGACTCGTCTCTCATGACATTGACTTGGTGTTTGGATCGGTATTCTTTGATGGCTTCCTGTAATTGACTCTTGGATAGATCTCCGCGTTTCTTAATGCGACAGTCTTCCACACTATGTCCGTATTTACCACACCAATCACACTCTTCGTCTTCTTCACTATCACTCTCATCCTTCCCACGTTTTCCTTCTTTCCTCGTCTTTCCTTGTCCCTTCTCCTTCTCCTTGTTACCTCCATGTTCACTACCAGCACCATTACTTCTACCCTTTCCTACCCTACTACCTGATCTCCCCTTATCCTTCTTAATAGCATCTTTATTGACGAGAACAGCACTGATGGCTTGTTGAGTATGGTTCTCCATTTCTTGCTCAAGGCGGCGGGTGTCGGCAATACTGTGGTACGCGGTTACAAGATGGTCCCAGCTTTTCTGTGTGTCTGGTCGGAGGTCCCACTGTTGACGAAGTGGAGCGAAGTCGCGACCAAGGGAGAGAAGAAATCTTTCGGAACGATCACCATCATCTATATGGGCACCTGCACCAAGAGCCTCGGCTACTAGCTCACTAAAGGTCTCGAGGTGAGCGTGCATGGTGTCGAAGTTGGCATTTTCAACTAGACGAAGGAGGGAAATACGTTGGTTGAGATCATTACGCCTTGCTGTCGTTTTAACTTGATGCTGCGCAGTAATACGTGCCCAGATTTCTTGGGCTGACCAGAGGTCCTCGACTTGGGCGGCTAGTCCCGGAGAGATTGTGAAAATGAGTGTCGAACGAGCTTTACGCTCTTTGTTGGCCCAATCTAGCCAGGTGGTACGTTGAGTAGCTGTCAAAGCTACGGCTGTTGTTGAATTTGTGGCATCTGGGGGAGCCTCCCCTGCAATGGTATCGGGGGGAAAGACAACGGAATGATCTGTCGGCACTGCCGGATTTACGAGTCGTCTGAAAGGCTCGGGCTCAAGGCCGCTGAGATGACCTTGAGCACCTTTGTCAAAGAGGTAGTTACGTACACCTCGGCGCCAACGAACAAAGGTTTCTGTCCCTGTTAAAGTCGGGATCAACTTGGAAAGTGCAGAGAGGTCGTCATTATTTGACATCGTGCAATGTCGCTGCAGAGGTGATTATTTGAACGTGCTTGTGCGAGAGGGGTTTTGTCGCTGCAGAGGTGATTATTTAAACGTGCTTGTGCGAGATATGTCTTGCCGCAGAGGTGTTCAAACTTGCTTTGGCGGATGGAGGCGCTGCAGAGGTGTTTAAACGTGCTTGTGCGCGGAGGAATGTGGTATGGAGAGTCGAGCGGATGTCCCGGAACCTACGCAGCAGGTAGGCTTTGCAGTGTCAAGAGTGTTACCGAATTTACTCTGTCGAAGACAGGACGTGGAGCAATGAGTGATGTACGGTAAAGGAATGTGATGACGTGGCAAGAGGCTTGTGCGTTGATGGATACTTGAAATTGTAGAGACTCGAGGGTGTTGAGACTCGCAGCCGGAAAGTGTCCAAGAAATGGCCCTAGCGAGGGTTGACTAGGAATGGGATGCGTGATGACTCTGTAGTTTATGTGAGTTGGAACAGTGATGTGAGACGGAAATGAATATGACAGAAATGATGATGGATCCGAGGAGGATTTTATCGAAGGGTGATGTCGTCGAGGCTTCCAAGCAACGATTGGGACAAATGTACGTTGAGGCTTCCAAGCGTCAACTTATGTACTCACGTTGTCGATAATCCGCGGGTCTGCTATCCAGCACTTCCGTGATCCGTGATCTAATGTCCAAACGTCTAAATCCAATATCCAGCGTTTCCGACGTTTCCAGCGTTCCGACCGATATCTAACGTTTCTAAATCCAGTGTTTCCGATGTGTCGATAATCGTGGCCAAGGGGGAACCCTAGAGGGGCCGAAACAGGTGTATGTCAAGCGTGGATTGATGAACTCTCAGTATATCTGGTGAGAGGAGAATGCTACTCCGACTGTTAATCTGTTGGGGATGAGAGTTGCATCTAAAGCTATGAAGAGGCGTCTACAAGAGTTTCGGGGTTCTTACGTGACGTGTAATTTAGGTACTGATTATCACTATCTAACATCTCTCACCTCTCTCTCCCTCTACAAATTCCTTCAAGGGTTACTTATGCACCCAAGTAAAATCATCCTCAATCTTCTCTTCTTCCTTCTACGACCCTCATACTCCTCCAGAATCTCCTTCTTCCCAAAATATTCCTAGTACTTCATCGGTTAGGCTAATAGGACAAACCCTCATCACTCATCGTTCACTCTAGCCAGAAAGATGATTCAAATCGATGCATCCCTCTTACAACCTCTCTTTCTCTTCCCACCCACTTCACCCATGATCCAATCTTTTCTCTCTTCTATCAACGCCCAAATCCCTAAAATCGATAGATATCCAGAAGGGATGTATCATACTTATCCCACTATCTGTTTCTCATTATATTATAAATCTTCTCAATTCCCAATTTCCTCTTCAAATTTACCAAGAACATCGATCAACATTCTAAATTCTCAACATAAACCTCCTTCGGATCAACAGTGTCTTTTAGATAGGATCGACATTACTTCTCCTATTCCTCATCCTCGAAAGAAACTAGGTTCTCCACCGGAGATCATATTAAGATTCCCTGATACCACTTTACCTCTACTCCCTTCCCCAGATCCGAACAACCCACAAACGGGATATCACACCAGGTCGTCATCATCTCAGATTATAAACGTCCATAAAATCACTAGTGATAACGTTGACGGGACGACCTCATCATCTCGATTCACAGAGAAGAGGAATAAGACGAGTAAGGTCCCCCTTGCGACGACCCGACCTTCTCAACTCGTAATTGATAAAACCACAACTGGCAGAAACTTCGTTTCATCTCTCGGCGAACCTACTAAAAAGGGAGGAGGGACAACATGGTTACCCATTTACCTCGAATGGGATCGAGTGCGACTTCTCAATCCCTCAGGTGAGACGGTAGAGGTGGGTATCATGGTTGAATTGAATGATCCTAGAGGGAAAGACGAACGAAGTGGTGATATATGGGATAGAGCAGGAGATTGGGTCTGGGAAAGTTTCAAAGTGTTTAATGCACATGCATGATTCATGACCTATCACGATGAGAGAAAAAGGGGTGATAAATGATTTAAGCGGAGATACCTTCGATGGCGAGTTTTAATTCGTCAATGTTGAGAATCTCGAAACCTTTCGCTTTTGTCACCTAAGAATTAGCACGGGATTCGGCAATAGAAGGGTAAGGAGAGTAGACGTAGCGCGACAGAAGAGTAATGGTGGTATAGATGAAGGATGGTATAGGGTTCGGAACAAGGACAAATCGACGGGACATACCCTAGCCAGTTGTACATTGTTCTCATCCAGTTTCTCCTCCATGACCTGTTTCAACACCTTCAGAGCCAATGTGTATGCCTCTTGCAGAGTCATTTGCTTATCATTAGCTCGGATCAAATCGATAGGCTTGCTACAGGGACGATACCATGGAGAAGACGGGCGCTACTGATGTTGTTGCAGACAGAGTCAGTGATCCTGAGCGCAGCAGAGAGGCTCAAGTCGTACAGCAGATACAACTGAGTGAAGCCGCGATAGTGGGCTAGAGGGAGGGACCGGGGCCGGAGTAGTCATATACGATGAAATCAACCCTAACCTACCTTGTGGAAAGCATCCTGCAGACTTTGTTGAGCAGCATCCGACCCCGATCCAATGGCTTTAGCGTCATATCGCGTGAACGTCCCCGAAGGATCTGTATGGTATCTTTATTGTCAGCAGCTCAAAGTTGAATTTTCGTGAAGCAGCTGATACATACAATTGTGGACCTTTCTCATCGACGCCGGCTATAAGTAAGGCTACACCGAATGGTCGTGACTGTTATCAGTCATCATGACTATTCGACGACACCTCATGACACAAAGTCCAGCGTCAAACCTCTACTACTGTCCTGTTTCCAACCAGTGGGTGAAGTCGCCATATATCAGAGGATCAAGCGCCCTGTTCATTTACACAAGCAGGATATCGACCGCAAGGACCACGGAGGAGAGGTGAATGAGGAAGAGGTATTGTGAAAGGATAAAAGACCCACCATCAAAGCATCATCATCCTCCACACTCTCTCCAAATCTCAAAGCTAAATCACATACCGCCTGAGTACAACTCTCAACTTTGATATTCTCGTCATATGTAAAAGCATGATTCTGACTAGTGACACGAGCATGATCCACCATAGTCCTTGCATCTGCCGTAAGACCTGACATTGCGCATCCTATATGTCGGTCAATCTCCATGATTTTCTCAATGGAAGATGTTTCTAGTAAAGGTGAAGCCACTCGTTTTTCAACACCGAGAACTGTACCTTCTGGTGTTGCTATTCCGACGGTAGTGGAGCCGAGCTGTGTGTCAGCGCCTATCTAGCAGCAAAGGAGTGACGAGGAGCCGAAGAATTGATAATTATCTGTCATTGTTCGAAAGGTTGATCGAGTTGATGTATATTGATATCACTTGGGAAACTCATGGAAGATTCTAACAATTGTCTCAGTTCACTGTGTGGTGATTGTCAAATCGAAGGATGAAGGGGGACAACGGGTTTTGAGAGTCGGCAGAGACAGGGGTTGGGGGAGAGAACGTATTGATACTGACTTTGATAGCCTCCATTGCGTATTCAACCTGGAACAACCTCCCCTAATTCGTCAGCTCAGCGATTATGCTCTTGTAGATGAGCTCACCTCGGGGGAGAAGGTATTGACACCTCTATCATACTCTGATCTACTCGTTAGCCTCTGACATCCCTACTTCTCCTCGTCCGTTTATTCCAGTTCGTTCTAACATTCCTTGTCCGTGTCTCAAGTCCCTCTTGTGTGCTGTTCCATCCAACAGACATACGCTTTACATGCTGGTAAAAAGACACAGAAGCTCACCTCGTCAGAAACATGTTGCTTCTTTAGTCTGGTCAGGAAGTGAATGGGCACTGAAGAAAGAGATAGCGCTTGGGGGAGGAAGTAAAGCTGAAGACGAAGAAGGGGGGGGAGGACGACTTTGGTCGCGTATGACGAAGCGTTCATTTGGTTTACGTAATATCACGTGGATATCTCTAGGCCTGGAATGCATCCTGCTCATACGCACCCGTATGCATGAAATCACTAACCAGCATGCATGAGGATGGTGGTTGAGAGGACACATGTCATGCTTGGGAGGATGAAATATCGAGACTGATTAGAACCAACACCAACCGTGAATGTATGGTGTAGTAGGGCATATGCATGCATGGTGTCTACCATGTCATCATCATCCCTCTCACCATTGCGCATTTCAACGTTTGACATGTAGCATGTGGGATGTAATCGGGGGACATGATTAGATCGATATCAAGATTGCTCGCGGGAGGTCACACATGTCCATCATGGTGTGCACATACCGACTGACATGCATGGTGGTACCGTATGCATCGGACGTATGTATATCGGGATATGCATATACCATGATTGATTTCCTTTCCTTCCCCCACTCCGTCCATGATCTTGCAATGTACCATGAGGCGTACCCGGATACCATGATGGATCTATGTATGACCGTCACCGGCATCTCTTCCCAATCAACTTGAAATCTCACCTATTTTCCTACTAAAGACCATTTTTCAACCCATCTAGCCTTGTGGCACTTCCTCAGTCCCTTCTCAGCTCCTTCAGTCCTACCCCTGCCTCATACTACCACGTACCGACCTAGCTGTCCTAGTGATCAGATTTGTCTCGAGTGAGCACGTATGACACTGCCCTGACCCCCTCTGGTCTTTCCCTTTACCAGTTTTCACGCCTTTTTGCCGAACGTCGACCGTCGGTTCTTTTCGGTTCTTTTTCATCATCCTGGGGTCTGATGCCTTGAGAGGTGAGAACGTCTCATGGTGGGTGAGAAAAAGGGATATAAACCGGGTATCCCCAGCTATTTTCTTCTTTTCTCATCTCTTCTTTTCTCGCCACTCCAATTCGACTTTCAAATCGTTCTAAATAGTTGATCACCTTTCGAGAACAGTAAGTAAAGTCGAATAGATATCATAAAGGTGAGTAAAATCAGTCTCTTAAATTCGATATTCCTATATCCGCCACTTTCCACTTTTTCTCTTTTGTTTCATTTTTCTCTTTACCCTCTTCTCTTCCCTTCGTCTCTTGTACTACTCCCCCTCTCCTCTTCTCTCTTGTCACTCTATCTCCTTCTTTCAACAACCGATACATATCGGAATGCTCAAGACGCTAATTAATAGCGCTCAATCGCTCGACGGTTGAGAGGGCCGAATCCCGCACAGGCGTCGGGCGAAGAGCGCTCTCACAGCCGACCGAGTAAGTCTTTTCTCTTGTCTCTGACACCGACACCCCTGGAAGAACATTCCTTCTTCTTCTTCTCTTCTTCACCACCTCTCACATACGTACTCCTCATACACCACCAATACTCCTTCACAGTCCATTTACATTCGGTCTCTTACCTTTCTCCTTTTCTCACAGAAACACATATCCGGAACATATCGGGGACATATCGCTCATATCGTAGTACATATCCCAACCTACTTCCTCATATCCCAAACAAGTATCGTCTGCTCCAGCCCAACCTATACATACCCACTACTCTCAACTTTTTATCTCATCTCTCTCCTAAGCTCTCCCCACCCTCATAAGCCCTCTTCTTAATCAAATCCAAACTCCCGTATTCTTCCTACTCGCTCATACCGTCCGGCCCCACGACTGGTAACTCATACGAAACCATGGATCAAGACGATGATATCATTCCTCTTGACCATACTCCTCTCCATCTTCGTGGCAGACCCACCAACGCCAGGGTAGATCGTACGCCTATCATCATCTCGAGCTCTCCACCTTCGTCGCCACTCGTCACTGAATCTTCGAAGAAGAGACGAGCTTCGGATCTCTCCGATGAAGAAGACCGTCCTGGTCCCTCCAAACGTCGTGGTATACTCAAAGCACCAACTAAGGAATTCCGCTACGCCGATGCTATCAAGTTGGATTTAGAACCTGAACAGGAAGATCATCATGACGATCAACCTCAATCTACCCGGGAGGTAGATGCTATGGCTCTTCTTCCCGGTGTTCTTGAAGTTCTTCCTGATATCTGCCCAGAATACGCTGTGAAACGATTGGTGAAACATCTAGAAGCTGGTCAACTTGGGGAAAGCATAGCCAACGTGATCGCTTCAGCTTTGGAAGTAGAAGGCGGATATCCTAAACCTCAAAAATCGGAAAACAAAACTAATACCAACGAGAAGAAAGATAAAGATATTGGAACTATTGAAGATTACAAAAAAATAAATTATCGAAATGAAGGAAGAGCTGGGTTCGTATATAAAACTAGGAGTCATATGTGGTTACAGAATGCATTCCGAGGGATCCCTGTACCATAGTAAGTTTTCTTGTGGTACATGCGAATAACAGTCGCTGATTCAAAAGTATCAAACAAAAGCTTCGTGACGTACCTTTTCTCACGCCTCTCTACTATACTCTTCATAAAGAGTTGGCAGAGGTGAAGGACGGCACGGCTAAACATTTTGAATTACTTCGTCGACCTCGCGGAAAGACCGGGATCCAGACCATGATTTCGGATAAAGGCAAAAGGAAGGCTAGGGAGATGTCTCCCACAGAGGACGAATCCATGCACGATACGGACTCTCTCGAATCTGCAGAGGTGAAGCAAAAGGAACTTCCACAGGGAGACGATTGGGAATTTGAGACCGAGTTGAGGGTGTTGACTCAAGCTATCAGTAAGTGTCGGGTATCTTTGTCTGCGATTACCCTCTCATGGCAGTGGCGTATTAGACGTCACTATCCTCAATTTTCATGCGTCAACGCCGTGCATGCTATTTACTATGATTCGTTCTCTGCTCTCTGACGCTTTTCCCTTCTCTCATGCTGCCTCTTCCGTGACACATACAGAGGCAAAGAATATGCACTACATGGATTGAGCTGATAACAGAACACGAAGAAGAGTCCGAGAAAGAGGCCGCTCGGAAAGAACGCGAGAAACAAGCTGTCATCGCTGCTGGTGGCGGAATCGAATGCGGATGTTGTTTTGCGGATGAAATCTGGGTAAGCGCTATTCCATTCCTTGCCAGCGTCCCCTCCTTACCTCTTGACACTATGTCATACATCTTTCGCCATCACTCGACGACTCCACATATCTTACTGTAAGAGCCTTTGTGGAAAAATCTCCCTCTGGAGATTGAAAAATCACTGACAGACCAGGAGAACATGTACCAATGTGCCGACGGTCATCTGTTCTGTGGTGAATGTGCTCGGCGAAATGCGGAGACTCGACTGGGAGACCAACACCATGTGAGTACCTCGTCACTGTCGCATACATTAGAATCCTCATGCCGTGCTCAACCCTCACATGTCATCCAAGCGAGACTTTCAGATCAATTCATGTGTTCCGTTCCTACGGTCAAGAGGGCGCTCAGTTTCGGACTGGGTAAGTCACTTGCTGATGTCAGACTATCCCCTGTATGGACATGTCCGGCTGTACTGCACTGTTTTCCGAAACCGAGCTCTCCCGTCTCTTACCTGCCAAGTCGCTTGAACTTTACCATCGTCTCAACCAAGCTAAGCAGCTCGAGGATGCTGCTATTGAGGGATTGGAAACTTGTCCCAACTGCCCTTTCGCCGTTGTGATCGAGAACCCGGACGAGAAGCTGTTCAGGTGTCTGAACTCGGAATGCGGTCAAGTTAGCTGTCGCAAGTGTCGTCGACCTGTGAGTCCTCGTTATCTTGCTTTCCATCACATCGTTCCCCCTGCACTCGTCTCTCACCTCATGACCTGAGTGGTCTCCATCACATGCTTTTAACTTCTGACTTCATCATACAAGCTGTTTTATTCGAATGCTGTAATCCATCAGTGGGTGACACGATCCTGTGATGCCTCAACTGGGTAATGAGTGGTCAGATGGGACAACTTGCTGACGACCAGGACCACATCCCCAAAACGTGTGAAGAGATGGATAAAGACCGCAAGTTGAACAAACTTCACGCTGTGGAAGATGCCATGTCCGAAGCTCTTATCAGGAAATGTCCTAATGAAAAGTGCGGCAAGCCATTTCTCAAAGATGGTGGTTGCAACAAGATTGTCGTGAGTACAGACTTTTCATCCTTTTTGGATTAGTTCATCTGAAGGCCGCCGCCATGACTGACCTGCAGTGCCAAAAATGCCGCACGACCTCCTGTTACATGTGTCGGGTCATCATTACCGACGGCTACAAACATTTCGATACCGGTGAGTACCTGCTCGGACGTAGTCATGAATCGGAGCTGATTGATAGATCCATGGGAACCTGGTGTTCCTAGAAAGTCGACGAAGTGCATCTTGTGGGATAAAGATGAAGCCGCAAAAGACAACGAAGCTGTAAG
Source organism: Tremella mesenterica DSM 1558 (assembly GCF_000271645.1). NCBI lineage: Eukaryota > Fungi > Basidiomycota > Tremellomycetes > Tremellales > Tremellaceae > Tremella > Tremella mesenterica. The sequence goes on from NW_006711230.1 coordinate 1,247,910, forward strand.
TTTGTTGATTGACCTCTCCCCTGTCCTGTATACATGTATGCTGCCTAGACTCGTCCTATTCCATATGGCTCCTGTCGCGCTTGTGTTCCGCTTTCCGCCCACTGGTTCATTCTGCTTCTCCCCATTTTTTGTGATGTCCAAGTCCACCCGTTCTGATGCCTCAATTTTGCCCTCTTAAGAATTCCAACCAATACACTATATCGTGTCTTGGTGTGGAAAGTGCACAACATAGTTCGTCTTTCTACTCGTAAGCTGACATAGAGATCGTTGCCGCACGTGACGCCGCCCAGGTCGAAGTCATCGCTGCAGCTCAAGCAGAAGGAATCAATCTCGAGAACCAAGATGTTCATATCGACGTTCCAGAAGTTCCTCGTCGCCCAGACCTCATCCGCGCTCCTGCAGCTCCTCCCAGGGATTGGGCTGCTCGGATAGGCGAACGCATGGCTCAGTTGGGACAACAATTGATAGGGGCACGAGCGGCGGAGCAAGCTCAATACGCGGCAATGATGGCGCAGCTCAACGAGATTAGTAAGTCCCCGCCTTGTCACCAGTGGCAACTCTCCCCCCAATCTGACGGTTGGAATTATTGATTCCAACTCTCTTCTTTCTTGCCGAACACAAAGCCTTGTGCCATCTTCCTCTAGCTCACAATCTTATAGTAATCAGTGCTGATGGATCAGACCGTTTTGTACCCGCGCCCGGTGCTCCACCCGTAGCCCCCGCTGCGCCTGCTCCTCAAAATCGAGCAGCTCTCCTAGCTGCCGTCCAAATGCAACAACGCGCCATCGCCGATGTTATCGCTAGGGCTCGTAATCGTAACGGTAATGGTGCTCGACAGCCTGCCGCCGCTCCAGCTCCCGCTGCCGCTGCCGCTGCCGCTCCTGCAGCTCCTGTAGCTCCCGCACGTCCTGTGCCTCGAGCCGATATTCTTCAGCAAGCTATCGCGCTCCACCGTCGTCGTCAACCTGCCCCTCCAAATCAAGGCGATCTTTTCCGACAAGCCGCTCAGCTCGCTCAAGCGGGTGATCTCCCTGTCCTACAAGGCAACCCTGTACCTGCTCGCAACCGAATTCCTCAACCTCGTGGAGGTGCCGCGGCTCCTTTGCCTCATCTACAACCACAGCCACCTCTGCCTCCTCGACTGGCGCAATTAAATCTCGATGTACAGAACCTCGCAATGCTTCAACATCAACTAGCAGCACAGGCTCATTTGGCGCAGGCGGTCCAGCGTCGATTCGATAATGGTGCTCAAAACTTGTTCCCGCGTCAAGACCCAGTCGCAATGGGTAATGGACAATTTCACATGATGTTGAATCAACCTAATGTCGGTGCTGCCGGTGTGGCTCAGGGTTTGGCGGCGATGGGGAACAGGGCGATTGATCGGGCAGTGGTACCCCCACCTAGAAACTTGCGTAGAAGAGGAAGGAGGGCCCCAGTGGACTGATTGGTGTGAAGGGGGAAAGATTGCCCTTAAGCGATTTGTTCAATCAATAAACAGCGACTTTTTGCGCTTTGTGTGGTCTGGGTGAATGGCCAGGGGATGTGACAATGGCTAGACGCTGGAATTTGGAGGTTCGATAAGATTGTGTTCGATCAATCCTGCTTGGAAAAGTGATCCGCAAGTCGAAGATTTAAACGATAAAAATTAAACCAAAAAAAAAAAAACACTTTCCGAACGACATCATAAAATTACAATCGACACGAACGAGACGAGCCCCCTTTAATCAAATCATCAAACACCCTCTGTTCCCCTCATCACAACCACCCTCCCTTCCACTCCAGCTGTAAACACCCTCATCCCCCTCTTTGGCCACGCGTTGAATGGACTCCGCTGTTGTTCCAACTCCTGTCTAAATTTCGACTCGACGTGTGACTTTTCCTCCGTCGTATTCGCGTGACCATTCCACTCTGTTCATATTGTCAATCCTCCGTCCGTCCTCGTCCACCTTGTAGTGAATCGCTATCCTTCGCCGAACTCGTGTATAGATCCCAACTCTGTCAACTCTGTCTAATCGCCGTTTGCCTCTTTCGAATCTGGGTGTTTTGGGTATTTGGAGATATGGTCGAAAATCGCAAAAATACAAAAATAAGGGTTGATGTGGGTTTTCGATGGAGTGCATGCATGTACTTTTCGTTGTCTTTTCTTCAATTCTTGTATTCCATCTCTTTCCTCAATTAAATTGACTCTCTCTCCCTATCTTCAATCAATCTTCCCATCTATCTTGTCATCCTTAATTCCTTCTCTCGCTTCTCCTGTCTTACGCATCTCTACTTACGATACAATCTCTCAACTCAGTGAATGAAATCTATCGAGTCATCTCCCATCGCTCATCACCTCCACCTTACAACTCATCCTGTTCCCTTCATCATCTTCCTGCCGATCAATCTCGCTTCCACATTCTTCCGTCTTCCTCTCTTGGCTTGATTGCGTCATTCACCTCCACCCGCCCACCTCTCCAATCGATGTCACCCCGAAACGGCGGAGATCAACCTGAAACATGTGCTTTTTATCATCCTTTGAACCAGAAAACTCCGACAATTATCACATGTCTCTCTCCGCACGTACTAAAGTCATCACTCGTCATATTCTTTTCCCTCATCGCCCCTCCTAATTCCCCCCGCTTTGTGTATCTCACTGATTCGACCTAACCCCCCTCGTGCGGACTAATTCATTAAACAGACTGCTAGTCAATCATCCCCGCCTCAGCAATTACTTATAATACAAACTTGTCATCTCTCGCCTTGTACGAATCACCCATTGATCATTGACCGATTCGTATTGATTTCCCGCCGAGTACGTCTTACCTACTCATATCAAGTCGGACTAAAGACTTTCATCCTCCGAATTAATCTCAAAAGCTCAGCAATCGCCCCGTGAAAAAATGTGAGTATTTCTCATTATTTCGCTTATCAATCTCTTCATTTCCCACCTCCCCTCACTTCATCCAACTCAGTGATTTGTTTCCTTAAAAAATCAAAAAGATAAAAAAAAACAATCACTAAGATAATGCCACTACTTTCCCCTTCGACAGAAAGTAAATTTTCTGATTCAGATTCTAATTCTAATTCTAATCATCGTGTTAAAAGATCAACCATCCATATTCCTATCTCACCACATTTGATAGATTTTTTACATCAACATTCTCATTTCTTCAATTCACATTCACACTCTCATTCTAAAACAGATAACTCACCGTTATCTCCAACCAAAACTATCAGTTCACCAACTTCACCAACTTCACCAACTTCACCAACTTCACCAACTTCACCAACTTCACCCATCTCTCAAGCTGCTTCTCATTTCTTACAATTGACACGTCGTGTTAGTTTGAAACGTTCCAAACCTTTATCTCCATCTGATTTCGTCCATGCGAAGGAAACGACAACTATCTCATCTCCGATCCCCATGGTTGATCCGAAGTCCCCATATTTATTTCATCCACCCCAAAGATCTCAAGATACTAGATATCCCTCTGATTTCCCTCATACCCAAAATGCAGAGGATACTTCGTTTGAGAATGACAATTCGGAGAGGGATCTGACAGAAGTAGAACCTGATAGATATACTCAACTATCAATAGATACGAATATGTCAGGTCAAGATGGGTCAAATCCACTTTCTTATCGGGAACGACAACGCGCTCTACTCGCTATACAGATGAGTAACTCTGCTAGTACGACTGGACAAGCGGGAAGAGCGATACCTCCCGGCCCCCCAGAAGGTCATACTCTCACTGCCAACTCCAGAAGATGGGGATACGTCACAAACCAAAATACACAAGTGGGAGATTATTCCGAGACGGAAAGTGAAGAAGGAAGAATGGCAGTTCCTCTTATGTTGGATAACCCAGCTGCAAGTCGAGAAACTGTTCCTTTGGTTTTTGACGATGGGACTTTGAATACTACTCCTAATAGTCCAAGATATGGTATGGTGCGTCCTGATCCTGAGACTTCAACTAGAGGTGAGTAATTTCATTCTTCTGTATTCAGTCAATCATACCTTAAACGTATATCCAGCAAACCTAATCTTTATGTTGTCACCTCGGTGCTTATGATTAGTGAAAATAGTATGTAAGAAAGAAAATGGATTTTGATGACTGATCAATAGCTTCCATTCAAGCTTATGAAACTTATCAACCTGAACTTGAACGAATCCGAAATGCAACTCAAACTCAAACACCTTCCTTGCTCACTTCTTCTTCTGCTGCCATCCAGCAGGTTTCTTCCCGAACAGCTAGGACTCCCTCCAGGACTCATCGTATTGTTCCAGCACCTCTTTACCTTCCTTCTACATCCCAAACGGTTGAATCATCTTTACCCTTCCGGGATGAAGATGGAGATTCACCAACTTTAGGTCCTTACCTACCTACCAGTCTCAGGTCCCGAGGAGATCCACCTGAGGGGTTTACCAATACCCTCAATTCTACCACCTTGCCGACAGCTTCAATGCCTGAACCTGGTTGGTCACGTCAAGAGGAGGATCAAGATAGTCCAACTCTTGGACACATACAAACTCCATTTAGTAGGCAGCAATATACCTCTAACTTCTCACAACAGATGGGAAACATATCTCCTAGTACTCCCTCAACTGTAGTTCTCAGGAGCCCATACACTGGTACATACCCAAGTAATGTTAGGGAGTCAGTTCAAACTTTGTTTGAGGGTGAACCTTTGGTGGGAGAGGATTCAAGACGCGCTTCGAACGTTACTATCATTGAAGATGGAGATGAAGATGAAGAACATGTTGTTCAACCTACCTTTTCACCCACTCTTGGTCAGCCTCATTCTGGAATTCGGTTTGGTATTCCAGGAGGACTTACAACCGGGGACGGTTCAAGAAGATACGTAAGTGGTCATGAGGTAGATGGATCAAGTGAAGGAGAATGTAGTTTGGAAGAAGAAAGTAGTGAATCCTCAGGTCAATGTAGTGAGGAAGAAACACAAGCTATCTCTTCTACTTTAAGATCCTTGACGCATAGATCAGACGAAAATAGGGGGGTCAGACAACGAATGATTGGCAGGATTCAACGGGCAACACAGTCCAGAGCTCCTGATTCAACCTCTTGAGGTGATAACGTGGCAGAAAGAGGTTCATCTTCTAGAAAATAATTACGAGTAAAATGATGCATGTTTTGAGATCTCTTACAGTAACACCATCCTATGAATCCTCTTACTCGATGCTACCCCCTGATTGCCAAGATGACAAACAATAAATGGACCGAAGCAATCATCAAATCTCGTGATCAGTCGACAACTATGACCCGCCGTCCGTGTCACATCTTCAAGAGCCGATTATAATTCGAAACTCAGCTTTGAGCGAGATGACGATTTTTTCCGTGCGCCCAGTCACATACATGTGTAATCCTCGTTCTCACATGTGTCATCTCCTCATCCTTTCATTCTGAAATCAGCTGACATGTAATTCATCGACTCCGCTCCGCTAATCATCTAGAAACATCTCTTCTTACTAATTGACTACTTCTTCTCTACCGCCCACTTCTCCTCTTCATCTTTCCACCATCAAATCAGTGTGTGTAGAAAGAAAAAAACATGGAACCTTCTTCAACTTCAGGTCAGTCTAAACCTCCTTCCCCTCAATTTCGTAAATTCCCAAGATTGGATTGACTCTTCCACATGAATGAAGCTGCTAACAATCAGTCATCAGTACGGCTCCCACTCCTCCTCCCGCCATGTGGCCCCTGACCCGTCAAGCAACCCAGACCCTCAATACTGGTCTCAACACCGAACTCAACGGCAATGTCAACCCCGAAGTCAACACCGAAGTCAACACAGAAGTCGTCACCGAAGTCAACACCCAAGAACCTACCACCCAAAAAGCCAAACATCGTTCATGGCTTCAAACCCTTCAACGTGGAAGTACAATATGTTGCTGTTTCCCCTCTTCAACACATCAAGATGAAACTAGAACATCCAGCTTGGTAAATGTCGTACCAGCGGGGATTTTGCAACCTCATCAGGGTGAAGAAAGCTATGAGATGAGTGTAAATGTTACCACTGATGATACTAGACCCTTATCGGATCATAGTATTGCTCTACCCGTTCAAGGTGTACACGTGAGCGATCAGCCACCCCAAATACCAGTTCAGACATTTGGAGAAGCATTATCTTCTTATGAGGAGGAAGGGGGCAGACCGTTCAGTCTTCAGTTACCTATTCAAGGTGCACAACAACGTTTTCCAAGGGATAGTATTGACAATACCATTGAATATGCGTGGGATGTAAGTTTCATTCTTCCCGGCTTACAATCTTCTTCCTTCTTCCTCTCCTGCTCAGATTTTTCATGCAGTCTTACGTTCTGAACTTTGTCATTGTCACTCTCACAGTTTGATGATGTTCTCAACTTCTCAAGATCACTGGTGAGACAAAACACTGCCCACAAATTAGGTATGACCAAAAGTCCTTCAGACTAACAAGCAGACAATGGAGTCCCAGAACCAACCAGAATCCACCACTGACTTGGGACTAGACCCAGAAACTGCGGCAATTCTAAGCAAATCATTCCATCCACCTACTTCACCCCCTCCACCACGTCCACCTCGTTCCCCTGAACTTACACAAACATCTTCCTCAGCCAAAGAAGATCCTCCAGTATTGACTTACTCCCCTCGTACTCCTCAAAGGTCCGCTACCAACCTCACTCTTTTGACCGTCCCTCCCATCCCTGAAGAAATCACAGAACCTGGAACTAACGAGCCTGTATCCTCTCCAAGCTCTGAACTTCCCTACACCAAGTCAATGGCTGAACTGCATAGCGCAAAACATCCAAAAAGGAGACCATCAAGTACTCCATATGAGACCAAAACGCTTGAAGATGATGCAATGGATGATGCTATAATGTTTGTATATCCGGAAGATCCCGTAAGTTCCCCTTCCCGGAACACCAAAGATGACAGTTGACAGGTAGGACACACCTGAGGGGTCTGAGCATGGTGGGGGTTTGGAAATGAGAAGGATAAGTTCTACTGGAAGATTCAGACCTCCACCAATCTTCACACAAAAAGATTCGGGTGACAGCAGTATATCTCTCCCACACATCGGTCCCCTCCCCTCAGGGGATAGTACCAGAGCTGATTTGGTTTTGACAAGGACCAATTCTGCCGAAAGTACTCAAAGCGTGGAAAGAGTGACTAGAATTGATTCCCGGGTGAGTGTGGGGTCGGAGGAGAGAGTTGCGAGACGTGATTCAATGGATAGTCTTACCAATAGAAGTAGGAGGAGTTCCAGGACTAGAGCTCCATTACCCGGCACTATGGCGAGTCCAGGATCACCTGTAGAGGATGACGTGAATTTTCATTACGGCAATCGTATATAGAACTGTGATCAGATACAAAAGTACATACTTCATCCAGGCCTGATTATCAGACTTTATTCTTAATTTTATATGCTATCTTCTTGCAGCTGAAAACACTATCTTGACTGATCCATAGCAAATGCCACTTGATGAGACAGATAAGACAATCTTCTCAATCTCCACATCTTTGTGTGTGCTCCACGGGCTTCCTGATATGATCCTTATTAGAGTGAGTAGGAAAGAAGGCTCCTTGTCGCCTGGGGAAAGGGAATGAAGAATATCTCAATTCATCTATCTGGCTGATACATGTGTCAACCTCGACTACGAGAAAGGAAGCTTCACTCCGCTTTTGGCCTTCTATCCTCTTGATAATCGCTTATAAGCGAGACGCCCCACTGCCTGAACGGGACTGTGTGTATAAGATACCTCAAGTGACCTCAAGCTACCTCAATAACCTCCACCAGACAATTTGCATCAACATGGCTGACAATCATCAGGTGAGCACCCTTCAAACTTCCGTATGGTTTTGACGTTTGTAGTCAATGACATTTTACCACTCTGCCTCAGATGATGGTACAGAACAAAACACAGAAACACAACCCGGAGAATCTCGCTCTGAAGTGGTTCGAATAACCCGTCAGTCAGATACATCAAGGGGAGGGAAAGAAGACCCCCCACCAACAGGAGGTCCACTTACCAGTTCGAATTGGTCCAATGCACTAGAAGCATATTTGAGAGGAGACAGGACATATTTACCGGATACCATGACCACAAATGATCCCACAGGGTCCCGTACTGTCTCTCAAAGGTCCCACTCGAGGTCAAATGTGTCACCCAAGGAACAGGCAACTCGCGGGATGGATAAGAATGGTGAGATTGAGATCTGGGTGGATAATACTCCGGAGGCTTCTTCAGTAGTGCATAAGAAAGAGGAATCAGAATCCAAAGTATTGAGAGCTCTGTCACAGGGTAACTGGAAGGCAACTGACTAAGTACCTTGCAAGTCTAACATTTGCATGTAGAGTAGGAAGATGTTTCATAAGGGGGATGAATCAGGTTTTCGCCACATTCGTTCAAAGTGCCACAAACGTATCTTCGCCACGTCATCCATCAATTCACCTGACTCCTTCCTACCTTCTTTCCTTTCTCCATATAGACTCATGTTTACCTAGATTTACACTCACAATAGAGCTTGAGGAGTAGCTTGAAAGATAGACGGTCTCAAGGCTGGAGGTAGAAAGACTTGAGAATCGACAAAATGTCCCGACGTTTGGCGGCATATGGTCTAGCTTCCACTGCTCTGGCAGGGGTGGTGGTCACTTCTGCCATAAAGAGCAGACCTAACTTCTTTTCTGCTGCTGTCGCGGTTGGTCGAAGTAGTGGGGCGTTGATGGTGAGTGGGTTCCCTCCGATGGTCTCGATATATCACCATACATACTTGATTACTTCATCGAGGTTGACACTTGTCCTGCCATTTGCTCCAGTACGACTAGTGCTGGTGGCCGTCGGTTGCTTACAGAGTCCCGTCTTCGGGATCTGGGACAGCATGTGTGGAGGATATACGACTATGGACGAAACTGAAGATGTCGACTGACCCCCAGATCCTGGGTAACTTCGCACTCTTTAACGTCATTTGCCTTGGTATTGCACTCAAAACCATCTTCTTCGGCCGACTTCGACCTATCGAATATGAAGTGAGCTCTTTCCTCTTTCACCATCTAGATGCTAATAACAGCACCTCTTTGAAAGATTATGGTTGTTCTTGACTGAGTCTCTATTAGCATTGACAATATTCCGGTGAGCCTTCACCTCCCAACTTTACGACCTGTACAAGAGATGGTCAGTAAAATCGTTCTGACGAATTCAGAGACGACTTCAACGCTCCTTTCGCTATCATGTACAGTTTACTCTTATTTCTCAAATGTTTCCATTGGATTACTGCCGATCGTGTCGACTACGTAAGTCTTTCTCTCCTCTCATCCTTCATATCCATGTCTCATCTCTCTTCTACCTGATGACCGTGTCGTTTCATCATGAGGGACTGATGAGTATGTCAATGACGGCTGACGTTCAGATGGATCAAATCCCTCCTCCCGGCCCTCCAATTACATATCATCTCAGAATATCATCCATCATCTCTCTCCTCACTGCAGTCGATATGATTCTCGTCATTTATTCTCTCGAGACGATCATCCTCGATGGACCATCAGCCATGATCCTTTTCGCTTCGGAATTCATGATTCTACTCGCTTCTATCTCTGGCACCTTTGCCAGGTACATGATCGGTCTGATAGATTTAAGGAGAGCCAGGGGAAGGGCGGATGCCCCAAGCTGGGAGGAAAAGTCGATGTATCTGTTTTATATCGATCTTGCTGTTGGTAAGTCTCGCTCACCAATCTTCTTCAACCCCTCACCATACAAGTATATCTCTGTTCCCCAAGGATTTTGGCAGAGATAGCGAGGGCTTGCCTGTTGAGGCAGGGATAGGAAAAAAGAAGGATTAGAAGTCGGAAAGATGAAAAGTAGCTGACAATGAAAGACTTTACAAAACTCCTCACTTACCTCTCATTCTTCGCTGTCATCCTAATGCACTACGGCCTCCCTCTGCACATTCTCCGAGACGTCTACATGACCCTCCGTTCCTTTCTCTCTCGCTGCGGAGATCTTATCCGCTATCGTCGAGCTACGAGAGACATGGACGCTTTGTATCCTAACGCCACGGCGGAGGAACTGGAACGGTCGGGTGATAGGACTTGTATCATATGCAGGGAAGAAATGATTGCTGCTCAAGAGGACAGAGCAGGTAATGGGGGACCTAATGAGACGCCGAAGAAGCTGGCTTGTGGACATGTCTTTCACTTTCATTGTTTGCGAAGCTGGTTGGAGAGACAGCAGAGTTGTCCTACTTGGTAAGTAATATTGTCTGACCCATTCATCAAAAGCACATACTCCTTTCTTGATATCTATCACATGTAGCCAAGTCGGTTGCTTATTGTCAGTCGGCGAGACGTCTTGAGGACAGCCCCTACCCGACCTAGCGCCAGACCAGGTAGACCAGCCCCACCGGCACCTGGCGCTATCCCGCAGGTCAACGCAGGGCCGAATAACAATCAACCCCTCAGAGCGGCATACGAAGATTTTTTTCGATTTGCCCAGAATCCAGACCAACCGACACCTGCAGGTGTACCACCCCCACGTCAAGGTGCCGCGATAGCCGCGGATCTAGAAGCAGCCGCCGACGCTCAGTTTCAGAGAGCTGTTCAACATACGACACCCGTCGTGACTACGAATGCCGCCGAAGCAAACGATAGCGTCGATGGCCAGATTCAGCGATCAATCTGGGGCTCTAGAGTTGTACCGGGTCAATTCTTTCCCCCGTTACTCGGTGCGACTCCTAGGTCTTCTCAATCCACCCCGGTCAGACTATCAACAGGACTCGCACCGACTCCCCGGCCATCGCTTGGTGGTATGAGCTCGAACAGAGTCCGATTGCAACCTCCTGAACGAGTCGCAAATGAACCTCTCGTTAATCCCTCTCAAACCAGTCAAGATCAAACACCGAATGTATCCGGTCCTTCGGGTGCTACCACACCTTTTCATTCCAATCCTCCTGTCATCTTCACTTCCACTGGTGCTGTCCGGCCACCTTTAGGTCCCGCTCCAGCGGCTCCGAATGGTATCGAGAACGACGCTCGTAGGGTCGCTGCAGAGGCGGCGATGAGAAGATCAGGCTTGGTCCCTCCTGGAGAAATGAGAACAAGACCGTCTTCACCTCTTGAACCTACCACCATTTCACCCCATATTTCTGCCACCAATCCTGATTCTACTATCCCACCTTTTGCTGTCAACACGGCCTCTGACAATCCGTCATCGGATACTGCTTCACCCAAAGGAAAACAACGAGCTATACCCGATGACTGGGATGCTCAACCCTTACATATCCCCCTCCTATCTCCTCTATCTTCTCAACCCCTCATCCGACCAACAACCTCGTGGGGTCGACATCCTGTGAACGTACGGGAGGCTTTGGACGATAGATTGAGGTTGTTACGCGATGTGGACGAGGTGGTATGGGGTTTGATAGGAGAGTTGAGTAGGGCTAAAAGTGCTTGGGAGGGGGAAGATCAAGGAGTTTCATCTGACAATAATGGTAGTGGGACAGGGGAGGGGTGATGTTTGTGTATGTATGCATTGCCCGTGTGCTCTGTTCAATGTGATCGACATATCTCTCCATCAAGATGGGATCTCTGTATCTGACGATTAGCTAGTTGGGTATAAACAGACTTGTAGAATACCACATTGATTCAGAAGAGTTCTCAAGTTTATTGACTTTCCTTCCTTGGGACCAGCAGAGGGCGGCCGTAGTTACACCATGAGGGAACCAGAGACATCAAGTATGAGTCATGCATATCACATGGGCTGGGCATCAACAAATGCAGATTGTACCTGGTCCATTCACAGACTCAGCGGTCAGAACAATGTAGACAACCCCTACTTGATACATGAAGGCACGTGCCAAGACACTTCACAATCATGTACTTTCCTTTCTCATCCTCGGTGTAATGGTACTGGAAACTCGATGACTAGGTTGCAGGTTGGGTCGAACTCGATGGAAGTCTTGGGGAAATCTATGTGTCTCTGGTGCTATGTGATGGATCGTGTCTCCTCTGCAAACAATGTAGCTAAAGAATGACATCGAAGAATCAGCAAAGTTGGTACTTTGCTGATTGTACTATATACTATCTACAGGGATCCGTGTCTTTCCTCTCCGTCCTACTGCAAGCGTCTATGTACATACTCGGACAGGTGAAAAACCGCTTTTGAGCAAACCCAGTGGGGAAATCTCAAAAAGGGAAAACCCGTCCCTACCTAATTGCAGCACTGCCTCCAAATCCCGCCTTTCTCTATCCTAATCCGTCGAGTTTGATTCAACTGTATCGAGTCGTTGTTACCTCGTAACACTCATCCTCAGAGAGGTCAAACCCCCTTTTCTTCAGACTCACAATGTTGGAACCGAGTTCTGAGGGAAAGACTCAAGCAGTCGACTCCATTTGTGAACAACAGTCGCTCCAAACTCGATCCGCCTGGCATCAATGTTTGGGCCTCTACGGCCCCTATAGAGGACCTGCAAACTGAAGAACTTTGTATTGTCTATGTGAGAGTCCCAGAACAAGCTGAAATTCAAACTGAACTTCAGATGATTGGGTACCTTAATGACTGCTTGACTACTTGCCCCACTCAGATCTTTTATTGTAATTCTCACTCTGCAACAAGTTTTACTCAATGTCATGTTCATTTCCGGATCAATGTAGGGTAAGTACATTGTCAACAGGTCTCTTAGATACTCTGTTGGGATTCCAAGATACCCTATGGAAACGCCGGTATCGTCAGTGATGGCTTCATATCTGGTATGAGGAAGGTGCATGATGCAAGGTGGAATGGTAGATTGAGGTGAATCATTTGAGGTGGGAAATTGTAGGTTACTTGGGATCGTCAACTGAAGATCTGGGTTTTTAAAGATGTCAAATGAGTAGTTTGACTGACAGAGAAGGGACCAAATATCATAATCATCATCAGGATGAGTACTCTCACATATCTTTTGACCATCTATATTTCTTTGATCTGCTGGTATAGGATATGTAAGAAGTGTTGATGACATGTAAGATGATAAGGAAGAAGTAACTAGTCAACTGACTTTTATACCATACTCTTGAAGAAGACTAGGTGTGAAGGATTTGCTAAAGCTGTGTTTGCCCATGAAGGGAAAGACAGAAATGTTCACTCAAAGTGTCATCATACTGGATGCAAGCAAGGTCACGAATGCCACTTCTACCGATCATGATTTGGATCGGGCGGGCGCCGAAGATTCCGATGGGAACTTGATTTGTGCCTGAACCGATGATAAGCGCCCCTTTCGCCCTTCCCCCCTATTTGCGCCCTAACTCGTCCCCGCATTTCGATTGTACATTCGGGTGTCATCTTAACAACACGTTATGACTATACATTAACACTCGTACCACACCGTACACCTTGTAACGTCAACGTAAGACATAAAAGATGGATAAGTAGTAGACTCCCACACGGTCACTCGCCACTTTCTTCTCTTTCAACCACAAGTCAGGTCTTACGATCGTCGCTGGCCGCAATGGTGGAATCACGAGGAACTTCCCACCCTGTTCCAGAAAGAACGGAGATGATTCCTCAATCACCTTCTAGATCTTCTCAAGCCGATCGACTCAGTTTTCATCAACATCCGGCTTCTCAATCAGCTCTCGAAGGAGATATTCTCCCCCAGGAGAAAACCAAGTCTGGTCCTGATGACAATACCTCCTCTTGGCCCGTTGAACAACCGCCATTAGAAACGTTTGATGAAAACGCCTTGTTGAACCTACCTCCTCCATTACCTTTCGACCTGAGAGTTGAGAATCTCTTAGTGGGAGTTCCCGGAGGAAGAGGGGGGTTGATACCCCCTTGGATCGGAAATTATCTCAGTAGTCTGAGCAAAAAGACGGAAAAGGGTGATAGAGCAGGGGAACAAGGTGGAGGAGAAAGGGGGAAAAGGAAAAGATGGATCTTGAAAAATGTCGGATGTTCATGTTCTTCTGGAGAGATGTTAGCTATGTGAGTCCGTTGTTGAACAATTGCCATGACCCTACCTATCCCGGCGCTTTCAAAGACCAAAATCTGTTGGGCGAACAATAACCGATTCTCTTCTTCAGGTTTCGTGGGTAGTTTGGGTCGGTATCATCATACCATCGTTTACATCCAAATCATAACTGACTTTGACAATGGGTACCCGCTGCCACACCATACCATCTGCTCCTGACTCCAAAATGGTCGCCGAGACAATCTTTATACCCTTGGCTCGACACGAACCACACCTTTCCCCCTTCTAATCTATGTAAATAAGAATACACTCCCTTGTCCCGTCTCTTCTATAACAGAGAGCGGGGAGAGAGGGGGGGGCGCTATTCTAAAGAGAGACCAACATCCGGCTTCCCCTCAGACAAACCAAAGCGAGCTTGGCTGACTCCCAGTCTAGGAGGAAGTGGATCAGGAAAAACAACCCTCTTAAACGCTATTGCCCATCGTTTATCTGGATTGCCCATAGAAGATGGTACAGTAGGATATTACCCTTCTTCTCGATCTGTTCCAGCGGTGGATACGGCTAGACAATTGACTAGGAATGAAGTCAAAAGGAGAATAGGGTTTGTAAGACAACAAGATTATTTGGTCGAGCATCTGACGGTGAGGGAGACTTTGACATATGTAAGTCTTTTTGTTCCTTCACCTTGCATCTATGATCTCATTTCTTTCTCCTTACACTACTCGTAGAGTACAACTCTTGTATAAGAGCATTATCCACTGTCGTGTACAATCTCCTGAACCATGGGAACCGTCTTCGCTCTACCGAGGTTCAGTTAGGGCATGAGAGAGAGTTGTTTTTCTGATAGAAATCATGTGTTTGATAATTGCTTTTGTTCTCTTGAACTGACTTGGATCAGTCTGGTCAAGAGTGAGAATTTGACGATCAGGCCGCTCGTCTCAGACTCCCGACTACCCTCAGTCATGAATCAGTCAATATGATAGTGGAGCAAACTATCGACGAACTGGGTCTACGTGACGCAGCGGACACTGTCGTAGGAGGTCCCCTACGTAAGGGGATTTCCGGGGGAGAGAAGCGGTAGGTCTTTCACATCTCAATCATTCGACAACTCCATACCTCCTCGCCATATCCTGTTCGTGTGTCATCCCATCTTTTGTGACCTCCTCACTCCGTCTACCCACTGGAACCCCCTTCCATCTCTCGGGCTTCATATCGATCTTTTCCATTTGGTCTAAAAAGAAACGCGGGGGTCCTTTTGCTCGTCAGTGCTCGACACCAGACCAATCCTACAGTCTCTAACTCACTTCCAGTCGACTATCCATAGGCTGTGTACTTGTCACCCTCCCCAGCGTCCTCATCCTCGACGTGAGTCTCTTTCCCAAAACTTCGACGTGACGCTCACAACCAAGGAACCCACATCAGGTCTTGACGCATTCACTTCCTACCTCCTCCTTCTTACTCTCTCTCAATTAGCAAGAAGGGGCCGTACTGTCATTCTCTCAATTCACGCTCCACGATCAGACGCTTTCTCTGTGTTCGATCGCATAGCACTTTTGTCAAAAGGCGAAATTGTATATTCCGGTTTGAGGGAAGATTGTTTAAGCTGGTTCTCATCATTAGGACATACGGTAGATAGAGGTGTGAATCCCCTTGGTATGTGTTCTCAAAACGTCTCTTTAACTCCCAGCTCATCCTCCATAATCCTGTCATGTCACACCATCTTATATCTTGCAGCATCATATAAGTCATCCAAACTTCACAGACGTAGGCCGAGTATGGGACAATTGTGACAAAAAGTGAGGACAATGTTGACATTCTAGACTTCCTCATTGATATCTCCACAATCGACAATAGAGATGGCGAAAAAGAAGAAATAACAAAACAACGTGTCAAATTTCTGGTTGATTCATGGAAAACAAGAGATTCAACATGGACGACTATAATTGAAAAAGAACCTTTAGATTATAGGATTGATAATCCTTCCGTTGGTCGTATTGATGATTCACAAAATATCAATACTCGTACTGGTCCTGGAGGTAATTCGATTAATGATGATTTACATCGGGTCATCACAGGTCAGATGGATGGTACGGTACAAGATGTTCAACGACCTGGTTTTTCAAAACAAACGAGGGTCCTATTAGCCAGAGCACATAAGAATGTTTATAGGAATATCCCACAGTTGATAGGTTTGTTATGTCAAGCTATATTGTTGGGTGTTATTATGGGTGTCACTTTCTATCAACTTCCAGATGTACGTCGTTTCCCTCTTCCTGTCCCTCCCTCTCTTTCCCCTCACACCTCTCATCCTCCCCGGCCCCTTATCCTGAGATCCTACCCAGTCAAAACGGCATGATGATTTTAATGAGGAATGGGTTTATTTATCGGGTCTAGGCTGACGAAAAAGACTCCTACGGGTATACAAAGTCTCAAAAACTTGACATTTCAATTCATCCCTGGGGTTCTCTACCTCCAACAAGTGTTCTGTGATTTTTCAATACCTCTTTGTTCTTTCGTCCACGCACCCCCGACCAGTGTTTCGCCAAAGCCGACCATCTCCCAGAGTTAGATTATGACGAAGAATTAAGCTAATTCCAATTTAGGGATCTGGAAATTTTGTAACGACCTAATCATCTTTGACCGAGAACGTGAAGATCGTCTCTATGTAAGTCTCGGAAGAAGAAAGAACAAGGCTGACAAAATAGGATGTGATACCTTATGTCATTTCTGATTGGTTGTCGTTCTTCCTTCCGAGTACTTTATCACCAGCTATATATTCGATTTTACTATATTTCATCGCTGGTTTGAGGAAAGATGATGTAGCTGGGAATTTGTTCACTGTGGTTGCTTCTGTAAGTCTATCCGTCTTCACTTTCTTGCTAATTCATCCCTTCCTGTTATGGCCGTACCTTTCGATCCATACTTGTAAAGAATCATAATCAGCGGAAACACTTTCGGTCCTGTTATGAATGATTCTCCCTGTACTCTGATGCAGTGAAGATTCTTTGGGGTGCGCGGTATCTTTGGCCTAACACACCGACCTCATACTTCAAGTGTACATCTGCTAATCCCTAGACTGTTGTTGTACAATACTGTGTTCAGGGTTTGGCGTTTCTGTCGGTATGTCATCCCGTCCTACACCCTTCAGATAAAGCTGAGGAAAGGCGTCATTACTTCGTTCATTTGCCGCTGCGTCGATGGTCGGGAATGCTCTCAACTTATTTCAGATGTGAGTACAGCTTCAGGCGCGTGATGAAGCTGACGGTGTAGCATGTCTTCGGGATTTATCCTGTGAGTCTTGAAAGTAAACATCGGCTTTGTGAGCTGACGCAAAGGGTACATGTGCCAGTGTACGTCTCTTGGATCCGATGGATTTCTCCGTACTTTTATTCTTATCGTGAGCTTCTGTTTTAGCCATTTTGTCTTCTGAAGTGGTACCGTCCGGAGGGCACTAAGATAATGGCAACCGAATTCCGAATGGTATTTGTGGTGTTTGCTGATGTCGAGGAATACTCGCAACGACACAATTCAAAGATAGGACCTTTCACTGTCCTCCTGACTCCTCGGCCAACCTAGACCAGGTACGCTTGACTAAAGATTCTGTCCGCGGACTCACTGCTGACCAATAGTGCATCGGTAACAACGTTTTGCGAGGATTGAATGTTAGTCTCGACATCAACATTGGCGCTTGGTTCGGAGGTCTAATCGGTCTCGCTCTGGTTGAATATGCCTTGGCTTGTCTGGTTCTCTGGGTACGTCTTCACTTACGTTCCGTTACCCCCAGCTTACGTCCAGGTGTACCCCGCAGGAGGCGTGAAAGTGATCTCACCTAAACATGGAATCGAAAGGGTGCTGAATTTCTAGCATGCAGCGGAGATCGAATCGCATCATCGTGGCAAGCAGACAGATGTCATAGAGAGTCATATGACCAGAGATCGTATAGATGTCGAGGTGAGTCGAACGTGTCACTATATGTCTGATACTAAACGATAGGTTCGGAATTTGACACTCAACTGGGAGCGTCGTGGTAGGGGAGTGATGAAAGATCGCAAAAAGGTCATTCTCGACGACGTATCAGTTCGCTTTCCCGGTCAGTCACCTCTTATAGAAGTGGAAGTAGCTAACATCACCAGCCGGAGAGATTTCTGCCATCCTCGTATGTTGATAAGTATTCTCTTTACAAGTTGCTGATGTTTAGGGACCGTCCGGAGCAGGAAAAGTGAATTCTCAGGATATGATGAATGTCGAGCTAACCTCTAGTCCACTTTATTACAACTTCTTGCTGGTCGTAAACTTCAAGCTGGCGCTTCTGCTCGTTTCATCCGAACGGGTGATATGTTATTCGCCAACGAACCTGCATCTACTTCCTCCCAATCCAATATCGCCTTTGTGGAACAAGATGATGATTGGCATCTCCCGTCATTGACCGTGAGGGAGACATTAAGATATGCTGCCATTCTTCGATTACCAAATAAAATGCCTAAGAAACAAAAGATCGCCAGAGCTGAAACTGTTCTGTTGATGCTTGGTCTTAAGGATTGTGCCGACCTACCAGTCGGAGGAGCGTTGTTAAAGGGGATTTCAGGTGGAGAGAAACGAAGACTTTCGTTAGCTGTGCAGAGTGAGCCGTTTTTTTCTTTCCAATATTGAGTCGAACTGATGAAATAG
Source organism: Tremella mesenterica DSM 1558 (assembly GCF_000271645.1). Taxonomy (NCBI): domain Eukaryota; kingdom Fungi; phylum Basidiomycota; class Tremellomycetes; order Tremellales; family Tremellaceae; genus Tremella; species Tremella mesenterica. The sequence goes on from NW_006711230.1 coordinate 1,266,497, forward strand.
TGATCAACGATCCTGCCGTCTTATTGGTAGATGAACCGTCAGTCTTACTCATCTGTTCTCAACGGAAGCTGATAAAGTAGGACATCTGGATTAGATGCAAGTATAGCACTCAGCGTTATGCAAGTTTTGAAAGATATAGCTGCTTCAGGTCGTACGGTCATAGGTTAGTTGAAGTCCAAAGTAACATTATTAAGCTAACAGATAGCGACCATCCATCAACCTCGTAGTGATATCTGGCGTTTAGCCGATAATGTGACTCTTCTCGCTAAAGGTGGTATAATAGCTGTTAGTCTTTTCCCCCTTTACTTCACGTCACAAAGCTGAGATATCAGTTCAGTGGTAAACGTTCTTCAGCAGTGGATTATTTTACATCTATAGGACATCCAATGCCATCGGAATTTTTCAACCCTGCCGACCATCTCTTAGATTTAGTCTCGATAGATCCTCGTTCCACAAAACATGAGATCTCTTTATCCCGAGTTTCCCATTTAACTTCCCTTTGGAGATCTCGTAAAACCGAAACTATAGTGGAACCTTTCTCAAGTTCAACTACCATTTCAAGAGGATCAGGAACTACGTCTATCTTGGTAGCTTTACCAGTAGTATTATCACGTCATTGGAAATCACTCTGGAGAAGAAAAGATATTTTCTTCAATAGGTTATTCCAAACTCCACTATTAGGAGCAATGTTCATTTTATTTTTTCAACGTTTAACACATGGACCTTCTGGTGCACAAGATAGAATAGGTATTACAATCGAAAGTACTTCAGCTATAGCTTTTGTTGGATTGTTAAATGCTATGGCTATCTTTCCAGGGGAAAGAAATTTATATCTACATGAAAGTCAAAGTAGTGCGAGATATTCTGCTGGGACGTTTGTGGTTTATTATACTTTGGTGGAGATTTGGATGGAGGTCTTAGCTGCTTGTGGGTATGCGGCTATTGTGAGTGGTTTAAGTAATAACTTTTCCCTCTTTCCCCTTGGCGATTATCTTACCTTCCTCCTCTTCTTCCACCCTTCTTCCTCTTTGCAGTTGTTATCGTCCTTTTTCATCACACGGTTTTTGTTCGTTTTCCAAGAGCTTCCTCCATTTTGTGGAAACTGCACAGCATGAGACATCCGATCGACTATGAAATTATTTTGAAGAATGTCAAGAAGAGAATGAAGTAGAATGGAGAACAGTATACTAACACTTAGATGAACATCGGAGTAGGAATGCAGACTTCCGCTAGAATTTATTTCGAATTCGCTACTACCATCTTCGCCATGACCAACATGGGAGAAAGCTTCGCCATGATTTTTGGCGCTTGGATCAATACCGAAGGGTTGACAGTGACGTGAGTACTATTGCCTTGCCTCCGCCTCTTCTCTAACTCCCTGCTTGCTCTACCAGCCGATCACTCCTCTCCGTCTTTTTTGGTGATCTTCCCCATCTGGTACACCCCTCGTGATGAAGGAAACAAAAGTAGTAAGCACTTCACTGACTTGATTAGAGTTGTCTCCACTATCCTCTCCATCATTGGACAGATAAGCGGTGTCGTCTCCCTTTCTTTACCCGCTTGGTTGGGAGGTGTAAGTCACGTCCCTCTTATCCACACTCCGGAGCTGATTCTAGCTTGCATGGGCGTTTTGTACCAAAGGTGAGCTAGTCTGATACTATTTTATGGGGTTCGAGCTGACGGAAAGCCGCAACAAGAGTGCAGATCATCAATGAATGTTTGGGGTTAATGTTTAACTGTACGAACGAGGAGATACAGTCAGGTGTGTGTATCGCAAGAAGTGGAGATCAACTGTGAGTTTTTCTTAGTACCTGTCTACTTACGAATCATTTCCCTCAATGTTAAGCTTTGGGGTTCAACAAACCTATATATCACCTTGCATTTTCTCCAATTCCATGATGTCTTACCCTTTGTGAACCTCTACCCGCTTGGTTTGTTCTTCCAATATCTCGTCTTTGTGAACATAATTCCGCCGTACCACCAACAACTTTCGGAGGAAAGATCGTCTCAAATTTGAGAAGATTGAAAGAGGGGAAAAGGGAGGGGGAGTGGAAGACATGATCAGCTACGAAAATGTCACGTGAGAGAAATATTGAACATACTGACACTCAGTCTCGCCCTGTTCGGATGGAAAGATCTTAGCACGGCTCGATATGTCGAAATCATGCTTGCCGTAGCGGTGGCTTGGAGGATAGTAGCTTGGGGTAGTATAGCATTCCGAACTAGACAATGGTGAGTTGTATCAATTTGGATGCATTTCTGGTATCGATTTCCTTCAACAAGACCATACATCTTACAAACTTTCGATCGATCCCACTGACTCTACTGATACTCGCAAAGCTCAACGAGCGCTGGTATAGAACACTCGAATACGAATCTCGTCCACCCGATAACCATCGACAAAATCGTCAATCATCCATGTTGAGGGACTGATCGATAATTCTTGATCAGGGTCAATGATCCGACCGTAAAATTCTCACCTTCACCGCTTTCTCAACCTCTGATATTTTAGTCTCACACCCAAAGTTTTGATTGAGAAAAACGCCGGACGGCATTGGGAAAATGAAGATCGAGATCGACGCATAGCCTCAACATGTTTCCCACGTCAATCTAGAGGTCGTGGGGAAATGGGATCGAGGCGGTGACGTACCTTTCATTCATCCTCCATTTCTCACGTCTGCGGACTAATGAGGTAGATCTCCTATGTGAAATGCCTTATTCATCAACAAGGGAACGTTTATACTGGGTTCAAAATGAATTTCAGATTTAAGTTTGTTTCTCACATAAATACTAGCCCACTCTTGGAGTACTGAACCATCATCCATCCTACGATAACTTTTATTGGTACACATGACAACACATCCTTCCACTAGCTTGACCCACACTGCTGAGGAGACACAGCCCTCGGCAGTCCCGAAGACGGAGTACTTTCCATCAAACACCGCAGAGAAACTACCGGAGCAAGACCGAGAATTCTCCATAGACCGTGACCCCGACACGGCCGATAGTGCTCCTACGAAGACAACATATTCGATAGATCAATTACTCGCACTAAGCCATGGTTCGCCGCCCAAAAGTGCAACGGCAACTTCAAAGATGTTGACCCGTGACTCAGACAAAGAGGCTGTTGTATTGGAAAGTGGCCTCCTTAGCTCTCACGCCGCTCCAAGCAAAGTAAGGAGCAGCCCAAATTCGAGTGATTTCAAAATGGAAATGTCTGAGAGTGCACACTTTCGAAGGAGGCGCAACAAGACCGGAGAGAGTTCAGCAGCTTCTGATGCTATTTCTGGCACTGAGCGCGCGCCTGTTGGTAGCTCGGACATTCCGAACTCAGAAGACAATGAGAAGGAACGAGAATGATGTAGGTAAATAGCCAGATAATTGTCACATAGTGAAACGATGAATGTGGAGGATGCATCACCAAATGTCTGGAGGAGTGTGATGGCTGGTGACTTACTCCTTGACAAGACGTTTTGCAATGTCAAAGTAGAGCTACTTCTACTGACAGCCAGGTTTGTGGGGCAGACATAGCCACAGCCATGACTCGAGAAGAGACAAGAGAAGAGACGAGAGAAGAGACGAGAGAAGAGACGAGAGACGAGACGAGAGCATCGAGGTTAGACCATGATGCATGTCCTGTAGGTATCACCCTTCAATGCAAGCTATACATGCCGGGGTTGCTGGACTATTTGACTCTTTGATCTAAGCCAGTAGCTATTGTCAGATCAGCTCGATCTTCGAGAATCCACCCTTGGCCCTATTCCACAGCATGTCTGGTCGAACCGCCGATAGTCAAGGGTTGCGGTAGGGGAATGGCGAGAAATTAAGTACGTTGTAGAGCAGGTTGGAGGAATCAAGAAGAACGAGAAGGTAGAAAGACAGCAGGCAGTGTGAGTTGTGAGAGTTTATGATCTTCAACTGACCAATCACTTTACTATTGTCCTGGGATAGAAGTTCAGCTGCTGACAATGGCTGAACTCACAACCTACAAAAGGTTGGCCCCATTTTCGAACTTCTGATATTCCGTCTCAGTTCAACCCAAAAATTTGTCTCTCCCTTCCATGTCCCTTGCTACCCCATATTCTTCTTGTAAGCTTCCACGCAATTGGGTGCTCCTGAGAAGTAGCTCTTTGAGTGATCTCCATACCCAACTCTCACACTAATTGAGCGAGATGATTCGAACGGGTACCGTCTTCAGCTCACATATCTTACACTACATATGTATCTCCCCTACCCATCAACCGAAACTCACCCTGCTCCCCAACATCCACTTTGTTGGGATCAAGGTGAAGATTGTAAGGTGCGCCTTACTTAGCTATATAGTCAAAACATTATAAGATCTGATATACATTCTTGTTCCCCGTCTCAAGTCAAGATAGACGGACGGAGTCATAGAAATGATCAGGCATACGGAGAGGATCCCGGACGGATCATCAAAATCGCTATCGTTTCCTATTTTCAATCCCATACGCAATCAACCTGACCAGACCTTTCTCATGTCATCAAGCTGCTCGTCATACTCCCCTCTTCTCACGTCAAAGAGGATGAGATGGACGCATAGCCCCTTAGAATCCCACAAGTAGAGAATAGGGAAGTGTGGGAAAGGTGAACAGACAGAACGGTGACGTCTCAACTCCCCGAGATTGACGTCACCCTCGGCGCGCGGACCATCCAGGCCATAGTTGTCCGTGGGAATGGACATGCTGAGTTTCCAGGATGAGTCTGTGTTGGGCCTAGACTCAACTACAGTTATGGCTCTGAATTTCCTATAAGAATTGAGTGAGCATTGACATGATTTGCCACTTGTAAACCTACTCACAAAAATGAACAATACGGAAAACAATCAATCATCATTCAGTCCCATTCAACACGTCTCTACTACCGCAGATAGGTACAGGTCAAGGGGAAGAATCTCAATACCTGAGATACTCAGACTCTACTCCCAAAACTATGGACCTGAAAGTCCGGAGTTGATGATGTCTCTCAGGGAGATGGCTTTATGCTTGACCTGCAGACCAAACAATGCTTGCACCCAAAGGGTCAGTGAAGTAGGGGCCAGGGGAGTATTATCCACATACCTAAAACCCCAGGCACCTACCCAAGGGAGAACTCGGGGGATTGCTTGGAAAGACAGTCTCGTCCCCCGTCGCACATTGACATCTTCCAACTTGTTTGCCGTCCTCGATCCCGAGACCCAATTGGACAATCCTGTCAATGCTCTCTCCTCATCTGATGTGAATGGATCGACTACACTCTCTCAGAAAAATGAGCAAGAAGCTACATCCAATGATAAAGCTTCAAGTAATGATCAACAAGTTGCACTTACATCCCACAATGATGGGTTTGGGAAGAAGACCTCCCGGGTCACTGATACAACTGGGCAGCAGGAAGCCTCTGGGGCGGAGAATACCTATTCATCAGCTGCAACATTGAGACCACATGATCTGGCAAATGAATGGACCAAAGTTACCCCTAGGTCTGCACTACGCCCCAGAAGTTCTCATGGTCAAGCACACAGGAGGTGAGTGGTACATGTAGCTCAGTCACCAGATGAGCAAATGTTTCGTGAGGGGTTTGCAGGCATGCATGGTTTTAGAGTCTATGTCCCACAAGTCAAGTTCTCACTCACCATGCAAGATTGATTTGCTGACACTATTCCCGGCTCCTCCCAAAGGTACCCAATGTCCAGGCTTAATAGGGGTTCAAGAAATTGTGCCAACACACCCTAGCCTACAGCAGGAAACGTGACTTTGTAGCTTCACCTGTAGTAAGATGTGACGCGACCAGGTCGGATGAACTTGAACTTCTGTCCGTCCTGTCGGTGACACCTCTCATGTGTCTGTCCCAAACGTAAGGGACTCAACGTCGTTAATCAAATACAAGTACATTGCTACTTTCCTAATTGCACACAGTCGCAGGATTACTTCGTAGATCTCCCTTCAGACTCCAACCCTTCTCCTCAAATACGGGTAAGGGCTTTTGGCCGAAATCTCCGTGAAACATTCATGATATGACAAGAAAAAAAAAGATACTGCTTGTTCAAGCTGCTTAGGGGAACGAAGGAACTCTGAACAGCTGAACTCAGGTCACCAAATAGACAACACAATATAAGAGCTTAGCACCAAAGATCAGGATGCATATGTTTGTATATCCGTTTCATTTCTACCTCGACATCCTTTCCCGCCTGAATTCGTTACGAACCGATGTTCGAGCCTTTCACTCACCGGCAGTTCCTATCGTAAAATCTATTGTCTCCAGGTGGACATGCATATCTCCACACTATATAGACCTATCTGTTTTTCTCGTAGACTCAATAGCCCTCTGGTTTCTTGTGGAACGCGAAGGACGTGGGAAACTCCTTTACACCATTCGTTCCACTACTTCCCCACCTCCCTCACCGATTGACTGCTCTCCTGTTTTCTCCGCTAGACAATGCTCAAGACAGGATAATCTCCTAGCAGATGAAGCGAGGTCGGCTCGTTAAGCTTCCCAAAAATACGCAGGATGTAGAACGTATCAAACGCCGCGGTCCCCCTACCTCGTTTGTTCCCCTCCCTTTCTCCTTCCCTGCCTAGGAGCTGAGTTGTAGTCAAGAAGGAGCCTTAATTCTACCATACCCTCCCTTCATCCCTCTCCATTCAACTACCTGATGAGTATTGGATGGGCGCTCTGATCCTCTGGTCCAAGATATATCTAGGAGGGAGAAGAGAGCATCTTACCTTTTCCCCAAACCAACAGGAAAATAGACCTGTTGAAGGAACTGATCAGAATGTCCTCAATATCTTCTGTCCCTTCGTGTTCCACCGATCGAAACAATGATATCATGACTCGTACGCCAGATTGTGGTAAGTTACCTTCAGGAGTAACAAGTCAAGCGGTCCATTCGATCAACTTGCCGGGTGGTGGTCGACCCGATGGTGACAACATCAAACCCTGGGATAAAGAACTGGTAGACTTCTTCGGGAGGGATATCTTGGAAAGTCGAGCCGAAACCAGAACTTGTGCTCCGTCTGTCAGAGAGACCTCATCTACTGCCCTTTGCATGCACAATGGCACGGGAGTAGTGGAGCACGGTTCTTTAGAACCAGGGATGGGTCAGCATCGGTCTGACGGACTTGGGTCGGGTCTGTCAGATACAAATGAGGGTGAGACGCCCCCGATGAACCACCCACCGGGGCAGACTCCAGCTTCGATAGCAGACACGAGTCTGGAGAATGGTTGGGTCGTCGTTGATACGCCTCAAGGTCAGAAGTAAGCGGACAGGAAGAGAGGAAGGTATGAGTGGTTATGTCGTACGAGTGGAGTACTCGTACTTGTAGACATGCATCGAGTGAAAAGTGAGAAAGTGCCACATGTCAGGAACGCCACATGCCACAGTCGATGCGATTTGCTTCCGCTGCTCTTCCGCTGCTCTCCTACTGCAAGTTACTCTACCACTACTAAGTCGAGTCTAAAAACCATCAACCTTGCCTCGGCGACACTTATCATGACTACCCTCGCAAAGTCTATACCCAGGACAGTCAAGGAGATCCGTTTGCATCTTTGTCAGACTTCTCCAGCTTCGCAGGGCGTTCGGTGGGTGATTTTGAACCACTTCCTTCCTTCCCGTATCTCTGTCCCCCTGTCTCCTTCGTATCTGCCTCCGGAGCTCTCCTGGATCCGCGGTTAAGGATCTGTACGGATCATCCGGTATTGGTATTTACTTCGGGAATACTTACTAGGCTACATGGACTAACATTTGCAGGCAATTCATTCTCTCCTCCTACTCCGGCATCAAAGCGTCCAATCCCGATCTCAAATTCCTTATACGAGAAGCGGCCGGTGTGGAACCAAAGGCGTTTGTTCGATGGGGTCAGTCAGACATTCTTGAGTCATTCATGCAACCTGGCTCTCAATCGCTTCCTCAACTAAGTCGATCCCTCGTCTTCATATCAAATATACCTCATCTGATCATATCAGGCTGACGGCCAGAACGCGGGGTTGAGAGCTCAACAGGTCTGTCAGGGTTGAACGAGAAGGATGTTGCTAGCGCATTAAATCAGCTCGTGAATCAACAAACCGTCGGCAAGGCATGATCATGCATCCATTGTCATATCATCTCACCCAATCTCTTCTCAAAACCCGTGACCCCATACTCAGTCGACCCTTGATGGCCTCTGGTCATTCGAATCCAGACTTCAACAGTCTATCACATGACGTGTCCACAATCGTATGTACTCGTAATCTTGTCATCCCTGAAAGCAGTACAGCTGGTCTCCTTACGACAAGATTGACCCCTTGACAACCTCAGAAACTCCTTGACGACACTGTCCGGCCGTGCGTCGGGTCCTCTTGCTTCGCCTAGAAACGCAACGATCATCACTAGAACCAATTGGAAACCTCGACGACGAGCACTCAAACCACCTTGAATGGAAACAGAGGCATATCGCCCTCGGTCGCTGAGGCCAAGACCCTGACAACCTCCTCTAGTCATATGGAGCACTGGAGTCACTAAGACAAGTTTTACCATTCTTCTCTTCATCTTCCTCATCTCTAACATTACGATCCGGAATCTCTTTCTTTGGTGCTGGCACTGACACTGGCGGACTGGTTCACGCTCCTTTACAGCCTCGACGGTTCTACATTCCTCTCCCTCGTGTCTTCACCTGCTTCATCCCGGCAGTTGAAAATCTAATCGTCACTTCGTAATTCGTATCAGAGAGAAAAAGAAATAGGAAAACATCAACATGAAGCGCATTCATTCCACTTTTGTCGCTTGGGCAATCGCCCAGCCTGCTATGGCTCAAATTGTTATAGGATGGTCCGGTGATACAGGTTATTCGATGCCTACAGCTACTTCCACCGTCGAATCATCCCCGACTGCCACGGCAGAGTATGTAGGTTCACCTGCTCCGACTGTGACACCCGCTGCGACATATTACTCGCCGACGCCTGCTTCACCCGGAGTGCCTTATGTCACCCAACCGGGCGATACATGTACTGGATGGGGTTGCGGAGAGGTTATGCCGGCTTCCATGTGAGTGACCATTCGCCAACCCGACCTACATTCCCCTATTCGATTCAGATCTCAACTTGAATTATCGTTCCAAAGAAGCATACGAGCTGATTACCAGACAAAACAGCTACTATCCCGTCGTCACTGCATGGGGCTACCAATCCATGGCGTGTGGTTATGGTTATGCACGTGGTTCCAGTGGTTATTGCGAGGTACTCCCTTGGTATGAAGTAACCTTGGGTTGTTATGAGACGACTATCATTCAGCGTAAGTCCCTCAGCTTCTTCTTGTGTCCATATCCCTCTTCGTGTCCACTTGACCCTTGTTATCTTTATCTTCAGTCCATCGTATTAGATCTTTTCATCTGCATCGAGAGTTCTCTTCTTAGGTCTTTGCTGACGTACAGAAACTACCGAAGTGTTCCAGCAAAACTGTTATGCTCAGACTTACACCTTGACTCGTATGTTCTTCCTTCATTCTTGGATGCCGCACGCTGACTGATTCAGAAACTGAGACCGAGACATGCACTGTGTATGTTAACAGCTCTTTACTTGTAGATAGGGAAAGTCCGCTAATCCTTCAGCACAGAGACCAGCATAGAGATGTCTGTCAGTACAACCACCGAGCTATCTACAGTGTACGTTTATATTTTACTCGTAATTGAGTGACAAAAGCTCATGGACCAGCACTCAGGCGATCCCCACTACGGTCATCCAAACCATGTTCGATACAGAGACAGACGTATCAACAGAGGTTCAGACTGCTTTCCAGACAAATTTCGTCACTGCCACCGAGTTAGTAGTTTCTCCTTCACTTGCAGACTTTCATCATGGCTGTCATACCTCAAGCATCTAGCCGGAATATGAAGTTACAATGAACTTTTTTCGACATATCATGAGCTGTTTTGGCCTCGGAATCGTGCTGATGTAACAGAGACGTTACGGTGACATACACCGAACTGGACACCATGACACAGTTCATGTAAGTTCTTCCCGACTTCTCCTCACCATCCAACTTCCAACCGTATCCTCCCCCATTTCGAGTAGTCCGTCGTCAAGGGATGAATTATGTAGTATCATGATTTGGAGTGACTATGAACACCAGCTGACTCCATAGGACGGAGACGCAGACAATGACAGAGACTATGACTCAGTACGCCACCGTGACGTCTCAAGTTATGGTACCGACGACTATCGTCTCGACCGTCTTCATGACTGATACTATGGTGTGTCATTTATCCATCCCCCATTATCCCTGCTTGATGGCGTCCACGAGGACGTTCACTCTCCCTCACAACGTCATTGGCACTTTGATCCCCTCCCCGGTTCCTTGAAACGTGCATGGTGTCCCAAAGGAGCCCGATCAGTGACAAGGTTCAAATTGTTTCCGGAAGTAACACTGACATTTAGACCGAGGTCCAACCTACGACGGTAGTCCAGACTCAACTTCAGACGTATTTCTTGACTGATACCGCTACAGTCACCCAAGAACAGTGAGTTCAAAGTTCTCCTATGATATCCTGTCTTGATCATCGTCACGTCCATTGGATTACGTCCTCCGTACGAAAACAAAGTAATTGTCTGTGCTGATCAGACAGAACTTTATTCGATACATTGACTGCAACACAGACCGAGTTGGACACTGTCGTTCAGACTGAGGTGAGTGTCACTGCTCTAAAGTTCCTTCTGGGTCCATTATCCCTCCGTAGCTCTACCTGTCTCACAGATTAACCTACCCTGTTGTCGAGCTTCATAATGTCCGTTTGATAAATATCGAAGAAACCTTCCGCTGACTTCCAGATCGACACCCAGCTTAAAACTTTATTCGACACCGTCATCTCCACCCAACTTCAAGTCGAGACTGCTACTCAAACCGAAGTTCAAACCCTACTTCAGACATATACGGCAGTCTTGACCGACACCGCTACCGAAATCCTCACTTCCACAGCCACCCAAACTGAAATCGCCACTCAGACAGAAACTGCGACATATCTCCGAACCCTTCTTAACACCCTCACTGAAACTAAGCTCGGTACCGTCACCCAAACCCAGACTTCGATCCAAACTGCAACCCTAACCGCGACCTCAATAGAAACCTCCATCGCGACCTCTACCTTGGAACAGACCGAAACGCAAATTTCGACCGTCACGCAGACCAAAACGGAGGTCAATGCAGTCGACGCGCAGCCTACGGCGTTACAAAGCTGTCAAGCCAGTTGTTCGAACGTTTGGTCGTATTGGGGTAAAGGAGCGACCGAGACGATGAGTTATGGAAGTTATCAAACTGCCATGGCAGGGTCTGGGTACTCAGGTTCTACGGCTTATAGTGGAGAGGGAGCGTATGAAGCTTCGTCAGGTGGAGGATGTGAAGGTGGATCGTGCAAGAGAGCCAAGGATGTTAAGAGGTTTGACGGACGTAGAGTTCGGAAGAACCTCGGACATTGATCATCATCATCATCTCATCGCACTTCTCGTTCTTGTTAACGCCCTCGTGTAACGTGAGTTTCCCCACGGACCGTGGCGTGGGAGTAAATTTGATAAGGAATGGGAGTGTGATGGAGGGGATACGTGGTGTTGTGATGAAGTTAGAGATGTATACGTCGGACACTTATAATCGCATGTCGCATGGATGATTATACATCATGTTTGTCTCAATTATGGAATCGACTGCATATCAGAATCCTCAATCACCTATACCTCCGTGGGGCATCGCTTTGGGTGCTCTGTTCAAACTGTGTCTCGTTTTTGATAACGAGACAAGATGGGTAATAACCAGTCTAGCCCTTGTAGTGGAAGACCCAAGAAGCTGAGTGAAGGATTGAAAACAGGTTGATGCAAAACTGTCACCAAAGTCACTGCCGCATGCTGCACAGCCGAAAAGAATCCGGGATAGAAATGTGTTGGTCTACTTTGAGGGAACAAATGAGAGTATTGGGCTTTAGACACCGCATTAGCTATGGCTAGAAGTGAGCCTCTTCTTACTCCACCACATCGTCGACTGCATAGGGATTAGGCTAAGAAGTACTGAAATTCTGATTGGACAAGAGATTCACATGCGGGCAAAGCAAAAACATGGATAGTCCAGGGGACCAATCTGTCACAAACATTGTTCTCTCTCTTGCTACCAAATGTAAGGACCAGACGTCGGGATAGTCTGCGTCGATGAGCTATGACAATGAGGCCTTGTAGGGAACAAACCTAGTGATGTAGTGTATCGAAGAGATCTGTAAGATCGATGAGATGTATGTCAAATGATATAACTAGGAAAACACAAAATACATTCGACAAGACATTGCTGAGAAAAGACTACGTCTATATACTAAAAAGAGAGCGGAGTGATACCGATAAGAGCATGCGTAGTTTGGAATGAAGTCGAGGTAGAATAGGAGAGGAAGAGCGATGATAGTTACCGAGACGGAGATGTAAAAAAGGGTAGAGGTGTCGAATGAGTGGAACCAGGCGTAGTAGCAAACGGAGTAAGCCCGGACGCGGGAATGGAGACGGGGACGGGAATGGAAAAGAGTACGACTACAAGGTAAGGTACCCGTGGTACCGCGTGATCCTGACATTACTCCCCTCCTTCGGTAGACGTCGTCTCGACGTCATCGTGATGGTTGTTAAGAGAATTTGATGGTTGTCAGGAATTCCACGTGGTCATGACGTGTCATTACTTATCAAATAATGTTCCCCTCGTCGTGTAGTTCGATTCCTTCTCTTCTCGTCTCTTCTCTTTACCTCTTTACTCATTTCTTTTCTGACCTTCTCCATTCTAACAACACTTTTACTAACAATGGTTACTCGTAAACCACTTGCGTCCTTGAAAAAGGCCACCGAAGCGTCTGTGAGTACGAGTACCATGATCCGTGCGAAAGAAACGAAAAAAATCCTCGATTTTGTGGTGGAGGACTGGCTGACGAGATAAGTCCCTCCTGTTCGTTCTCCTCCACCTGTTGCCGTCGCCGGTCCCTCCAAGCAACGTGTTGGTCAAGGTCGTAAAGAAACCCCCAATCCACGTCATTTAACTCCTTTTCCTCATGATCCTGATCCTCCTGCCGATCTTCCGATTCCTTCTACCGATGCTCCGTTTCCTTCTACACCTCTCCGGGAAGTTTCTACCGCCGTCGAGTATCAAACTCCCCGAAATAAACAAATTAAAGGTGGTGTTGAGGCTTCCGGACCTCCCTATCGTGAAGGACCCCTCATCGTTGTTCCCAAACCGGGTGGTCGACAGAACTCGTACCACGATATTGTTCTTCAAGCTATGGACGTGTCTTCCAACAAAGTCCAAGTACGTCTCCTACCACACGTTGTTTGTTTTGAATATTGACTAGTAGAATTTTATCCATTACCTTCGTTTATGGAAGTCGACGAAGGCTGAATCCACAAGGGCCAAGGTCGATCTCGTACTTTCTGTTCTTGGTACTGAGCAGACCATCGTAGGGTACGCGTCTGAACCTTGTAATTGTTGTGAAGACATGCTTTCCAAACCTTCCCGCTGGCAGGATTTCACTAAGAAGTGGCCGTGTTTGGTACCCGTTATCCGCTTTTCGGGTTCCGAGCAGTATCATATTTGTGGACAGTGAGTTCTAAATAGTTTCGTACCAGGTGTAGTTCGTTAATTTCTAGTTGTTACTGGTGCCTGGTCGACCGTGGTACATGCTCCTTCGCTGTTGATTCCCGTATAGGTCCCCGTGACCAATTAAAATTTTCAATGACCCAATGGAAGGCTATGTACACGACACTCGATAAAGCCATGGCGAATGCCATCCTCTTGTCTCACCGTTATGGTGTAAGGATCGACGAAGAAGATGCAGTTCAGGTTGCTGTCAAACAGCAAGTTAATGATGTTTATTCCAGTGTACTTGATCTTTGTGTAGTGCGTGTTTGTTTCCTACCACACGTAGTTCCTAACCTTCAGAAGCTAAACGAATGTAAAATATCTGGTCCCGATTTCCGTGTACCCATTCCCCATCGTTTCGGACACGTAGTTGGTATCCAAGTCCCCGATTACTGTAATGTTCGGTGGGCATACTCTGCTTTGCCGGACAAGAAACGAAGACCGGTCCCCATCGCCAAAACTGGTTCGTCTAAGAAGAAGTATAAGAAGTCGAAAGGAAAACAGAAGGCTGTAGACGATTTCGAGTCTGATTCTGAACCAAGTGAACCGTCGATTGAGGATAGTGACGAGGATGAGAGTAAATCCTCTCATACCACCACCGAAACGGAAGAAGTGGAGGGTGAATCCGGTAACGCTGGCGAGGAAGTCGAGGCATAGATTTTTGTATCAATTATCGTGTCCTTTGTTGTGTGGTACGGGTGGAATGAAGCCTACTACCTGTAGATAGCATCAAATTTGTTCATAGAAGAGTATCATCATGCAATCTTTTCTCGTCATGTCGAAGTATTATTGAAATTTGTTATTTGCTGAGCCCCTAAAGGGTCTCAGCAAAACGCAACTTAGCAGTTGGTTTTCTGTGTCGTTTTGTATGAAGTACATTGGTACCCAACGACGTGTTGTTGGAATCCATCCTCGAATTGTTGGAATTCTTTAAGAATTCTATAACTTTTGGGTTGGTTTTGATGGTTTCCAACGGTTGCCAAGTGGCTTCCCCTTCAGGGAATCCAGTCCAGACAATCTTAAGTTGTTCTTCGGCCTTGTTACGACCAGGTAGTCTGATTTTCCTTTTCCCTATCACCTTTTCAACCTCGTAGAGGTCTTCCTCCTCTTCTACCACGTCTTGTTTGGAAGTTACCAAGGCTGGTTCTGATTCAATCACTTGTCCTTTAGATCTAGCAAGTAGTTTTACGTTGAATACTGGGTGTATCTTATTTGCTAACATCTCTTTTGGTAAATCTAGCTTGTAGGCATTATCATTGATTTTCTGGATAATCTTGTATGGTCCCACGAAGCGGTGATCCAATTTTCTTGTGGGTCTTAATGATTTTAAGTTCCTTGAGTCCAACCAAACCTTGTCACCTACGTCGAAAACAATATTTCTATGTTTTTTGTCGTATTGGTGTTTATAGTTTTCTTGAGCACGTTGTAGGTTTTCTTTTAGGCGTTGTTGAAGTTTACCTAGAGCTGTAACTCTTGCGGTAGCACGTGGAGAAGGAAATGGTGTAGCCTTGTCGTAAATAGGCTGCATCATGTTGGTTCTATAGTCCCGCCCTGAGTAAGCTTTTAAGGGGGACATCTGAATGGAGCTATGCCAGTTTGTATTGTAGCATAGCTCAGCAAAGTGTAAAAGGGAGCTCCAATTATCTTGCTCCGTATTGACATAGATTCTAAGGTATTGTTCAAGCCATTGGTTTACTCTCTCCGTCTGTCCATCGGTTTGTGGGTGGTACGCTGTTGAGTACTTCAAGTCCGTTCCCAACAACGTGTCGAAGGTTTTCCAAAACCTAGAGACGAATAAAGATCCTCTGTCAGACACAATTGAGTCTGGTACACCAAATCTTGTGTACACTTTCTTGAGGAATAATTCCGCAAAATCTTCTGCAGTTATAGTGGTAACGGTGGGAATAAAGACAGCCACTTTCGTCAACCTATCGACAACTACCAAGATTGAGTTAAAATTGTTTGATTTGGGTAGGGGTCCAATAAAGTCACAAGTAATATCAGCCCATGGTTTTCCGGGTACTTCTAGGGGTTGTAGGAAACCAGCAGGGGCTTGACGTCTTGCTTTGGTGCGTTGACAGATTTCGCACTCTTCACAATACTTTCTAATATCTTCTTTCATCCCAGTCCAAAACCACAACTCGCTAATTTTTCTTAATGTTACTCTCCAACCAGGGTGTCCAGCATCCTTTCCACCATGTTCATGTTGGATAATTCGACGCCGTTCCTCCTGGGTTTTCACGAAATGTTTGTCCCCTTGTAGTTTGATCATGGAGAGAAGTAGTTGTTCGCTGGTAAGCAGTGGATGGTTATTATGATCATTGAGTTCTGAAGATAATGAGGTCTGTTTAACATCCAACGGCCTGTAGTCGACTCTGCGGGACAGCGCGTCCGGTTTCGTCGACTGCTTGCCGGGTCTGTATTGGATAATAAAGTTAAACTCCGACAAGA
The DNA here is from genome assembly GCF_000271645.1 of Tremella mesenterica DSM 1558. Lineage (NCBI taxonomy): Eukaryota > Fungi > Basidiomycota > Tremellomycetes > Tremellales > Tremellaceae > Tremella > Tremella mesenterica. The sequence goes on from NW_006711230.1 coordinate 1,282,560, forward strand.
ATTCGTACCAACGAGCTTGCCTTCTTGTGAGTTGCTTCGTGGTAAGGAAAACTTGTAAACTTTGGTGGTCCGTAAGGACTACTACCGGTACTTCGGTTCCTTCTAGGTACTGGCGCCATTCCTTAAAGGCATATACTATTGCGAGCAGCTCCTTTTCGGCCACCGGATAGTTAAGTTCCGCCGGTGCCATGCTTCGTGAAGCAAAAGCAACTGGACGTAGTACGTTGTCTTCATGCTGTGAAAGGATTGCACCAAGGGCATAATCCGAAGCGTCGGTTTCCACAATGCACGGTAATTTTGGATCAAAATGCCGTAATATTGGTCCTGATCCAACTTTAATTTTAAGTTCTTCGAAAGCTTTGTCACATTTCTCGTCCCATGAGAATGATATCCCCTTCCTGGTAAGTTCATGTAGGGGTTTAGCTATATGTGCAAACCCTGCAATGAACCTTCGATAAAAATTAACAAACCCTAGAAAGGATTGAACTTCCTTGACCGTTTTCGGTTTAGGCCATTCTTTTATTGACTTTTCCTTCTTCGGATCCATTTCTATCCCTCCAGGTCGAATGACATATCCTAGGAACTCGACCATTTGAACATGAAAATCACATTTATCATGTTTGGCGAACAGCTTGTGTTGACGAAGTCTTTCTAACACTTGTCGGACATCTTTAACGTGTTGTTGGATATCTGGGGAATAAACAAGGATGTCATCTAGATATATAATGACGTTCTTGTCCAGCATATCCCTAAAGATGTGGTTCATGAGGTGTTGGAAGGACGCAGGAGCATTCGTGAGTCCAAAAGGCATTACCCTATATTCGAAAAGACCGTATCTTGTACGAAAAGCCGTTTTCCATTCATCCCCTTTTGCTATGCGTAGTAGGTTGTAAGCACCACGTAGATCAATTTTGGAATAAATGTTGGCGGATTTAAGTTGGTCCAATAGGTCTCCGATAAGGGGTAGAGGGTAACGATTCTTGACTGTAATTTCATTCAGTCTGCGATAGTCCACACAGAGCCGTAGAGATCCATCTTTCTTTTTAACAAACAAGATTGGAGCTCCAGCAGGACTTTCTGATGGAGTGATGAAGCCCTTATTCAGGTTTTCTTCGAGATAATTTTTGAGAGCTTCTTGTTCAATATGGGAGAGGGAATATATGGGTCCAAAAGTAGGTGTTTTCCCCTCAACCAGGGGTATACGGTGATCAAAAGGACGATGTTCAGGCAGTTTATTTGCTCCTCCTTTAGAGAAAACATCTAGATATTCCCAATATTCTTTTGGTACGATTTGCTTTGGTTCTGTTTCGTCTTCTGGTACAGTCCGTGCGTAAACAGCGCCCCTAATATCGGTAGGTTCTACCTCTTGATCGAAAGCTTCTGGGCTAATAATATTTAGGAATTGAAACCTGTTGTTGGTTTCCAACGAGCGTGGAATCAAAGTCTGTGTTGACCAGTCGATAATTGGGTTGATCTTGTTCAAAAATGTGAGCCCAAGGACGATAGGGGCAGGGTGGATTTTTGTGACTGTGAAAGGTTGATTCGTACACCTCAAAACCTTCACCCAACAGTATTCGAAGACGTATTTCCTTGGTCAGAAGCGTGTAGCGCCATCTGGTAAACGGAGTCGTTCGACTTGGGTCTTTGTGGTAGGTTTGAGATGAGAACGTTCAATAAATCCTTCGTCTACAAAGTCCACTGTGCTCACTATCTACCATGGCTCGGGAATGTACATTTGGTTGACCGATAACAATAACAGGAATGTGATAAGTGATTGGTTGTTGTTTGGAACGGAGATGGGCGTGGTTGGAATACTACTAGGTGTAGTTGAAATCATTGATTCCTTGACCATGGACGAGAAGTGGACATGGTTCGTTTCCTCTGTCTCCTCCTTCAAGGTTTCCCTTTCCAACAACGTCTCTTCCCTCCTAGGGTACCCATTATCTACGGTAAGGGTGTTCAGCTTGATTTTATTTGACCCTGTTACTGGTGGTTTCTTCTTTGCTTCTGGGCACGCGCTAGCCATGTGGCCAGCGTTGCCACAGTATAAGCATAACCCGTTGTCTCGTCTGTATTTCTTCTCGTCGTAGGTGAGACTTTTCCTACTAGAGTTGGATTTGGACTTGTTGTAGTCTGATTTCTTCACATTCTGGTTGTTGGAATCGCGCTGACCATATGTAGATTTCGGAGAAGACGTAGTAGGATTTCCTTTAGGTGTGTTTGTCCTCTGTCTATCCCTTTCTTTGTTACGGTTGCCCTGTCCACCAGAATTATTGTTCCATTGATAAGAAGTTTTGACACCTTCTAGATGAACGTAAAGACTAATTGCAGCGTCTGCAAGCTCTTTAAGAGTTTGAGGTTGGTGTTCCCGATTTGCGAGAGCTACTCGAATTTCTGTTGACAGTCCAGATTCGAAAGCATCCTTGAGTGCTCGGTCGTCCCAATCGACATCAGCCGAAATTGAGAGGAACGACGAGTAATAGTCCGATACCGACTTGTCTTGACGAAGACGTTTTAGACGTTGTACCGCGTAGCGGTGTCTATCAGGATCTCCAAACATCCTTTTCACCTGTTCCAAGAAAAGGCTCAAGTTGAAAGCCCACTCTGGCTGGTCCTTTTCCGACTTGACGTAGTACGCTTGCCACCACCTTCCTGCTTTCCCCCTCAAATAACTAGCCGCCCACAAAACTCTAAATCTATCGTTCATACCTCCCCCTCTAAGATCCAGATAAAGCCTTACTTCAGCCACATAAGCATCTACCTTGTCCCCGTTCCCGTGAAACGTGTCGGGGGTTTTGATATCCATCTTCCTTATGTCTGAACCCAACAGGTCGTAGTTGGAATTCATATGTTCACCTTGCCTTCCGTAAGTCCCCTGTCTGAATCGTTCAGGATGAGTTTGAGAGAATGGAGTACTAGTAAATGGGGTTCTGAGGTGTGATTGGCCCCGATGCGCGTTTGTCGGAATTGGAATTGGTTGAGTATGAATTGGACGTTGCTGATTGACAGCTGGCAACGTGTCATTCAAATCCAACGACGTGTGGTTGGAATTTGGTGAAGAGTGATTGGAATGCGGATTGGGTTCGTTTGTACCCACTACCGCCACGTTGGGAGAGAACCCGTGCACTGTAGGTTCTTGTCCCAGGTTCTCGAGAGTCCCTTGTCCTTCTACAGGACGATTCCCCACTTGCGGCCCTGTTCGAAGAGCGGCAAGTTCTGCTTGAAGCTGAATAATAACTTGATTTTGTTCTTGGTGATGCTGACGCATCTCTTGGAGTTCAGCTTGGAAAGTGCGACGATCATGTCGAAAATCGCGAAGATTTGCGACAGATGTGCGATCAAAGGTGGGTGAATCAGGAAGGGACATTGTTAACAACCGATAACGTGTTGTTGGTAATCACCTAGGTCTTGTTCGGTACAAGTAAGGTCGAATGTATTTTATGTAAGGACCAGACGTCGGGATAGTCTGCGTCGATGAGCTATGACAATGAGGCCTTGTAGGGAACAAACCTAGTGATGTAGTGTATCGAAGAGATCTGTAAGATCGATGAGATGTATGTCAAATGATATAACTAGGAAAACACAAAATACATTCGACAAGACATTGCTGAGAAAAGACTACGTCTATATACTAAAAAGAGAGCGGAGTGATACCGATAAGAGCATGCGTAGTTTGGAATGAAGTCGAGGTAGAATAGGAGAGGAAGAGCGATGATAGTTACCGAGACGGAGATGTAAAAAAGGGTAGAGGTGTCGAATGAGTGGAACCAGGCGTAGTAGCAAACGGAGTAAGCCCGGACGCGGGAATGGAGACGGGGACGGGAATGGAAAAGAGTACGACTACAAGGTAAGGTACCCGTGGTACCGCGTGATCCTGACACCAAACCAACAGTCGACAAACCTCAGCTGTCAACTTCATACTGGGGTGTTGATGTCTCACAGAGACAGGGTACTTGTTGGGGGGCTACCACAACCTATGCTGTTGTAATATATTGTTGTCTAACACCCAAAGGGTGGTCGTCCTGAAACTGTGACTACCTTCATCTTAGATGATTGTATTGCTTGGTGGTAACTCTCACTCGTCATGACTCTACCCGAGTCCCGCCCCAAATCATCACCACACTAGCTTCAGGGATCATCACCACACTAGCTTCATCGACGCAGATCCTTCGACCTCCACTTTGGTCTTGACAGATAGCCCATGAATGGAGGAATTACCTTGTGTGTTGTTCGCCAATGAGATCATGATGATACCAAGGGGAGAAAGAGCCTACATCAAATCTACATGTCTCTATACTAGTCATATCCCACTTGTACGTAGCAAAGCACAGACCATCAAACAGAGCTCCGAGGACAGTAAGCCCCAGGAGAACAGTCACGGAAGGGGAAGGATATCATCGCTGGTTCGGCCGTCGCGGTCGTTTGAGCCTCCAGGATCTCCGAGCGCAGACTCGAATGTTTCTCCCTTCCTTTCATCGCTTCATATTCGCTGCCCGCTCATCACTGTACGCTCACCTTGTTGTCTTCTTCTCAACATCAATCACTCACCCTCCATAAAGTTCAAGATGAATGCTTTGCCATTCAGTGCCAACAGCCGTGAGCAGATATTCCAATTTCTGAGAACCGCTTGTATTGAAGGCTTACCCCCTGGCTTTCTCTCACAGTCACCTTCAACATGGTCATTGGGTCAATCCGCCTTCTATGAGGAATTGTCAATTCTTTGGAAGGGTCGCCCAGAAGAGCGACTTATCAATGATGCAAGCAGAATCGTCAACTGGTCATACAGAGAAGTGAAAGCTCATTTTGAGGCACAACACACTACCATACCCGAAGGTCAGTACCCAAGATACAGTATGAGGGACCAAAATATATATTATGAGGACATGTTGAGTGGGACAGAATTGAAGACGAAGCATTCAATAGAGGGTTCAGCAAGTGCTGAGGTCTTTCAGCAATCACTCAGTGCTAGGATATTCTCAATTGAAAGGCGCAATACCTCGGCAGAGCCCAAGATAGAAGCCAAGTTGACAATGTCCCATTGTACAGCTGTGTTGAAGACAAAAAAGAACCGGTGGTTGGAAGTTCAGACCACTGACGGCTTCACATATACTGGTCTTCAGTCATCAGCCGTTAAGGCGGAGATGTTTAGGATTAATGACCTAGCTTATCTCACACATGTATATCATTATCCCACAGAGTCTTACCTGGTCAAGATGGTGCAAGGGCAGACCTGTTGGTGGTGGAGGATCTTGCCTGATGGTGAAGAACAATGGGGTGAAGGAGGGTCACAACAGGTTAAGGAGACTATCCCTTCAGAAGGTCAAGTTCCTGCTGTCATTGCCGAAGGCTGTCAAATCATTGCGCTTAACCCACTTGAGACTGATGAAGCAGGCAAAGATCTTAATGAGGAATTTGAGCCCCTTATTACCAATGGATAGTCATGAGCGTAAATTAGATATAGATCTATTGAGCCTCACAGGTAGAAATGGTATGATCAAGGAATGCATTTGCTGAGAATTGAAAGAGGGCTGTCTGGTCATGGACATAAGACCATGCCAGCTCTGAATGTCATCATCTTTACCCGTGACACTTCAAAGAGTTATGATTTAATGACTGAGGCCATGGGGAAATCTCCTCTTCATTCATCCCCATCAACTCATTGGACACTAGGTTCTGCACAGGACATGGTGAATGCAATTGCAAACCCCTCATTCACATATCGTAAAGGAAAGCATGAATGGACAGCACCATAACCCCATGAGGTCCCAATTCAGGTGAGCTCTACATTGGCAGCTATATCAAGATTCAGCCCATTCTATGGGTCATGTTACGAACTGGTAAGACAGCTTGTAACACCAAGTCCCATGATCTCTGAACAATGCACCTGAAGCCCTTCAACCCAATCACGCCTCATAGCTCCTACAAACTACGAGTAACTCCGTCACCAACCGACAACCACTGGTATCATTCGATAACCTTTGCTCACCAGTGATATCCTTAGACAAGCACTGACAACCTATGACCGTCTCTCAACGCATAGCAAAGTGCTGCTGTCATGCCTGCCGGTAGACTGCCGTAGTAAAGTACTGCCTTAGATACTGAGGAGACTGAGATGTTGGGTTAGAACCAACTGGGTGACTTATCAAACAAGGTTAAGAGAATTGAAAAGATACATTGCTGAAGAAAAGAAACTATGTAAGAAGCATATGGGGTTTATATCTAATTCTAAGTCCATTCTGGGATGTGCGTCGTCCTGCGTAGGAAAGAGTCATGATTCTTGATATCATGTGTATATTCAACCAGGAATCAGAAAGCTGTGTGGTCTTTGCAACGTGATGTGTACAATACGCTGTTGACCGCACACAGAAGCACGCATGACGACATAAACCATATGTTTGCCTTAAATCTAACTAAACTGAAGTCTTGGGTCTGATGCCATACCAGGCAGACTAACAGAGGATAACTTAACTAACTGAAGGTTCAGGTCTCTTGCCTTGGAGGCATAAGAGCAGAAGTAAACATGAAGATACTGGTACTTAGACTTTCTGCCTTGCGTGTACAAGAGCAGAGCTGATGATTCATGACAGCTGCGGTGAAACACATGCACTTGCACCACAATGCATGCAGACCTCCAACCAGACTCGATGGATCTCAGAGCATAGAAATGCAGTGCATAGGGAAGAGCCAAATGTATTGTAGCAGAGCAATGATAAGCATAGGAAGGCGCAAGAAATCTGGTGGCCTGCGGAGCAGCCCTCCTGGGAGCCTCTGTAGACTATTTAAACTCTACATCTTCTTTCCATAGTTTCTTCTCTACAGAGATCAATCATCATACTTTTCCACCCTTTACTGACTAAGTCTTCAATACTGACTTTGACCTCAACTTGTCCTTCGACATTGGCCCCAAGCCTTAATCTGTTCAACACCTTGGGCCCAATATCGTCCTTGGACACCCTCTTGTCATCATCATTGACTCTCTTATTGTCAGTAAGTAATCTCGTCCAGTGTATCAAAGCTCCACTCTCTCTCTCTCTCTTTATCCCATTACATCACTTTATCATCAACTCTTCTCTCTTCATCACTTGTCCACCTGCTGTCTCTCGCTTAAGACAACCAGGCATAACAAGTCAACTGGGAGGAGATGTCAGAGGTTTCTTTGGTTGTATGATGTCACAAACTACGTTGTGACACCTCAATGATTCTACCAGCAATGACCCTCCTTTGACCATCAAAACCCCTATCACGTCTTAACGTCTTCACCCTACACATAACTTAGGACATCTGAGACCAACTACGGCAAAGTACAACGGGAGAATCAGGTATATGGGGGTCTGGAGCATAAGGATGGCAAAGTGCGGAGAAGTTAGGCGGAGTTAGGCGGACTAGGGACAAAGGAAGCAGAAGTACGGAGAAGTTAGACGGTGTTAGGCCAAGTAGGGACAATGGGAGCAGAAGTACTGCAAAGTTAGTCGGAGTTAGGCTGAGTCGGGACAATGGAAGCAGAAGTGCGGCGATGTTAGGCGGAGTTAGTCGAAGGGAGGAGAAGGACGGTTGGGGACTCGGGGAAGTTGGGTGAAGTGCCTTGAAGTACGTCTAAGTGCAAGAGGGTTGGGTGAACATCTAGGAGGAGTAGATAATATTAACTGAGAATATTGCTGAAGTTCTTCAGTGATTGTCACGGCCGTCGAGCAACTTCTTCCTAATAGACCGACGGTCGACGAACCTCGGCTAACTTCACGCTTCTGAGTCGATGTCTCACCCAACCAGGAGGGCGCAGACGTCGAAAGGAGTGTAACTACGGCGTACTTCGGCGTAGTTACTCTAACTAAGGCTTTGTTCTATTGATGGCGATGTATCCCGATGTATAGCTATCTCTATTTGTCTTTTACTACTGACAACAATCAAGGATCGCTGAAGAACTTCAGCGATCTTCTCAGCTAATATGACCTATCCCTCCTAGACGTTCATCCAACCCTCCCGCGCTTTGACGTACTTCAACGCACTTCGTCCAACTTCCCCGAACCCCGGCCATCCTCCTCCTCCTTCGACTAACTCCGCCTAATATCGCCGCACTTCTGCTCCCATTGTCCCTACCTAGCCTAACTCCGCCTAACTTCGCCGCACTTCTGCTCCCATTGTCCCTATTTACCCTAACTTCATCTAACTTCGCCGTCCTTGGTCTCAGAGGTCCTGAGTTACGTGTAGAGTAAAGAGGTTTGAGTCGTGATGGGGTTTTGATGGTCAAAGGAGGGTCGTTGTTGGTGGAATAATCGAGGTGTCACGACGTAGTTCGTGACAGTGATCCTTGATTGTTGTCAGTAGTGAAAGATTGATAGAGATAGCCACATACAATTGAGATACATTGCCATCAGAGAAACACCCCAGGTAGAGTAACTACCTCAAAGTACGCCGTAGTTACACCCCTTTCAACGCCTGCACCCTTTTGTTTGGGTGAGACATCGGAGCCGTAGTGTCAAGTTAGCTGAGGTTTGTCGACCATCGGTCTGTTAGAGAGAAGTTATTCAACATCCGTGACATATGAATAGTAAAGGGGACAACACTGGTCAATCACAGTAGGATATCTAGAGCTGCAGACAGGTTACAATTGTCACAATGTCATGAATGACACTAATGAATCATGACTTGTCATAATCAAAGTTCAAACCTACAATCTCATATCTTCCTCTGCTCTCAAGCCTATCAGGCATGCACTCCAAGTGTATCTTTCCTGTGCTCACATGCCTAACAGGCATAAGCTCCAAGTACTTCTCTACTTTCTTGTCATGGCCGTCAAATAACTTCTCTCTAACAGACCAACGGTCAACAAACCTCGGCTAACTTGAAACATCGGCTTTGATATCTCACCCAAACAGAAGGGTGCTGTCACATATGTTGTTTCTTCTCCTCTACTGACCGACGGTCGACAAACCTCGGCTAACTATGTTGCACTGGGGTGTCAATGTCTCACAGAGACAGGGTACTTGTCGGAGGACTACGGCTAACTATGCCGTAGTAATACGTTGAGTGGCAAACAATATGATGATTGTTGATGAACTGCGGTGTAGCATCCTCGGACCACCCTCCTTGTGTTGTCCAGAGGGACCCGTCCACCGTTGGGTCAGGAGGTCCGGGCTACCGGGTACCAACACCTCCCCAGGCGGGGGTGGATGTTGGAATGGTAGTGTTGTCTAGGGTCAGGTGGGTTTGGGATAGGCTTCGGGTGATAATGATATCTATCAAGGTATCAAAGTATCAAGCTATGTGATGATACTGAAAAGTACTGTAGAAGTATAAGTATAAGATATGATTGAATCCCCAATGTGATTCTCCGGTGTGCCACTCTCAGAGGGTCTCCTGGTCAAGTGTCCTAATCACCCCCGACTATCACCCTTTTACCTTCCAGCACTACAGCAACTAACTTTGCTGAGGTGCATCAAACTATTGGGTGGTAGCTCTCCCTAACTCAATGGTGGTAGCTACTGATTATGTCTCTCGCCACTGACGACAATCAAGGATTGCTGAAGAAGTGCAGCAATCTGTAACTATCTATACCCCTCTGCTCTCCTCATAGAATATCCCACAACTCCTGCACTGCCTCACGCTCAGTGTTACAACCCTGTCGTAACCCATATGATAGAAGAAGAAGTTGTATACGTCAGAATATCCAAATGGTGTGATACAATTGGTAAAGGACAAATGGGAGATAAAAATGGGATAAGCAGATGGTATAGTCAAATGGTATAAGCAGATGGTATAGGCAAATGATATAGCTGTCACGAGTCCAACTAACCAGCATTGGGACGATATAACAGTGCCCTTCGGAACGGTGATCTAAACCACTGCGACAAAAAGGCCTATCAACCGGCAATATCTACAATCGCCGGTTGCTGGTTAAATACCCAATCCATCCTAAACCGTGACCAAACCGTGACTAAACTTAACTGGGTAACAACATAACCTTCCTCATGTCACAACAACTCGTGACAACAGCCAGATGGTATACGCAAATGGGATATCCAAATGGTATACACAGATGGTAGACGTAGGATGGAAGAGGACAAACTGGATATACCATCTGTTCGAGCAGAATGTCTATATAAACCCCCTTGTAGGATCCTCTTTCTCAAGGATGAATATATTTTCTTGCCACACCTCAAAGATCTCGACTTAACCTTGCAACTTGACTTCAACCTCGACATACCTTCCCTTGCTATCGACACCCCTCTCCTCATCATCTGGACTTGCCAGATCCTTCCAAGTCACTCAGCTGTCCGACCAGCTTCACAAGTCTACGAGCTTCACTTCGTTTGTCGTAGCTCAAGCTTGTAAACTACTTCAGTCCACCTGTCTCTTGTGTCTTAGAGATCTGCTAGGGACAGGTCGTGACACTCAGTCCTCTATTGTTCAACTTTGCCACACCTCGCTGTATCCCTGATGTCCTACCCCGCTCACTTCACCGCAGATTGCTGTCCTTCTACTTACTTCCACTCTCCACCCTGCATCCCCCAATCTCCTTCTACTAACTTTTCCGTAGTTCTCCGCCAGGAGATTTTGTTGTGATTAATACTCCCTAGGTTCTGGTAACTTCGGTCTCAGTGGTTTGGGGTTGTGGTAGTTGATGATGGATAGGGGTTCGGTGATGGTGAAAGGAGGGTTGATGATGGTTGTTGTCAGGAGATGTTACAATCGGGTTTGAGTTGTGTCACGCCTGCGCGTAGACTGCGGTAGCAAAGTACTGCCTTGGGTACTGAAGGGTTTTAGTCTCTGGCTCGTAGAGCTTGATGACTGCCTTAGGTACTGAGGGTACTGAGGTGTTGGGTTAGAACCAACTAGGTGACTTTCAAAGATGAAGTTCAACTTCAAGATGAAGATACATTGCCGAAGAAAGAAGGGGGAGATGTGCTCCTTTTATACCCTTCAAAACTAAAGTAGGTGTACTAAATAAAAAGCGTGTGAGGGATTTTCTAGCCAATCACGTAAATGCCTCAAAGTGAGTGCACCGCGGGAAACTAAATCCAGCCAATCACATAAATGCCTCACTGCTAAACTGCTGAACCTTCCAGGCTTCAGCCAATCACGTAAATGCCTCACTGCTGAACTGCTAAATACCATGACTCATATTTTCCTTCAATCCTTATCACAGTTCCTAGCATGAGTCATATTTCCTTATCACTATTCTGGGCATGAGTCAGAATTCCTTATCACTATTCATGACAAGTTGGAAATGATGATTCAATGCATCTAAAGAGAGGTACTACATGTAAAGTTCCGATGTTGCAAAGGTACCGTGACGTGGCATTGCTAAGACTCCAACAGTTTGTGACAGTGTCCCTAACACTTGCCACCGTACATTGCTCTCTACAGATTGAAGAAGTATGAGGTACAACCACAGCTCACTACCGCTCTCAGCAGTTACTGTACCGACACTAAAGACCGTACCAGCTCCAAGCTTGTGTCAGAAAATGTTATCAACCCATGTTACTGGATTATCCACGTGACTTCTGTGAATTCTAGCACTTGCATCACTTCAAGCAGCTACTCCGGCCTGTGGGGGTATATCGACCAGACAGTACCAACAAAACGAGGAGGAGCCTTCTTGTTGTCAGCGCAAGTGTCTGGTAAGTTGCTGAGAGCCGTGACAAAGATGTTCTTTTGCTCCTCCAGATTCCAGAGGGAAGCCCACCGTTCGTGTTGGGGGAAAAGAGTAGGGTCTACTTGAGCATACAGGTGTGACTTTTCCCAGGACATGCCCACCCTAAGCTGTACCTAAATCAGGTTTCAGCACCTCCTTTGTCACACCCGTCGAACAACTACTTTCTAACAGACCGACGGTCGACCAATCTCGGCTAACTTGACACTTTCAAGTCGATGTCTCACCCAACCAGGAGGGCACAGACGTTGAAAGGAGTGTAACTACGGCGTACTTTGGCATAGTTTCTCTAACTAGGGTTTTGTTTTACTGATGGCGATGTATCTTGATTTGAATGTGGCTATCTCTATCTATCTTTCACTACTGACAACAATCAAGGATCACTGAAGAACTTCAGCGATCTTCTCAGCTAATATTATCTATTCCTCCTAGACGTTCACCCAACCCTCTTGCGCTTTGACATACTTCAACACACTTCGTCCAATTTCCCCGAGTCCCCGGCCATCCTCCTCCACCTTCGATTAACTCTGCCTAACATCGCCGCACTTCTGCTTCCATTGTCCCTATTTAGCCTGACTCCGTCTAACTTCGCCGTACTTCTGCTTCCATTGTCCCTACTTAGCCTAACTCTGCCTAACTTCGCCATACTTCGCTGCCCTTATGCCCCAGGCCTCCGTATACCTTATTCTCCCGTTGTACTTCACCGTAGTTGGTCTCAGATGTCCTGAGTTAAGTGTAGAGTAAAGAGGTTAAGACATGATAAGGGTTTGATGGTCAAAGGAGGGTCATTGTTGGTGGAATAATTGAGGTGTCACAACGTAGTTTGTGACATCCTTGCTCATCAGTGAAACGTGAAAGCTCATGGGACGGGGACGGAGTCTGTACCCATTCAAAAATTGACTGGGTAGTCAAAGTATTCAGGGGAGTTCTCTGTTCCATACATGTTGTCTGAAGTAGGTCAAATAAGAAGAGGCAGAGGGAATATTGAGGCTTGAATATGACTTACATTTCTGGAACAGAGCAAAGTGTTGGGGAGTCCTGTGTCACAAACATACTCAAATGTTGTGGTTATCTTCCAACCCACACACACTCCCAGGGTACTGGTTATGTCTCCTTGATTTGAGAGAGTAGGCAGATTTGAGGAGACGGGTGTCTCATTCTCTCCAACCTGCCGAGTCAGCCTCACTACTACAGCCGTCCCTGGAGGTGATGTCGATTCTGCCATTGCGCAAGGTTTTTGGAGGCACAGACTTGTGAATGATGTGTAAAGTATGACTATCCGATGTTGCTGACTGCTGTATGAGGTGGGTGTGCCAAAGAGGGTATGATGAGATGTGGAAGAGTGTAGTGGTAGATTTATAAAAGTGGGGTGGCAAATGGAAGTGACCAGAATTCTACTGTCCTGGGCGGACTATGGAGTGAATCCGGAAAGGAGAGTAACGAGCCAAGTCCCCATCATTCCAACACCCGAATTTCCCCTTTGTGGAATTACGGGCGTGGAGACAGTTCGAATCGTAAGATGAGCAAATGCCCGCGCCCTTGGTAAATCTTCCAGTCCGTCCATACAGAACAACATGCTTGAGGGGACTATCAAATCAAGCGTCGTGGCCCCTTGAACACGGCGGTGGAAGACTGCGACTGTCAGGGTACGTGTTATAAGGGAGCTTGAGACTGCTAGGCAGATCTCGAATATTGAGCCTCTTACCGAGGACGTTATGCTGCACATCCCTTACTGCACTCGTAAAAATGATCAATGACACTGTGTCACGAACTACGTCGTGACACCTCGATTACTCCACCAACAATGACCCTCCTTTGGCCATCAAAACCCCATCACGCCTTAACCTCTTTACTCTACACGTAACTCAGGACTTCTGACACCAAGTACGGCGAAGTTAGACGGAGTTAGGCTAAGTAGGGACAATGGGAGCAGAAGTACGGCGAAGTTAGACGGGGTTAGGCTAAGTAGGGACAATGGGAGCAGAAGTGCGGCGATGTTAGGCGGGGTTAGGCTAAGTAGGGACAATGGGAGCAGAAGTGCGGCGATGTTAGGCGGAGTTAGGCTAAGTAGGGACAATGGGAGCAGAAGTGCGGCGATGTTAGGCGGAGTTAGTCGAAGGAGGAAGAGGATGGCCGAGGGCTCGGGGAAGTTGGACGAAGTGCGTTGAAGTACGTCAAAGCGCGAGAGGGTTGGATGAACGTCTAGGAGGAGTAGATAATATTAGCTGAGAAGATCGCTGAAGTTCTTCAGCGATCCTTGATTGTTGTCAGTAGTGACTCCACATAGACGTTCATCTAACACTCTCGCGCTTTGACGTTCTTCAACGCACATCGTTCAACTTACTAGAGCCCTCGGCCATCCTCTTACTCACTCGACTAACTACGCCTAACATCGCCGCACTTCTGCACCCATTGTCTCTACTTAGCCTATCTCCGCCTAACATCGCAGCACTTCTGCTCCCATTGTCCCTACTTAGCCTAACACCGCCTAACATCGCTGCACTTCTGCTCCCATTGTCCCTACTTAGCCTAACCCCGTCTAACTTCGTCGTACTTCTGCTCCCATTGTCCCTACTTAGCCTAACTCCGTCTAACTTCGCCGTACTTGGTGTCAGAAGT
>NW_006711231.1:0-95088 GCF_000271645.1 Tremella mesenterica DSM 1558
CCTGAGTAAGACTACTGTTTCAAGGATCTCATTTTAGGCTCCGCTTCAAAATTTGGTACATTTTGGTAATACTCATGTCAAAGTGACCTATCTTCGCTATCTCCGTGGTTAAAGGACCCCCCTTTGAACCGTTGCTATTTTTGGAATCCCCTCGAAAAATGGTGCAAAATAAGTATACTTGACACTATGCTCACGCGAAATGTCTTAAAAACCCCCCCCCGGATCCCTATGTAACCCCCTAACCCCCTAACCCCGATGACCGGCCTAGTCGGAGGTACTAAGGGAGCAGGGCTGCCCATGATAAATACAACGGGCACACTTCTGACGAGGTCCTTTGACAATGCACCGGTGAGGCACAGGACCGAGAGCACAACAATGGCATCGGACTGGCGACGGATATCCACGGAGAAGAATTTGATGGTAACAGTAATGACGCTTAATCCTCTGACCATTAGTGTCCGATCTAAGCATGATGTCGGACCGTCAATGGAGCATGGGGACATTGTGATGGACGGGAACGAACAACATTGGAGCAAAGACGGAAGGACTCACAGCATATACACAATCATTAGCCTGTTCCTTCTCTTTTACCATCCGATCTGCCTCCGCTTTAAATACAGCCTGAGTAAGAAGATCCATCAAATGCTGGCCATTGGTCGACAACGGCTGATGCTCGGAGGACGACTGAGCGGTACAACCGTTATTGATAGTATTCATTTGAGTGTTGTACATGGACGGATGGATGAAAGATACAATTGAAGACAACTCAGAGGGGAGAACATGGTCATTCTCAGGTGCCGGAGTAGGAGGAGGCGGCGAAGGAGTTGGAAAGTGACCACCAGGAAGATGGGTAGGCGACATAGGAAAGTACATGGGCGCAGACGGAGCGTGTTCGGTGACAGACGGAACATACTCGGATTCCGACTGAACATCTTCATTGCCATCATCCGACTCTTCATGAACCTCAGTAGTAACTAAGTCCGATGGATTGATAGTCGGTCCGTCATTGTCAATATGAAGACCGAGGGCATTGGTCCTAGGCAATACAGGTTCAGTAGCCGGAGCAACTTGTTCAGTTGACTGAGCTTCGTCGGCTTGCTGCAATCCGTCAGCAAGATAAATTGAACAACATCGGACATACCTGTTCAATCCACGCCCAGAAGCTTGGGGTAAAGGGATCGTTGTTGGACAACATTGTAAGTCGACGGAGATACTTGGTCAAGTGACAGAGAAACTCCATTGTGAATCGGAGTAGAGAGATAGTAGAGTAGAGAGATAGTAGAGTAGAGAGATAGTAGAGTAGAGAGATAGTAGAGTAGAGATGAAAGAAGGAAGTCGGATGGAAAAGTGACAAGAGACCCCGTCTTATAAATTGAAACGGACCGACCATAGAAACCCCAAGGCAGTTATTTTTAGATCACGGAACGAGACCGGTACAAGAAGAACAATAAGAATCAGACAATAAGCCAAGACAGACAGGTGGAGGACAATAAGACATGACATATGAAGGTCTTATTGTTCTAAATGGAGCTCAGGGACATGCACACAACCAACATTGGAAAGGGAACGGAGCAGAGATGGAGGGAAACGGATTGAATCAAGTCCGACTCAGCAGGACAGAGGACTGTCCCACCATAAGGAGGGGGGTACTGTTATGATCCTATCATAACACCTTAGTATACTGTACATAGTCTTAGTAGATCCTTGTAGTCAAGGGGAGTGCCACCAAAGAACCGCTTCAAAGAAGCACTTCTAAGAACCCAAGATCGAACCACCTCTTAGAAAGGGTTCGGCGAGCTACTCTTAGAACGGGTTCGACGAGTTGCTCTTAGAATGGGTTCTGTAAGCAAACACCTAGAAAGGGGTTCGGAGAACCTCATAGAACTGGTTCACGACCCGCTCAAGTAGATTGCACCCACACAGGTCTTGAGGGCGAAAGATAAAGAGCCTTCGCACTTTCCCCAGATCAAATATCAAAAGTTACTTCACTTGACTCAAACCAATAACTAGCTTACTATTTCTTCAAGAAACTTGCACAACTTGCGGGATCTTCCAAGTTGATTCACCACTTTCGACCAATTCACAAGTAGTGACTACTTCATTCCTTGTAGTCACACCCCTTTGTAAACCTTCACTTTCCAATCGTCTTACG
The DNA here is from genome assembly GCF_000271645.1 of Tremella mesenterica DSM 1558. Taxonomy (NCBI): domain Eukaryota; kingdom Fungi; phylum Basidiomycota; class Tremellomycetes; order Tremellales; family Tremellaceae; genus Tremella; species Tremella mesenterica. The sequence continues at coordinate 2,153 of NW_006711231.1, forward strand.
TCAGCGAGGTCAACGTAGGACGGTTCGTAACAATTTTCGATTCTACTTCTGCTGTCATGAATGACACTATCAAATAATGACTTGTCATAATCACAAGTTCAAACCTCCACTCTCATATCTTCCTCTGCTCTCAAGCCTATCAGGCATCAACCCCAAGACTATCTTTCCCTGTGCTCTCATGCCTGACAGGCATAAGCTCCAAGTACTTCTCTAGTTTCTCTTTCCTCTGTTCTGATGCCTTGTAAGGCATAATCTCTGAGTCTCTTGTTCTCGCAGCTCTTCTATGTTCCGCATAGTTCCTCATAGTTCCTCATCGACCACCTTCAACAAAGTCACCGACTTCCGGCGCATCACGTAGGATATCATAGTAGGACATAGGTAAACGCAGATATGGCATCGTAGGATATCAGTGGTAATCGGTGGGATGCATGGCAATGCATGCAGGACAGTGCAGGACGGTTGTCACGAGACATACTGACCAGCATATGCACGATATAACAGTGCCCAACGGAACAGTGATCTTAACCACTGCGACGAAAAGGCCTATTAATCGGCGGTTAACACTACCGCCGATCGCTGGTTAAATACCCTTCCCCGACTTTCGCTCGACTTGTCACACACTTTGTGACAACGGTTCAGAGCGCTCGTATTCCGCAGGTCTGCACGAGCCTCTTGGAAAAGGCTGATTTTAGTATTTAAACCCTATCTAGTACGGTAGTTTTCTTCTTCAGCGATGTATCGTTTCAATTCCCTTCCCCTCGTTTGATAAGTCACTCAGTTGGTTTTAACCCAACCTCTCGAACCCTCAGTACCTAAGGCAGTCACCAAGGTCCACGAGCCAGAGACTAAACCCCTCAGTTCCCAAGGCAGTCCTTTGCTACCGCAGTCTACCCGCAGGCGTGACATCTGCTGATATTGTGTTGAAATCCATGAACCATGGGCTGCATCGCTCAACCACAGGACACTCTCAAGGTCCATGACTTGGCTCGTATGCTCATTAGATGAGAAGAGTGCATACTGTGAATTTTATGCATGTAGCTGCAGAGGGACCCAAGTAGGGGGGAGCACTAGATTCTCTCTATTACAAGTATGAGTATGAGTAGTGGCTGCTTTATGTACTTGTTGTCACGAACTACGTCGTAACATCCCTGACAACCACCATCACCGACCCTCCTTTCACCATCACCGACCTTCCTTTCACCACTACCAACCTCCACTCGAACCACTGAGACCAACTACGGCTAAGTTACGAGAACCAAGAGGGGATTTGTCACGATAACCCCGCCTAGCGGGGAACTAAGGCGAAGTTAGGGGAAGGGAACCGAGGGAGAGCAGAACAGGGGAAGTTAGGTGAAGTTAGTCAAAGTGAGCGGAGTAGGATATCGGGGATATGGCGAGGTACGGCGAAGTTGAACGAAGAGGACTGAGCGTGAGGCAGTGCAGGAGTTGAGGGACATTCTATGAGAAGAGAGGAGTAGTATAGATAGTTTACAGATCGCTGAACTTCTTCAGCGATCCTTGATTGTTGTCAGTAGCGAGAGATATATTCAGTAGCTACAACCTTCGAGTTAAGGAGAGCTACCACCGAGCAGTTCAACGTACTACGGCTAAGTTAACCGCAGTTCATCGACAATCATCTTATCATTCACCACTCGACGTATTACTACGGCGAAGTTAGCCGTAGTTCCTCGACGAGTACCCTGTCTTAGTGAGACATCGACGCCCCACCACGACGTAGTTAGCCGAGGTTTGTCGACCGTCGGTCAGTAGAGAAGAAGAAACGACGACTGTGACACTTGTAGTCGGTCTCAATAATTGGCGGAGTTGCAGGAAGACAATGATTCATATGGTTCATGCTATATCACTTACCCTACCAGCTCTCATACAAATGGGAGTAAGAGGATCTGATGGGTTGTCCTATGTACAGTAAGTTAGTAGTGATGGGAGGTGGACCAAGTGGATGGACAGATACCACGGATACCCCAGGTAAAGTGCCACATTAGATGTAGAAAAAGTGACTTTCTCCCATGGGTCTTTTTGAGTGGTATGTACTGCACTGGGATGTAGCTGTGGTCTGTAGGATCCTGTAGGTGGTCTGAACATATCTCTAAGTGGTTGCATGCATGAGTAATGGGGAAAGAAAGGATAGCATATGAACCGAAAACGCAGAATCGAAAATGGTCGATTTCGAAGAACTATCGGGCCACCGTAACATCGACTCGGACGCGCACTTGTCGATCTACCTAGTAGTATGAACATCAATCGACGACTCCGGGGGTCCATTGTTCCGCAACAATGTCAAAGAGACCCGTGAGTCCATTCTCTGATCACTGTTTCGCGCTATGGAGACTGGAAGGATGACGCTGACAGTCCATAGACCAAGCAGAGATCCGACATGCATGGGTTCTGACGGCCGAAACGCCCGATCGCAAAGAAGAAACGGATGCCGGATGAGGCCGTCAGCGTCTTGCCGCCGCCGAGGGATCATGATCACACATTCGGCACCTCTGAATTTCTCGGACCAAGTCAACCTGTGTGATACTGACGGGCCCTGTGCGTCAACAGGATGTATCCCCTTTTGACTCCTCGTATCATCTTAAATTCCTTCCTACTGATCCTCAATTCGGCGATCGAAAACCGACGAGGAATCCGAGATTGACTTATCAGATAAAAGCACAAGGACGTTTGGTGACGAGAGAAGACCTGGATACTTTACTTTGTACCCGCGGTATGCCCAAGCTCAAGGCAGACAAAGAGGTTTCGAGATCCTGAAGAAATGAAAGAGCAGGATGTCCCGGCATCTGTTGGTTTACTCGACCTGTTCCGCTTCTCCACCCCCGTCGAGAAAGTTTTGATGATAGTCGGTCTCATCTTGTCGGCGGCATGTGGTGCAGCTCAACCTCTCATGACGCTCATCTTCGGTCGACTCACCTCGTCTTTCACCTCCTACGCTATTGCACTCAATCAAGTCGCACAATACGGGAACACTCCGGAAACCGCTGCTGCCATTGAAGCGTCTCAACATCGACTCAGAACCGACTCGGGGCGTGATGCTCTCTACCTCCTCGCGATGGGTTTGGGAACTTTCATCTGTACATGGGTGTTCATGTTCATATGGAATTACACGGGCGAACTTAGTACAAAACGACTGCGGGAGGAGTACGTTCGAGCGGTTCTGCGACAAGAAGTGAGTCAATCAATGAAAGTCAATGATTGACGTCAGATCGCCTACTTTGACGATGTCGGTGCTGGGGAAGTTTCTACCCGTATTCAAACGGACTGTGACCTGGTTCAAGACGGTAGCTCGGAGCGTGTCGCGCTCGTTGTTCAATACCTCAGTACCTTCATCACCGGTTACGTTCTCGCTATTGTTCGAAGCTGGCGCCTCGCCCTCGCCCTTGCCAGTATCCTAATTGTACTCATGGCCTCGGGAACCTACATGATGATGGTCATGACGAAATACAGCACTGTCTCTCTTGAGGCCATTGCCAAGGCGGGCTCGCTTGCCGAAGAGATTATCGGCTCAATCCGAACGGTTCACGCTTTCAGCACGGGATCCACCCTGAGGAGGAGATTTGACGGACACATACAGAGTAGTCGACGGGCAGGAAGGTCGGATGCTCTTGTGGAATCAGCTGGTGTTGGAGTGATGAGTGAGTGATGAGAGAAGAAGAGACTCATTACTGAAATTCAGTCTTTTCCATCTGGTCCGCCTATGCCCTCGCTTTCTTTTACGGCGGCATTTTGGTTGTACAAGGTCGAGCCAACTCGGGAATCGTAGTCACAGTCATCATGTCTATCCTCATCGGGTCGTTTTCCATGGCGAACATGACGTCCGAGATGATGGCAGTGTCAAAAGCCCAAGGGGCTGCTGCCAAACTGTACGCCACTATCGACCGGAAACCAGCCATTGATTCTTCTGATACAAGTGGGCATCGACCGAACCATATCGACGGGACTATCAGTTTTGAAGGGGTCAACTTTCATTACCCCTCTCGACCAGACGTGCCGATCTTGAAAGACTTCAGCCTGACTCTCCAAGCCGGTCACAAAATCGCCCTAGTCGGCTCAAGCGGTAGCGGAAAGAGTACTGTCGTCTCCCTCATTGAACGTTTCTACGATACTGTGGAAGGCGTCATCCGACTCGACGGCCATGACTTGAGAAGTTTGAACCTGAAGTGGCTTCGCAGACAGATCGGACTTGTGCAACAGGAACCCACTCTCTTTGCGACTTCTGTCAGGGCCAACGTCGAGCATGGTTTGATTGGTACTCAGTGGGAGGACTCTTCTCAAGAGGAGAAACGCAAACTTGTCGAACGTGCATGCAGAGACGCAAACGCGCACGATTTCATTTTGAAGCTTCCAAATGGATACGAAACGATTGTGGGCGAACATGGGAAACTTCTTTCTGGTGGTCAGAAGCAACGGGTCGCTATCGCTCGTGCTATTGTATCCGATCCGCGGATCCTACTCTTTGACGAGGCCACCTCAGCTTTGGATACGAAATCAGAAGGAATAGTACAGGATGCTCTTGATAAAGCCGCTCGGGGACGAACGACTATGACTGTGGCTCATAGACTCTCCACCATCAAGGATGCAGATCTCATCATCGTCATGGGGGATGGACAGATCCTGGAACAAGGAACACACGACACACTACTTCAAGACGTCTTCGGACCGGTGAGTGAAGCAAATTCATCAAAAGCTGACGATTAGTATGCCCAACTTGTAGCCACTCAAAACCTGAATAAGGCGAATGACGATCAAGACCCCGGAAAGAAAATGAAACACCTCAATATCATCGATAGCCAATCGTCTAGTGATCTCGGCAACCCCTATTATCCATTCCAACCTGAGATGAGTGGCACAGAGGATACCTTGGAAGGGGAGAAGCAAGGCATGATTCGGCGGCTGGATGATGTTGGACAGAGAGTTACTCCGGCCAGGAAGCTCTACCATCGCTTACTCCGTATCAACTCTGAAGATCGTTGGATTTATCTCTTGGCAACTTTTGGGTCAGCCTGCGCAGGGGTCGTGTATCCAGCAATGGCCATTGTCTTTGGGAGAGCCCTTCAAGCATTCCAGAGCTCAGACGTACATTTGCTCAAACATGAGCTCACGAATAACGCGCAAGTCTTTACATCTCTCCCTCGTCAACATGATTGCTGATTGAGTAGACGATACTATTTCATTACCAGTCTCCTTGCTGGGCTATCTATCTACCTCCAGATCATGGGCTTTTCATGGACCGGGGCGAACCTCAAAGCAAAGCTGCAATCTCGACTCTTCACCGCAGTTGTCCAGCACGATGTTGCATGGTTTGATGAGGAACAAAACTCTGTGAGTGTAATCTACCACGAACGAAATTGTAGACTTCCGGTTCCTAATCTCTAGACCGGCGCGGTCACCTCTGATATCACCGGATTACCGCAACGAATCGAAGGTCTCTTTGGCACCACTCTTGGGTCAATCGTTCAGACCATAGCTACCGTCATCAGTGGTTGTGTGATCGGCTTAGCGTATGGCCCTCGTGAGTATCTGACAGACACTTAAACCTCTCTGACACCACAGTCCTTGCTCTGATCGGAATTGCTTGTATCCCATTGTTACTCGCAGAGGGTTATATAAGTCTCAAGATTGTAGTACTTAAAGACGCCAAGATACAGAAACTTCATGCGCCTGCCTCCCATCTGGCCGCCGAGGCAGCGGGAAACATTAGGACCATTGCATCATTGACCCGAGAAGACGAAGTGAACGAGATGTATTCGAAATCGTTGGAAGGACCACGAAACGTCGCGATGTGAGTCAGACCATCATAGGAGAAGATTGCTGAATTTTGATAGTCGCTCTTCGATTCCTTCACAAGCTCTGTACGCCGCTAGTAAAGGTATCAGCTTTCTCATAATCTCCCTCGTATTTTACGTCGGTGCGTTGTGGATCATATCGAATAGATACTCGACGGCGGAATTCTTCACCGTTCTCATGGCCGTCGTGAGTCTGCTAAACTTTACAATCAGTTCAGGAATGTGGCGTTGAGGTGGACAGATCTTTGCTAGTATTCAATCCGCCAATATATTCACCTTTGTTCCAGACGCGACGAAGGCCAACGGCGCGGCAAAGAAAACCTTTCAACTTCTTGATGAGGTACCGGCGATTGATACGCTATTGGGCCAAGGTATACATCTGGATGAGACTAAACCCAATGGTTATATTCGACTTGAAGGTGTACATTTCCGATATCCCTCCCGACCCGAGATTCAGGTGCTCTGGGACCTCACTTTAGATATCCCACAAGGTTCCTAGTGAGTCGAATGAACATCGATACAGAGTACCTCAAGCTGATGGTAAAAGTGTGGCTATCGTTGGACCTTCGGGTTGCGGTAAATCCACCATTATCCAACTTTTAGAACGATTCTATGACCCGCTTGTTGGTCGAATCACAATGGACGGTGTTGATATTCGACGACTGAGCATCTTGGACTATCGAGCACAAATGTCGCTCGTCTCTCAGGAACCTGTGAGTATTCATGAGTCGGACAATCATTGACGATCACAGACGCTCTACTCCGGTTCCATACGGTTCAACATCCTTCTCGGTGCTAACAAACCAATAGATCAAGTTAGTGAGGAAGAGCTCGTTTCCGCTTGTAAGGATGCCAACATTGTCAGTCAGTCATCGGAGGAGGAGAACGGACTGATCAAATAGTACGACTTCATCATGTCTCTTCCTGATGGGTTTGACACGGAAGTAGGTCGATCTGGCTCGCAGTTGTCAGGTGGTCAGGTTAGTCAACACTATCATATGCTGGACGACCTTTTGATTAGGTAGAAACAACGTATCGCCATCGCTCGAGCTTTGGTAAGGAACCCGAAGATCTTGTTACTGGACGAAGCTACCTCTGCACTTGATTCACAGTCCGAAAGGGTGGTGCAAGAAGCGTTAGATCGGGCTGCTAAAGGTCGGACCACTATGTGAGTCGTGCGCTCACTCGATGACCAGTTGTCAAAGTTGACACCGCGACCACCAAGAGCTATTGCCCATAGGTTATCGACCATCCAAAAGGCTGATATCATATACTGCCTCGCCGGTGGTCAAGTAGTGGAGAAAGGGACGCATGACGAGTTGTTAGCTAGACGGGGTACTTATGTGAGTCATACCACTGCCAAATGGTGTTGCTCACAGGGTAGTACGAATTGGTGCAGTTACAAAATCTAAGTAGGAGATGAATACGCCCGGCAGATCAGGACAAACATGCAGATACGGGTTATTTAGCTTACTACGATACGCTAACCCTTGTACACGTAACCATCCTCGTGGGCTGGAGTCAACTTGTCGTCCAACATCGCCGCCAACTGCTGGTATTCTGGATCTTCTTCCAGATGGATGAAATGATTCGGTTTCCACGACTCTCCCTTTGCCGCCTCGTCTTTTCGGCGTTGGCGTTGATCGTTCTAAAATATCAGTTCTGTTAGACTTGCATGATGGATCCACACTCACCTCGATCCGGGATTTCTCTTTGCCAGCCTCATCATAACTTCCCGTCCGTATACCCTTCGCCACCTTCTCCCAGAGTTTCCTACTCTCCCACTCGCCCTGCTCCTCGATCGGTCGGACAACCACTTCTTCTTTAGGAGCGCTGGTGTCAAGGAACACGGGTCCCTTGCTTCCCCCGACATACGAGATTCCAGTCCATTGACCTTCGTATGACTGGATCGTGCGATTACCTCTGTTGATGGTGGCTTTGAACGTGTGAGCTTTGCCGGTAAAGTAGCCTTTACCTTTGTAGTCGATCTGGAAAATCAGCATGTATCATCTGAGCACAGCACACTTCGGGTTCAGTGATTGGTCACTCACCACGGCTGTGAAACCGGTATTGCTTTGAATGGCGTTCGTGTCGGTGAGCTCGATGTAAGGTGATCCCCACACTATACCCTCGATCCGCAATTTGGCTTATATCGTCAGCTGCGATACACACGGAGACTGGATCTCACGAAGGGTGATAAGATATTTCTCTGCCGGCTCTCCAGATTTGGGTTTGACCGTCAAAATGGCATGCCCAGACTGTTTCACTATCCTAGTCAGCCATGTGATGAGGTCTAAACACGGTTTCTCACCATGTATGGCTGTCCCACTGAAGTTGGTCTTTTGACCAGAGTGACCTTGCAGCTTTACGCCTGCTTTCTCATTCTCGATGAAGCTGAGTGGTGAGCGCGTAACGATAGTGATAAGTCTTTCCGACGTACTAGGCAGTCTAAAAGGTCAGCCAAGGTCGCACGAGATACATAGAATCGACTCACGATTGGAGGATGATGCGAAACCTGCTCCACAATGAGCTTTGTTTCGCCTCGTCCCGCTACATCGGGCCATACACCAAAGAACTCTTCCCCAAGAACAGGATTGAGAGGTTTCTTCTCTGACCCCATTTTCTCATTTCGTGTCTAATGATGAGCTTCACGACTCATACAAGGTAGTGACGTGTCTACCGAGACAAGGGATGATGTCAGTCTGAATATAGAGAAGCCCGGACTGACCGTGTATTGCCCCTTCAGAGTGCAGATGAACCAACGAAGCACCCTCTCCATCCTGTCGTGGGGTGTCAAGCCATCGGCGATGGCGGCAAATACGAGTGGATGTTCACACCAATATGCTGGAAACTCTGTCAACGATGTGGGAGACAAAATGACTGTGATCAGTCTTGACACTTTGTTAGCTTTTTGGTCAAGCCAGACTCACATGGAGGTGCAGTCATCGAAGACAAGTCACCAGTCATATGGGCCAAGCTCTTGAGAAAAGCCCCCCATCCTGCTCGTTGTTCTACTGGTACCGCGCCGCCTGTCATGTTAGCGATTGTTGCGGCGATAGACAACTGAAGTGTGTAGGACTGCCAGGGGTTTAGAGGGGTTCGACAAAGGATGCGTTCGGGAGGCGAAAGATGGACCGTCAAACTCGCCTTCTGATTGATCCATAATGACTTTCCGAGATGATGGTGGTGAGAAGTCTAGAGGTTTAAGATGTTGAGGACCTTGGTAAGTAAAAAGGTATTTGGGCTCAAGGCGGTGTTTGTCGGACGAGCGAGAGAATATTAGGGGGTTGTAACGTAGCCCGATCGCGGTGAATACAAAGTCGTCTCGGGCCCAATGGTCGATGAACGGATGGAGTGTTGGTTTACGCGGGTTGAGAATGCTGTGTTTTAGGATGGTCCGAGAAGGGATATTGATAGTCAACAAGAGAGAAAGAAGATGGTCAAGAATGGGGGTGGTTTGTATGGTGGGTGGGTGTTGAGGGTGATGACGCAACTGCTCTCTTCTTCCCCTCTCACCGCGCACCTTGCCCCTTATGCCTCATGTCAACTGTACCACCTTATATAACCTCGGGCTCTACCTCTAGAGCCCATCACAGCCTGGTGGTAAAGCTGGAAGCTGCTGCATCCGAGAATGAACGACAAGTCATCCTCACTAGCGAGCTGGACCGATGTCGTATCCTCTTTACCTCTTCGCCTTCGAACGTGAGTCTCCTAGCCATGCTGCGTCAATCCTCCAGAAGGCTCATCAACCGCTACATCTGACTACTCCTGACAGACAGTCCAAAGTGTCCGAAACGCTCATCGTTATTCTGCAATGTGCAATGTTACGACAGAGCACAGATGACAAGCTAGAATGGGCCTTGATCAAGGCTCTTGACTTGGCCGAGACGGGGCAGACGCTTGCAGAGCGACGGATGGGTGAGTCTCTCATGTCACACCTCCGCGAGATCAAGTTGATGACCCACAGGATATATGTTCCTGTCAGAGATAATGCCAAAGGGTCATGAACTAGAGCTGATGCTGGTCAACACCATCCGCAAAGTGAGCTACCTCTTCCGCAATGTTATAACATGAACCCCCACGTTGGCGCCCTGCCAGTGTCATGTGACGGTCAACTGATCCTCAGGATCTAGCCTCCAAGCAAGCCCAGCAAGTCCTCCTAGGCCTTACAATGGTGATTCAGTTCCCTTCGGCGGAGCTTGCCCCAGCTGTGAGCCCCCTACTTACGAGCAAAGACCTCTTGAAGCACAAGAAGTGGGTACTTCGCACCCTCCTCAAACCGTACTAGTCATGCAGACGTATCTTCTATATACTCCCCTTCGCTCACGTACAGTTCCGCCGTCCGTAAACGAACGTTTCTGGCCCTAGGAGCTTTATACCCCAACCCCCCACCCTCAACCCACAAAGGCAAAGCCAAAGCTACAGATCCCCTCACACCGTCTTGCAGCTTCCCTCTGTCAATGGGAAAGGTTGCCAAGCTTCTGTCGACCGAAACCGATTCGAGCAACCAGATCGTTCTAGTCCGAATCATACGTGATATGCTGAAGGTCAGTTCTTTCTTTGACTGTTCGAGCCAAAATTCTAACAGTCAGCACGGTGCGCATTCGATAGCCAGCGAAGAGGAAATATCCTACCTAGTCGAACTAGTCTTGGAAAAGTCCGAGCAGGCGCAAGGAGTAGGGAAATTCGAGAACGTCCGCACTCTGGGAAGTCTGTTGAGTCGGTCGGATCAGGGACTTGAAATCCCCTTTACATGGCTACGAGGAGAATTGCAGAATTCACGACTGACTAGTCGGTCCGATATGGGTGAGCTGCTTGTCTGATCGCATTTTTACACTGCTGAAAACGAAGCTTTCATCTTAGAGGCTTGCGCTCTGCAGGTCGTCAAGACCTCCCCAGATATCATTCCTATCCTTCTCCGACATATCAAAGCGGCTTTACTTCTGTCGAGTACCACTGGAACTTCGAGTTCGAACATGCACGTCTTCGCACTCCGCTGTCTAACTCAACTACCGAAAGAAAGTTGGGATGGCCAATTAGACGAGAACGAAATGGGTATTATCATGCAAGGTCTGGAGCATGTGGACGATACCATTCGTAAACTCGTGAGTGATCATTCTCGTCACGTGGCTGATTTCTTAGACGTTAAGGCTTCTCCTAGATCTGGATCCAACGCTTCTGGACCTGACTTTCGATGGTCTGCTCAAACAGCTAGAAACACACGATTTACCCAATCTTCGAACCCGAAAGTCATCTAATCTTCATAGTGATCCCGACCACACTGGAAAAGGTACACTCGCTACTCGTGCTTTGGAAGTTGCGGAAGTCATGTGTGGAATAGGCACTCGTGAAGCAGAAGTGGAACCATCAGGAGCTCAATATGTTCAGACCGTTTCAAAAATCCTGGTTGCCTATCATGAGGATGGTCCGGAACATCCTTGGGAAGAAGGTATCAGACGTATATTGGAAATGCTCCGTGATGGTGGGTTCTAACCTTGAAGTCTGGGCTGAAGTCAGGTTCTGAATCATTTGCCACTTCATTCACCGCTATCATTGTCGCGCCCGAAGCTACGAACGATAGTGGGGCCACTTTGGCCGTCGTCCGTGCTACTGTCATCTGCGAATATGCCCGTCAACCTCTATCAGATGGGAAGCAGATCCTGAGCACTTTGCTCAAAGACCTGAAGGCATCTCCAGGTGAGTGACAAGTGTTTGTACTCAAGTCGCCATTGTGCTAAGGAAGAGGTTCGGTCCAAGAAGTCATCCTCGTGGCTTTAGTCGCTATTGTGTATCGCATGCCGGCGAATCCTCGACACGAAGGCATTGAGGAGATTATCTCTGTGCTTCAAGATCTACGCGCAGGCTCATCAAAGCATGTGTCAAAGGTACACATTGAAAGCCCCGGTTGATAAGTGCTGATATCTAGCGATGTGGTCAGGTCATGACGGTCTTCCAGACTGAAGGCGCATTAGACCAAGTCTACCGCTCTACCAAGTCGCATTCTGTGAGCTCCCTTTGAAGTCCCTCTCAGTGAACTGACCATCCCCAGCCACCCGATCTACTGGTCGCGATCGTCGAAACCGCATCTTCTCTCTCTCGATCACCCCAGACCTCCCCAATGACATATACTCCTGTCCAACTCACCGCCTCTCGATCTCCCGCCTCGAAGCTGCGTTATGATCCCTACGACGCCCCATCGCTTTCTCCTCCGTTTTCGCCTCACGCACCCCTTTCCCGTACTTCGGTGCCGAGGGCTGCTGATTTACCGAGGAATGGGTCTTCCATCAGGGAAAGTTATGCTTTGATGGACGAACAAGAACAGGAAGAAGTCAGTCAACAGTTGATTCCCCAGGAGAGGTAATGTTCAACGAATGAAACCCACGAGCATTTCTACCTACATATCATCATATCATGCACATGCAACTATCATCATTTCCCAACGGTGAACGCATCAGCTGGACGGGTCAACTGGAATAATCTCTAACTTGTCCCTATGGGTATCTCAAAAATGGTTTGTTTGTATGACACACCGGTCAACTCGGACATGATGGGAGAGCTATTGTGCTGACCTGATTCCTTACAAATTTGTCATTGTGGTATCTGACTGGCTTCTGCAATCTTGGTAGTTGTCAACCATTTTTATACATGGTCATCCGTTCTCCGCAAGAATTCTCAATTCCCGCTTGTAAGCAATTTCGGTTAAGATGAACAGCACACAAGCGGCGCAACACACGCAACCTGTAGTCAGGACCCACTTCTAGTGATATTGTTGGGTTTCCGAAATTTGACTCACCTGAATATATGGCTGGTGAATTATAAGCTTTTGCACCTGGGTCGTCGGATATGATAGCGCCGAAAATGGAAGGTGAGACGAGGATTGAGATGCTACATATACTGAATGTGATTCCTATTGATCGACCCAATTTTCGAGATCGGATATGAGCCGCTCCAGCTGGAAGTAAGGCAACGTAGGCACCTTGAACGATACTTTTTAAATCAGCTTCGTTCCTTGGAATTCATCACGCGGAAAACATCTCAATCACTCGTCGACTGGCATCTCGGAAGGGAGTTATGGGGAAGGGGGTAGAAGGGTGGGAGTGGGACGGAAGATGAAGAGGGGGAGGGAGAAGGGAGAAGGGAGAAAGCGAGAAGTGAACATACCCGTAAACGACAGCAAACACAATGATAGCTGCCGGGGTCAAACATTTGGTCCAGAAGAAACACATGATACCACATGCTGCTACCCCGGCTGCCATGACGATGATTGGACCTATTCTATATATGTCAGGTGATTCTTTACTTGTGTAAGATTTATCTTACAAATCGGCTATATGTCCCGCTGAGAGTCGACCGATTAGGGAGGTACCATTGATGATTGCTACGAGGTACTGCTATCAGTCCCAGGGTATGACTCATCTTCTGGCGACTCTTTCTCTTTCATGAACTCCTCGAGAGACCTGCTGTTTGAGTTGCGAGGATGAAAGGAGATCATGAAGTGAAGATAGGGAGAGAGATATACTCACTCTTAAAGAAGGATCCGTCAAACCTAATCTATCCACATAGGCATTGGCATAATTGACAGGTAAATAAACCCCCGCGGAAGCTAAGAAAGTTCCAATATTGAGTAATATGTAAGGTAAATTCCTTTGAATCCAAGATTGCTGTTTAACAAGTATCTCGATTGTGGAAGGTGTTGGAGGTGGAGGTCGACGAGGAAATGGCCGAACGAGCTGGATTGATCAGTGATCTTTCCATTAATCCTACTTTGACGACCGGATGAGAAAGAGAAATGAGATTGGGAAACGGGGGAATAATCGCGGGGAGGCTGGGGGGAGAACTCACAAGACAACAAACTGACAAAAGACAAAGCATGAGTAATGCTAATGCTCTACATGTCCATGGGAAACCGACTTTATCTAAAAGTGAAGCTGCCATGATTGAATAAACAGATCCACCTAATCCCGAACCCATCGCCATGACTCCAAGTGCCATATTTCGACGACTGAGTGTCAATAATACTACAATACTGACATTTCCGCATACATCAACTTTTGGCCACATGATGCTTTGACATTCCTTGTGATGATCTCCCACTTGTACACGCAAGTAGATAAAGGAGAGATACGTCGACTCACTTGTCAAACCAAGCAGGTACAGAAGCACATACAGGATTGAAAACCAAACCTGTACCAGTCGCAAAGATGATTCCTTGTACCAATATAAATTGCCAATATTGTGTACACCAACCAACACAAAGTTGTGCGATGACAGCTATGACTGAACCAATCACGATCATGTATCTCGTATAACCTCTATCATGTAGTAATCCTGTGGGTAAACCCTATATGTCAATTATGTCTTCTTCAATACTCGCAGACATATCCTCGGATCCTCTCGAAGGTGTATTGAAGCTTCGAAGAGCGAAAGGGGAAGTTGGGTACGGATAAAGAGGGAATAAGGAAACGATAACTTACAAGTAGAAATAATAGACAATATTGTATACCGGCGATCCAACCAATCTGTGAAGCTGAATGTGTTTTTAATAAATCCGATTCGTAATACGCTTGAAAGACCTAACAAACTTCAGCAATACGTTCCTCATCCAAATCAAGAAGAGAAAACACTTACCCCAAACCCCGTGGTAGATCCAAAAGTACAAAGTGTAGCGCAAAAAGCACCACATACAACTGTCCATGCTTGTCTACCATCTTGTTGAGCGGAAGGAATCGATGGAGTCACGTTTAGATCTGGAGAGAGTGATTGAGATGATTCTTCTTTTACATCAATCCCTTTACTTTCGATATCCTCCATGATCGTGCTTCTTGCTCCTCAACACTTTCCTCGGGCTAACCGAATGGGAAAAGGGTTCCTCTCGGTACGTTGTGCACGGTGAAGAGGTTCTTTTTATGTGTAAAACAAGCCGAGAAGAGATTATCCTAGTAAGAACCAAGAGAACAGGAAGAAACAACGACGATCATTCAATGTGTAAGCTGACCTCCACCTTGCTTTCCAACTTGTCTTCAAGGGGGCCCCTTGTGGCTTCCATCCATCCCACAGCCGGCTTGGCAGAGATCGCGGCATTCGCGGCATTGTGGGTCTATCGCTATCTATAGAAAAGGAGAGGTAGCAGTGCTCGGGTGGAGGTGCATTCCGCCTTTTTCCGGCCCGGAGTGTAGTTAGAGGAAGACACGTGATCTTCGGCCGGATCCGAGAATTCCGACGCTTTTCGTATAGCGGCCCTCCCCCCCTATCACTTGTAGAGCAACTATCTCGACGTCATTCTGTGGTCGTTGGTAAAGGGGAAGTTCTGAACAGAGTATCCATTGACAAGCAGAAATTCTCTACAATGCCTGGACTGCTACATACCTGCCACTCCATCTCGGAGTGTGCCTCAGCTTCACCAGCAAGCCAAATCAAAAGTCCTCCATTACGTGTCTCTTTCTCATCAGCGACCTCGTCAAGGGCACATGATCAGCGTGGGTAAGTACTCCGTGACAGTATGTTGGATCATCTGAATATTCTCGGAGTGGAGTAGCATCGTCCCTTTGTCCCCATCTACAGTACTCTACTCCACTAACGTACAGATGAAAAGTGTTGAATATCTACCGTGGATGC
The DNA here is from genome assembly GCF_000271645.1 of Tremella mesenterica DSM 1558. Taxonomy (NCBI): domain Eukaryota; kingdom Fungi; phylum Basidiomycota; class Tremellomycetes; order Tremellales; family Tremellaceae; genus Tremella; species Tremella mesenterica. The sequence continues at coordinate 17,572 of NW_006711231.1, forward strand.
AGTACTAAGTATCTTGAATCTCGTGATCACGCTCAAAGTCGACTCAAAAACCCAAAAGGGAATCCCAGCTATTCATCAACTTTCCAAAATCAACTTGATGTAGGAAGAATACTCACTCAAAACCCCATCCATCACTCCATGCAACTCCTGCAGGAGTAGCATCCGGCCAAGTTGCTCCAACTCCCGGGTTCCCGGGAAATCCCGTAACACCCATCTCACCATCAACATCTGACACACCTGTCAAAGCAGATGAACCCGATACCCCTGTGGATCCAGCAGCCGGATCTCCTAACCCAGGCTCCATAGATAATCCAGATGGATTGGTATTCTGCCAAGAACCGAAAAAGGGGAATGCCATGGAATCACGGTATTTATCAGCGTTGCTAAGGCTGCGTCCTGTCGTGTTTGCTTGTGAGGGGGGGATAAGGGGTGGGTTGTTGGGCATTGGATTAGGGTTGAGTTTCAGATTAGTTTTACTTTTATTTGCTGAAAGGACGGAATTGATTTCTTCCCAACATGATTCCGAGGCGTTTGTCTGGATTCGTTGCAGGAGTTCTCGGATATTTTCGTGTTTCAAATCTAGAGGTTTTTCAATGGTCTGAGTGGTGAGTGGTATTCACACATGGATCAATTAAGGAGACGAGGCTCCGACAGCTGACAACCAACGTGACATATAAATGAGGGCGGATGGTGAATGAAGGTTGAAATTGGTCAATGGTTCAACCTGTCGAATAGAGACACCCCACTAACCTCAATCATAACATCCATTATCCTGATAGCACTCTGTATCCTCTCACTGATGACCGTTTGCATACCTCTACGTTTCCCAAAAGATAAAGGTCGAGCGACGAATAAATCACGAGAAGCTATCATCTCTTGTTTTGTCTCTCGCCTTAATTCCGGAGTATACAACGCATGAACGAAGAGGAAAATTATAGAGGAAAGATGATGATAATAGATATAATGACCATTCCGTACAGCTGCTACTATGTTAGTGTTGATTCTTCCTTCGCCTCCGTGTCCCTATTCATTCCCGATACACCAATTGACACAGGTCGAAATAGAACCACGCATCTCACTTGTCATATCATGGAATACAGGGTAAAAGATATGAAAGTGATAGTGAGCAAGGTTTTAAAGGCTATCGAAAATTTGCAACCCACCTTTATGTCCATACTTTCTGAATAAGTTTCGATGAGCATTCAACATTTGTCTAGCTCCCGATAAAACCGATTCTCGTGAATATTCAAACCCCTCCTCCGTATAACTTCTCAAAAACCAAGCTCGATGTAATCTAAGTAATCGTTGGGTATACGAGCTATTCGTCACTGTGAAACCTATACACTCATTATCTGTCATATCTTCCCGAGCAAGTTTCATCGCTAATAATTGATCTAAATCTTGCCTCAATTCTCGGTCGATACGGAGGACAACTGGATAATCTGTTTTGTGCGCCGTGTGAGACACGATATCGCGTAGATGAGTAAGGATACGGAATTGGTGTAATTCGAAAACAACGTCGGTTCTGTTATAGGTGTCAGCAAGGGATATTTTGTGGAGTCAGTCACGAATTTATTCCTCTCGTGAGGTTTGGTGTTATATGGGACAACGGAATGGGAAGGATTGGTACAGAGACAGCAGGAGTAAGGGGCTCACGGTTCGGAAAGGTGTTTCGGTCTGGCATGGGGTAAGAGTAAATCATTACTGGCATAATTCAATGGCTCAGAAGTGTCATAAGATCCTGTTATGATCAATGTCAGATACAAAATATTGACACAAACTGGTACATTATGGCAGAAAGACTCACCCGCTGGAAAAGCATACAACGGTGGCGTCCACCCCGCCCATAAGCAACCCACAAAGGTGTCAAACAATAAGATCATGTAAAACATTCTAGAAGCCATTTGGCGTTTGTAAATAGATGCTCCGGGAGGGAACATTGGATCATCAGGAGGCATGGTGTTGGGATCGTTACCGAGTCGGTGTAGACCGAACGTCTTGCAGATACTGTAGTGAATCAGTCTAACTACCTCTCCCATCGACTTTTGTTCCAAAGCAGTAGGACGGGACAGATTATAACTGGAGAGGGAGCAATAGGCAAAGAAGAAAACCGTACTTACCCAATGGCGATGTCAGGCCAAAGACTTCGAGGACCGACGGTGGACTCAACTATCAAGGGTACTTTTAGTTGGAGCCATCGAGATCTACGCATTGTCAGTGGGACGTCTCTTGCTTCTTCACCTTTCCACGACGTGAAGTTGATTATAAATACTGGACAAAAATACAACCGAAGAGCGACTTGATGACATACACACCAGAATGACACAAAAGAGGATAAACTCACGTGAGACCCATTGTAACCACAATAGCAAACAAAACCCTCATTTGCGGTCTATTGGTCCAATCGGCGCATACGAGTGCCGTCTCTAAACCTTCTGATAGATCATCCGCCAACTCTCCCAGAGCATCCTCTGTCATGTCAATAGGCCAAGCTGAGGTGTCTTCCATTAAAGAATGAGCAGTTGCGCTTGTGACTGATAAAAGTAACGCCAACCAAGCTGGATCGACGAGATGGGCTTGATTCGTATCCACCAGTTCCCAAAATTGACCTAGTTCATGTCTAAAAACAACTTCGTGGATATGGTGTGCTGTGATATCAATGAGTTGCCTCGTTCACCTTTAGAAGAGATTGGGACGGAGGGTGGTAAGTGTCAGCAAAGGGAAGAGAGAAGAGAGAAGAGGAGGGAAGAGAGAAGAAGAGAAAAAGGTAACTGACAGACGACTTGGAAGTCCGCCAAATAATGATCTATCAAAGCTTCCGTTACATCCCTAGGAGGTAAAGAATCTAAAGCCTCTTTCATATTTCTCTTCCATTTCTCTCTGGTAGGTATTGAATGAGGATTCAAAACACTTGGCCAACCTCTTTGCTCCGGCATTGAAAAAGTAGGTTTATTCGCTCCTTTCTGTTGCAAATACATCATTTCTAATTTCGAAAACATTGCATCTGTTTCGCCATTGTGTTTCGATACCGGTGGAGTAGTAGCGGTCGAGCTTTCAGCTTGAAATGTGTTTGAAGAAACGCTAGCTAGAGTTTGAGGTGTCATTTGAGTTTGTGATGAACTTGACAAGACTCGTTCGAGATGTTCGACTCTACTTCTTAATGCTTCCAATTCGTCACGTTCAACATACATGGAAGGTCGAGGTGCAGTACCGTCATCATAAGTACAAGCAGAGGGATCACCTCTTGATACGCAGGTGGAACAGGGGAGTAATTTGTCGCATTTGGTTTTACGATGTTTGCATTCGAGACAAGAGAGAACGGGTCGTTTACGTTTGGGTCGAGGTTCGGAATGTTTGGATTCTCTATCATGGTCGGAAGAAGAGAAAGGAGAGTCTGCCGGGTGCATAGTGTAGAGAGAAGATGACAGAGTATGAGGGGATTAGAGATGCTAGAGTATTATAATTGAACTGAAAATGTACTTATTTTAGGAGGTTGCGCTGGGGTGACAGGTAAGTTACAGTAGGACAGAAAGAGCTCGAGTTTCCGCCGATGACCGAGGTGTCCGCCGATGACGCCGGAGTTCCCGGAGATCGAGATCTCGGCGATCTCCACCGATCTGCCCCGATGCTCCTCTCCTGCATACTGACGTCACCCCACCAGACCTGTACTATCTCTGGCTCTTTCGTACACTCTGACCAAGTCCTCACTCTACAACTTACCCACCCTATCAACATCTTATTCTCTGTGTATTCCCATCGTCCCCACCCCTTCCCGACCCTCACCTCGTCTTTTCCCCCTTCCAAGGTCATATCAACATGCTCCTCTCTGCCCTCGTTGCGACATGTCTTCTGACCCCCTCCTATGCTGCTCCCATCGACGGGCAAGCCCCCCTTTTTGTTCCTACCATACACAACCATCTCGACCCTCTGAAGCGTACGTCTCTTATCATAATCCAATTCATGTGTATTCTTTTGGCTGACGAACAGATCTCTCCGCCATCTCTCCCTTCTATATCCCTTTCGAACAACCTGCTCCACTACCACCTCATTGCTCCCTCACCCGTGTTTCCCTGCTCATCCGACATTCTGCTATCATGGGCAATGACGACGAATTCGAACAAACCATGTCTCCCTTCATCCAAAAAGTCCGCAACATCTCGACATCTGAGCCACATCTTCTCCCTTCCTCCGGCCCTTGGGCCTTTTTACGGCAGTGGGAAACCCCCATCGTAGAGAAGACTTTGGAGGAGATATCACCTCGCGGTCGGAAAGATGCGAAACATCTAGGCAAATACATCAGGAAACAGTATAACTCCCTCTTTCCTCCACGTACCCGTCGGGGGTCAAACAGTCAAACCCCAAAAGAAGGTGTGGAGGGAGTGATAAAAGGTGGAAAACCGAGTTACAAAGTTTGGACGGCTTCCAGTGGGAGGGATATCGATACTGCCAAAGCTTACATCCTCGGTAGCTTCCCCAGTCATCAAAGTGGAGATGATGGTGAGGGAGATGGCGATGTGGTACAATTGATCGAAGTTCCTAATCATGCTAAAGAATGGGAGAAGAGTTTGACACCTCATAAAGCCTGTGATAGGTTCGAAAAGGAGTCTTCGTTGAAGCCTGCGAATCAGTGGTTGGCGGTCTACGCTCCGAGAGTCAGACAGAGATTGAAGAGGTATATTCCGGACTTGGTAGAGAGATTAAATGATCAGGACATTCTGGCTATGCAGATGGTGAGTGACCTCCTCGTCACCTATCTGCCCTCACGTGTCAATATACGGACTCATACAGTACGAAGGGTACCGCGAGGAAAGGGCTACGAAACTGACTCACAGCTTTGTGGCTACGAAACTATCGCTGCCGGCAAATCTCCCTTTTGTCACGTGTTTACCGACTCGGAGTGGCTTGACGTGGAGTATTACTTCGATGTTCGATTCCACTACATGATGGGGTACGGTTCCCCTCTTGCGCCATATTTAGGAATGCCATGGGTTAAAACGGCCAAGCATCTTTTAGAAGGGGAAGGGGACGACGGGAAAGGGGATCATCTTGTATATGAAGGGTCTTTTAAAGGCAAAGGGAAATTACCTGGACCAAGGGTACCTCCTAATGCTACACATAGTCAATTGTGAGTATTGAATATCCATCTTCCTCATGCTCTCCTACTTGCTTGGTCTCATGGTGTAATTACTCTAGGCCCCATCGGGTCATGAAGCTAACTGACAGACTTCATCCCCACTTTACTCACCGTGAATCGCCAGCTTTCGTCTCTACCTTTCTCAACCTCTTCAATTCTACTCAACTACCCCATCCGGCATCGGAAGAACCTCCCCTTGATCGGAGAGTTGACAACCGTCAATGGCGTACATCGCATATTTCCTCTTTTCTGGGTCATATCGCATTAGAGCGATTCAGCTGCAAACCGACGTTTTCAGAGCCCATGTTGTCTTCCCTCAAGAATGAGATAGATGTAGACGAAGATGTAGAAAGTCAGTCGAGTCACAAGAAGAAAGCAGACTACGTCCGTGCGGTGGTCAATGGAAAACATGAGATCATGTATGGATGTCAAGATGGTGTGGAGAATTCGTGCAAGTGGGAGACATTCCGAGAATGGGTGGATAAGAGGGGTGAGAAATGGGGTGATTGGGCGGGAGTATGCAATAAGTAGATCGTATAGATTCTCACAATCATGCATTTTCACCAAGATACCTACGTGCAAAGTGCACATGAGGTAGGGTAGATAGATCTGGAAGAGATTCCGGTAGATCCCAGTCAAGCCGACCGAGGTCAAAGGCCGAGAAAGACGGACAGGGTGGATGTCCGTGTTTCCCTTGGCCGTCGGTCTCAAGGTACTGTCAGTGCATGGCGCGGGTGGTGCTTGCCATGGTGCATATGTAGTAGTACGCGTATATAGTAGTGTAGTGCAACGACAGCATCTGGTAAAGTACTTGATGTAAAGTAGTTCCATCACTCGCTTCAACCGTCCACAATGAAGAGAATGTCCATCTCACTGGATCCTCATGTCACAGACACCCCCCCAAAGTCACTGGTCAAGAACCATCACATGCCCCCCCCCCTCCCTCTCTCCCCCGCCGCGACAAACCTAAGGATCTTTTCCACATCCCTCTCTTGACACTCTCAGCGAATGGCTGATCCCATACAAACTCTTATCATTAGACCGACGTACAACCTTCATCCAGTCAACTACGCCAGAACTGTCATGGTCCATTCACTCACCTCACTTGACATGCCGCCGCTAGCCGCTGTTCTGTCGTGCCGAGTGAGAAGAAGAGATGCCGAATACTTTTCAACGAAAATACACCGATCACCGGGGCGGACCTACTCATACCTACCTCGGTGACGGTTGGTTAGTATATTATTGCGCTTCTTATTGCATCCTTTATACCTCCTCTCTGGTTCTCACTGTTGACTGTTTTTCTTGGGTCGTTCCGGGAGGTTTATCTTGGTGTAGTGAGTGTTCTTTATTTACCTACATTCCCCACCACTGCGTCCAGTTTAAGAAAGGAAAGAATACTGTGAGCGGAATGCCTGAAGATTTTGCGACTCTACGACGTGCCTGATTTTCCATGGTACGAGTAATCTCAACCCTCTTCTTCTGTCCGTACTTGCATCACACATGTTGATCTTCAGTATCCCAAGTTTCCTTACCAACAAGAACCGTCCGAAGAAGAAGAAATATCATAAGCCGTACAAAGTCCGAACAGCGACATAGAATTCTGCAGTAGAAACCCAAGCCAAGATGTCACCTCAAGAAATATTGAACGAAGATGAACTCCGAGCTGAAGAATCGGCAGCTATGGCAGCTGATCCTCTACCACCTCCCGTACCTGATTCAGAAACCACGACACTTCAGAACCAACCACATTCCCCTATAGGTCATACGGTAGTGGAGAAGACCACCACGGAGGAAGATGTAGAGAAAGCCGTACCGAAACCTACACATGTCATGCCGACTTTTCCGGAAGGTGGTTTGAGGGCTTGGTTATGTATAGCAGGAAGTTGGTTAGCGAGTGAGTCCTCAAACATTCTTCTTATAATAGAGGTCGTTCCTCAAGAGGTTAAAGACTGATCAATAGTCTTTGTGACTTTTGGTTATTCAAACACATTTGGAGTGTACGTTCACAACTTCTCCCTCCGGCCTAAACCCTAGTCCGTCAACTGGGCTATTCCTCAGCTAGCTTACCATATCTTTCCACTGCTTCCACTTACCAATGCTACAAAAGAACCAGGCGGTATTTTCCTTGCGTGGATGAAAAACCTCGGTAGCTCGCTTAAATTCTTTTCTGATTTGGTCCGGAGAGGGATGAAACCCGAGTACTGGCTGATGATAAGGTTCCAAGATTACTACCAATTCATCGGTTATCCCGATCAAAGCGCGTCTAACATTTCATGGGTCGGAAGTGTACAATTATTCTTACAATTCTCCATGGGTGCTATAGCAGGACCATTATATGATAAAGGTTATTTTTATCATTTGGTCATTACTGGTAGTGTGATTTATATCGTGGGGTGAGTTGGAACTTACTTTCTTTCTTCTCACTCGTCACTACACTAGAATAAGTGCTAAAACCAAGTCTCTTCATGACTTCTCTCTGCAAGGAATTTTGGCAAACTGTACTTGCCCAGGGTATCTGTGTAGGACTCGGAATAGGATTGTTGTTCTTACCTGCTTTATCTATCATTTCGCATTACTTTCATCGACGTCGTGCGTTGGCTATAGGTATAGCGGTGACTGGGTCGTCAACGGGGGGTGGGTCAATCTTTATTCCTCTTGACTCCCGTCTTCTTCGGTCTTCCACATCCAATCGCCGCCTCATCCTCATCCTTCCTTCCTTCCACAGCATACTCATTCACAACTCACAGACATACTCATCCACTTGCGGCTGATTCTTCGGCAGCGTCACAAAGATCTATACCCCTCTCCCCAAGGATTTTGATACCTCACGATATCGACAACAAGAAGGGAAGAGCTTACCTTCTCAGGCATCTGCCTCCCTATCATGCTCAACAACCTCATCGCTTCCCATGGATTCCGTCACGCCGTTCAATACACCGGTTACCTAATAATGGGCTGTCTATTATTCTCCATCATCCTCATGAAACCTCGTATCCCTCCAAATCCCAACGCACCACCTCGACCATCCCCCAAACAACTTTTCTCTTCCCTTCCTTACACTCTCCTCTGCGCAGCATTATTCTTCATATCCGAAGGGATCTTCTTCCCAATCTTTTATCTTCAAGTTTACGCACAACTACACGGAGTATCTCATACTCTCGTTTTCTACACCTTGGCAATACTCAACGCTGCCTCGGTATTCGGTCGACTCACACCCAACATGTTGGCGGATTCTTTCGGTCCATTAAATTTATCATTCATCATGTCGGTTTGTTCAGGTATCATCATCTGGGCAATGTTCGGTGCGGGTACGAATGGAGGTTTGATAGTCGTCACTATACTCTACGGTTTCTTTTCAGGAGCTTACGTATCAATGATGTCACCTGCACTTATTTCCTTGGCTCATAATTTTGGAGAAATAGGAATGAGGATGGGAATGGGAATGCTAGTAATGTCATTCGCGGCCTTATCGGGAACTCCCATAACCGGCGCTTTATTGGATCGTTATGGATTTTACGCTCCTATCATCTGGAGTGGAGTTTGCGTCCTGGTCGGTTCGGCGTTGACTGCAGCGAGTATCTATTTTCAAATCAGGGTAAAGGGGACATGGAAAGTGTAGGCGGGAGAAGTTTGGTTATTGGAACTTTTCCCTTTACGGCTGAAGGTCGGGTATCAGACATGACGTATGGTGAGTTAGGAGATAAGATAAATAAGCTTCTTTTCCAGGGTGTGATAGAGTGAACATCTTGTGGCGTTAGTGACCATGTGGATTTGCTTTGGGTTCTTGATGAGTGGAGTACGAGTACGAGTACGAGTACTCGTATTGAATATGCCATGCGTTTTTGTATCATGCAACATGCACAACCTCTCATATCTTGTTCGGTTCCCACTTGTCAAGACGATTGAGACAACACGAGGCAATCAAAGAATCACTTTTTTCGTAACCGAAGATCATCGAGGACCCTTATGCTTTTCCTATCTCGACCTTGTCACCATGATGCATGTTGCATGTTGCAATGCCTGTTCCTCACTTATGTCTCGTGGTCTAGCACCGTACGATCCATGTATGCATGTTACCCGCCAGATACAAATGACAGATAGTCACGCGGTGACAAATGTCAAGACTTGTGACAATGCCGTGAAAAACGGAAGAAATGAAAGTAATATCCCGGCCATTTCATCCTTCTTCCGTCTTTTCCTACCTTTACCTCTTTCCCCCTTTCCCCCTTCTCCTCCTCCTCCCTCCTTCCCTCTGTACATCTGCATTGCACCCCTCTATTCTCGTATACTCGCGTGACATTCTTCAACTCTTCAAACTCCAAATTTACATCCCTTCGTTCCTCTTTCTTCGATCGCATCGAGCTCAGCCAATCCCAAAAAAGATCACCAAGGTACCAACTCGGTTCTCCATGTACAATGTGATACCAATCTTCCTTCAAAGTAATCCATCTCCACACAATTCCGATCTATAACAATTCCATCTTGACATACGTTATCATCTCACTTCCGAACCGCATGATCCATATCATACCTTCGCACATAAACCACATGTCCTTGATTCAATCCACCTACGTACCGCGTGTTACTTTTATGACCATTCGTACATCCTTCTTCTTGTCCCTCTCAATCTACTCAGATTCCACCCCTTTAACCACGCTCCACTTACTATCCGCTGATACTGATTTACTGATGAAGATCATAGTATAGTTAGGTTAACCGATAAGACTCACATGCTCAAAAAAAAACATTCACTTATTCATCCAAGTTTCCTTGTCATTGGAGAATGGATGACACATACGTTATGCGCCTTACACCTTACGCCATACGCCTGCAAAGATGTGCGGGATATACGGCTTTTGGGCACGAACGAACAAAGATAGACATGATAGTGATGGATTATCTATCTTCTTTTTGGTGGAGTATTAAATCCCTTTTTTTGATAAATTGGAACATGTGGTCTCCTTGTGGTATAAAGTACATAAGATAAAATCAGACTTTTATTTTCGAAATTATCACCATAAACTGCTGTTCGTTTGTTCATTCCGAGAATCCACTAGAGGAGACTACTTGACGCCATCTTCTTGATTGCCGGTAGTCCGTCACCACCACCACCACCACCACCACCACCATCATCATCATCACCATCAATCGTTAGTCCCGGGAAAACGATTCAACAAACAGGATATAGCGAAATTTAAAAAGATATTTGAGTCGTCTCATCAAGAAAGCTATACAATCGATACTAGTGATTTGAAACTTGACATTCGACACTCAAGAAAAGTCAAAATATCGACATCAAGTCAAATATCAACACCATGTCACACCTCACCATCGATTTCGAATCCGCCCCTGTCCCATCTTCCCTACCGGGTACAGATCAATCCGGTCATGTACTTCATGAAAAACCTATCAAGGAGAAAGACCTCCCAGCTGAGATCACTGTTTCCGGAGCGGTAGATTTGGATTCGGAACAGATACCTACCGAGGAAGAAATGATGAGTTTGAGGAAAGTACCTGGGGGTATGCCGTGAGTTCGAAAGGTTCTGTCATCCCGCATTTCCCTTTTTCATCCTGATACACTCATGTACTGTACATGACTCGACAAGTTTTATTTATATCTTCCACCAGAATACCTTCCTTGTCCAGTTCAGGTCTCCCGAGTTCATCAACCATTTCCTTCCTGATCTCTGATCTCTCTGACTCATGGCGTCAATCATCCATCAGATCGTTCGCACAGACTTCCGTGATACCCAATTTACCTTCAGAACTCATGACTTACCTACAGCTTCGTGTGCATCCTCATGTGTCTAGTTGAGCTTGCTGAGAGAGCGTCATACTACGGTTCAACTTCTCCCTTCAACAACTTTATCAACAACCCTCTGCCTGTCGGAGGGAACGGAGCTGGTGCAGTGGCCAAAGGATCTTTGGGAAAACAAGAATCCGCCGGTGCCTTGGGTCTCGGGTCGAAAGCGGCATCTGGTCTAGTCAATTCTTTTCAATTCTTAGCCTACGTTATACCCATTTGCGGTGGTATTGTGGCCGATACGAAATGGGGTAGGTTCAAAACGATTTGTGTGGGTGTGTTGGTGGGTATCATCTCTCATATTTTATTGGTCATCCCTGCTATTCCATCGGTTTTGAAACATCCCAACGGAGCTTTGGGTTCTTTTATCGTGGCTTTGTATATTCTTTCGTTCGCCAGTGGGTTTATCAAGCCGTGAGTTTGATTTCTTTTTCCAAGTATTCCATTTGTATCTCCTACTCTGTCCTCTTGCGTATCTCCTTCGATCTTCTATCCTCACCATCCTACCTGATAAAATCTCCCTCATCAACCTACCCGCGGACGCAACCTATCCGTCCTCCAATGTATATTGATCTTGAACTCTTTCGAGAGTAGTCCTGATACTGTGGCGAGATATTCTGGCAGAAATCCTGAAAACGCATATGATGAGTCTGTACTTCTTGAACCCCCGCTCATATCTCAGCTGTCTCGGCCCTCTACTTCTAGACAACTCTCCCGTCAGAGTCCCATCCATCATCCACACCAAAAAAGGAGAAAGAGTCATCTTAGATCCTCAAGCCACGGCCGAACGTTACATGTTAATCTTCTACGGCTGTATCAACATCGGAGCTTTTTTCACCATAGCCACTTCCTATACCGAACGTTATGTCGGTTTTTGGCTCACTTTCCTTCTCCCAGGTCTCATCTATCTACTCATGCCTATCATCTTGTATTACTGTAACAAACGTCTTTATAAAGCTCCACCTCAAGGTTCAGTGGTATTGGAAGCTTTCAAAGTTTTCAAAGTTTTGTTGAGTGATGGTGGTTGGAAAAGAATGTGGAAAGGTGGTGATAATTTTTGGAACAGGGCTAAACCAAGTTATATTGAAGCTAGAGATGGTGGTTTGGATATTGATAAAGTGTTTTGGGATGATAAATTTGTGGACGAGTTGAAACAATCTTTACGTGCTTGTCAGGTGAGTTAGCGTTAACTCTTCTTGACATACCACAATCATCACCTCGCAGAACGATTCAATTAGTCTCGTATTCGTTCACTTACATCTTCCACTTGTCGCACAATATTTCATCGCACAATCTTTCATATGTCATCATCCAGTCTCATAGTTCCGCTCTGTATCCCGGTTGGTGTGGTTTATCACTCGCTGATTCACAGGTATTCATGCTCATCCCGGTGTTCACCCTTGCCGATGGTGGTATAGGAAACCAAGTAAGTTCCTAATCTTTCCTCTTCCGACAACATAGGACTAACTCGCTGACACCCCCAGGTAAACTCTATGAGTACCGCCATGACACTCGACGGTGTACCCAACGATCTTTACAACTCCTTCAATTCCCTCGCAATCATAATCGCAACTCCTATTATAACCTACGGCATTTACCCATTCTTTTCCAAAATCGGTCGTCCTGTCAAACCCATGACTCGAATGTGTATAGGTTTCTTACTCGGTGCTATAGGTGCAGCCATCGCAGCTATCGTCCAATGGAGAATTTACAAAACTTCACCTTGTGGTTATTCCGCATCTACATGTGATGCCGGTGTTTCACCCATATCATTATGGTGGCAAGTCCCGATCATCTGTATCCCAGCCGTTGGAGAAATATTCGTTAATCCAGTTTCTTACGAACTCGCTTATACAAGATCACCAGCAAGGATGAAAGGATTAGTATACGCTTTAGCTTTGTTCAACACGGCAGTAGCTTATGCTATTTCTTTAGCTTTGGCGGATGTGATAACGGATCCTTTTTTGATTTGGCCTTGGGTAGCATTGGCAGGAGGTTGTTTCGTTTTGGCTATTTTGATACCTATTTATTGGAAGGATTTGAATGAACCAGTGTCGGCTTTTGCGGATAAAACTAGGATGGAGGGGTTTGAACAACCAAAGGTTTTGTTGGAACATCAACACGAGATGGAACAGACTCGGGCGGATGATGTGGGGGATAAGATTTAGAAGTGGGGGAGGAGTGATGTGTGGAGGAGAATGTCTTCCATCGAGTTTGGTGGTGTGTACTCTCTCTCCGTAGCGACAGATGACATTGTAGGTGGATAGTCCTGGGATGGATGGATGGATGGGTGGTCATTGGTTAGATAGTGGGATAGTTGGGGACGAAGGTAATAGGGTTGTACGTAGCGATCTCTTACTATGCAAAGGGTAGAGTAGTACTTATACATCGATCCTCTCTTTCTGTGCCTACTGTAGCACCTGCCGCTCCTCCCACGTTCCCATCTTTCCCGTTCTTCCTTCCCTACCCCATCCTCCCCGATCCCGAACTCTGTTGTTCCGTCACTTGGCATAGCCTGTCATGGCCATCTGTTCGCTTACTACTTATACGCTTATCGCTTGCATGCTTGATCGCTTGCGCTTGGTCGCCCGACGCCAAAGTGCCACTTTTACATTTAAAGTTTCGGCGCCGGCGGTCCGTGCTGGGCTTGGCCCTCTCTCTCTCTCAATAAACCTTCCTCTATACGTTCTCCCTTCCCCTCCCCCTCCCCCCTCCCCCTATCCATGTACCCCTTAGCACATGTCATACAACAAAGGAAAGAGAAACGAGAATTACAACGGAACGTACACCTTCACTCTCAATCGACCACTTTTACCCCATGTGTCATCCTTGATCATCCGTCAATCCAAAAAAGGACCCAAAGTTTGATTATCACCTTTCACCTTCACCTCTGGGCTGCTGAGTCGAAGAGTTGTGAAAACAAAGGATCACTCGTGATTGAAACCGAAGATCTGAATAAAGGATAAAGGATATAGATCGGAGGGTGAAGAGTGTAAGAGAAAACAGTGGAGAGAGAGATAAAGGATCGATAGGACAGCTGCAGCTGAGTCTTTTTCGAACACGGGGTTTCAACTGCACAAGGGCGTATAAGGTTGGTTTTCAAATCACTCACCAACATTCGTTAAAGAACATTTCTATCCATGGTTTTATCTCTTCACTCGTGTTCTCGCACTTCCCACAGCTTTTGATCTGCCTACAAACGTATAAGAATACTAAGATCACAGGCTGTATTCTTGCTATCGAGTTGAAGACGATCGTGAACAGATTCATCCTAGTGAGTCATCTTAATCATGTCCTTCCCTCACATCTTCTCTCATCGTATCCCGATGCTATACTATCTCTCCCCCAGTCTCGTTCTCCTCGATTTCTCAGTGAATCGTCGACTTCACCATCTCGTCGCTTGCCGTAGACTGATGGGGCGGATCAAATTCATCACATCATATCCCATCCATCACACATTCCATCTCGTCCCCCCCTCTCGCCCCGCTGACTCTTCATCTCTCACGTCTCACTTCTCACCTACGAGTCACACTTTCACACCTTTCACTCTCGTCTCCCACCCCTGATCAGATGCTTCCTTTCACCTCCCCGTGCATCTCGGTCCATCCGTTCCCAAGCACACCTTGACAACCATGCTGATCTCTTAAAGCAGTTAGCTCCCGATTCCCAACTTCCCAACTGAAAAGCTTCAAACTCTCATCAAGCACGAGCATCTCCTTCATATTCTACTACCCCCAACTTTGTGAGATTGACAACACTCCAACACATGTCTCTATCGCCTTCACCAACTATCGATAAAAATCAATTTGTAGACAATCAGACTTCACATCCTAATCATCACGATCATCTCACGCCTGAATCACCTCATCTGAAACTTTTCACATCCAACTCCGCTCGAATTTCTCAAACACCTCCAAAACAACAACATCCCTCTGAACATCATCTCACTTCAACATCACCCATCAAGAGAGCAGTATTGATGCCTGTCGAAATGGCCAACGCGTCGATTTCTCAAGCTGTGGAAGGGGATAGATCAGGTGAAAAGGAAAAGGAAAAGAAAGGTAAAGAAAAGGATAAAGAGGTTCAAGAATATGCCTACGAATATGTACCCGTGGTTCAGGTCAGTCGAAATTCTCAACATTCCACATTCTCTGTCATCTTGGTTCAATCGTACCATTCTAATCCACACTTTGTCCTACCCACATACACCCTTCAGACCACACACCGACCTACACACCTTTGAATGTCCAAAATGAACGGAATGTTGATATACAGAGACGAGAAGGAAGAAACAATATGTGAGTGATACCTTTCGGTCATCTCGTTCATCTTCATTTTCATCCCAATTGTCTGTGTATGACTTCTCTGAATCATTCACTCGGGTAAATCCCACTTTGACATTGAGCTCCCCTTCAGTTTTCTCCTTTATCTCTCCCATTACCTACCCACAATCCTCCATTGCCATTTCACCCACAACCAATCCGTCAACAACAATAAACCTCATATCCCGGTCGATTCACAATCCCATCTTTTCTCCCCTTTTCTAGACCGGGCCACACGCATAAACCACGACCCATTCATCGCCACCATCAACACTGATTGTGTGCTGTGTGTGTGTGTGTCATGTGTACCGCTTAAACTTCTCTTCTCCTGTCGTCCCACTTGATATTCCCCGCGGACATCAATCAAGTTGTGTGCATCACTCCACTGCCGAGATGAACCAGGCACGCCGTCGTCTCTCCTCCTCTTCTCTCTCTCTTCTCCCTCTCCTTCCCCTCCTTCGGAACACCTCCGGTCCCGTCGCATCCATCCTATTTTAGGGGTATCGTATACACTAATCCTTGTTCCACACAACATGAACCAACCCTTGGTGCTCTTTCCCTTTTGCTTCTCAGATGATCCTTCCCTTCTATGAAACCCCCGTGGTCCGTGATCAATAATGAAAGCCTTGCTTCCAACGCCCCCCTTCCATACCCCCAAGCTCAATCTTGCTTCTTGACGACGCATTTCCTACATCTCCACCTTCTTTGTCTTTTCTTTTTTTTCTTTCTTTTGCCACCGACTCTTATGTCTCATCTATCAATACGAACAATGAACCCAGCTGACATGATCCATTATCTTCCCGTATTCTACCCACCTCATAATCCAACTCATCAACTCGTATACATTCCACCAACACCTGCTATTCCTCATACCCCCAATCTCTTGGACACTCCATTATCACCCGGTTCAACTTCTGGTTCGACCTCTCATTCCACTTCTCATTCTCATTCTCATTCTCGTTCACATCTACACCCTCCTGCATCACGTTCACGTTCCAATTCTCGTTCTTCCGCTTCACCTTACATTCGTGATTCGCCAATTTCTCGTAAACCACGAATGACACGGTCACATGGACATTCACATGACCCAACCTCGGCCCAAACTTCTTCATCCTCCATACCTCCATCTCGTTCTGTCGCTTCTTCCGAAACTCCAACATCTCGAATTCGCCCTTTTCATCACACTTTGCCACCGCCATGTATCGCCCGGGACCATCCTTGCGTACTCAGAACGTATGAGATGAGCATGAGACAACAACCTCTCCAGGCTAGGATGTGTGGTGTGGGAGATAAATGTGAGTCATGTGATCCCCTTGTTACCTTGTCTACTCTTTCTGGGTTTGGCGCATCGCCTCAATCTTTGGGCTTCACTCCACCGTCACATCAACGCAGAATAACTTTTCTCACTTGAGAGTGTGACCCCCCTGGCATTGGTTATATCATGCTGGTGTGGCGTACTGTATCTTGTGTATGATTTTTGAAGATAAGATGAGGCTGACAAGTCAGCGGACCGCAGGCCAGTGGATCCCACTCCTATCATTCAGCTCAAGGTCATCGACAAGAACGGCGATGATATCACACATGTGGACCCCCGGACGAGAGACGATGAAGCCGGGAGGAAAGCGTTACGCAGACCTGATCCTGGACCGGGTGGTATGACTTTCATGCAAAGTGAGTCAAAGCCTCTGGTGCTATTTTTTATTTCCCTCACCTCCCTGCCCATCTCTGGTAGAAAGGTCCTCAGATGGCTATTTTGAGAATGCCATGCTGCCAGATCGCAACCGGCGAAGATTAGCATCTGGCTGACTTCAGATCCATACTACTTTCTCTTTGCATGTTTAGTCGGTGGCGACGAACTCGAAGACGAGCTACACGTTATCGACGATGGCAAGACACGGTTCCTGACCGGCACTCCGGTCTCATCTTTGTACCATCTCAAAGATCTGGATAACTCTGATGCGGCGTTCTTTGTATTTCCCGATCTGGGTGTGAGAAAGGAAGGGAGGTACAAGTTGAAGTTGACATTGTTTGAGATTGTCGAGTGAGCTGAGAAACGCTTCTAGCATACAACTCAGCTGACGTCTAGTGCCGAGGTATACTATTGCACAACCATGTACACTTCGACTTTTTCCGTGTATTCTGCCAAGAAATTCCCGGGTATGCAGAGTGAGTCAGAGGATTATCCACCACCATTGCCTAGCTCATCGATCAGAAGCCACAGATTTGTCCAAGTCTTTCGCCGAGCAAGGCCTCAAGATTCGAGTTCGTAAAGATCCCAGACGTGAGTGAATCGCTCTGCAGATGCAATAAAGTATTGACGTAAAAGGTCGCGCAGTCAAAGCTAAACGGAAATCCTCCGCACAATCTGAAGACGAAGATTTGTATTCTAAACGTACTCGCACCACTCCCCTCCCTGGCGGACCAGATGATCCCCGATACATGCATCACTCCCCCGAAGGTTTCTTCCCCCCGGGACACCCTCTTCCTCCGCAATATCCCAACTACCCGTATTCTCAAGGACAAAGAATGCCTCCACCACCGCCTCCGCCATCCGGACATCCGGGTGGGTACGATCATCGTATGTCTCCTTATTACCCTCCATATGGACGTCCTCAATCACAAGCTGGACCACCTAGGAGTAGACATTCCATGCCGCCTGGACCAGAGTATTATTATCCCCCTGGTCAATATGACCGTGCTGGTGGTGCTGTTCCATGGCCACAGGGTCGAGCACCTCCCCCTCCTTCATCTCATCAACCTCCGCCACCTCCTTCGCATCCTTCAGTGCAATCGAGAGGGTTCCCGCAACATGTTACTGCACGACCTAACTCTCCTCGTGGTCAAAGACCCCCATCACCTCCTCAACGAAGCGTTCATTCTCCCACTAGACCAGAATCTCATCATAACATCCAACAGAGAGGTTACTATGATAATCAACCTTCAAGACCAGACCCTCAACATCGGGTTTCATATCATGGTCAAGAACAACCATCTCGACAACTTGATTCGAACACGTTGGAAAGTAGAGAAACGGATCAACAAGAAAGAAGGAAGAGTGAAGATGGTTTATCAGTAGCTGTCAGTGTCACATCGACAAGGGAATTGGGTAGTGCTGGATTACCATTGATATTCAAAGAAGCGGAACCTTCGCCTTTACCCAGTGCGACGAGTTTGAATTCTACGAATTCTTCGGGTCATTCTTCCTTGTCTGGTGGGGTCAATAGTTTGGTGGAAGGGGGAGCTGCGGGAGTGTCGGGGGCGTCGGGGACGGGGGGAGAATCAAGGGATAAAACTCCACCGAGTAATAGGATGAGATTAGGGCATTTGGTGGATTAGTGTGGTTGTTTGGTTGTCGGTCATTATCTTTCCTCTATCATTTCAGTTGAGCTCGTGATGCCTGATAGTGTGGCGGATGTGTACAAGTAAATCCTGCATAATGACATTTTAGTAATATGGTAAGAAGAGATGATCTATTTGATGCAATGTCGTGTACAGTAGGTATTATCTTGATGTTTGTACTTGTCGCATGTCGCAGTTATGGTCGGGTGATCAGGTGGAGTACTTAGAGTTGGTCCTAGGTCCTCTTCCCTATCCCACCTTCTCTTCACTAAGTAACCACTTAATCGTCACTCGTTTAATTGTCACTCATCCGCCTGTCCGTTGGCATCATCATCACTCAGTGGTCCAATGTAGTAGAGTACTATACTAGGTTAACTCGGTGTCGGATGAGCCAGGTGTTTGGTGTTAAGTGGACATATCAAGTGGAGGCAAGTAAGTAGGTGTTACTCCTACGTCCGATCCGGTCGGCCATTGATATCGCACTCGACTTGATATTCTACCTTACCTTTTGAGACATGTGACGGCGTACCGGGGATCGTGTCAACTTACCCATCTCTCTACTCCACTAGGCATATCTCTCAATTAAAAAACCCACCATCTCTCCCTTTCCTTTTAACACAATCCTCACAAACCTCACTTTCTCTCATTCCCCCCAGCCCCCAACTCTGAAAGACTATCCGCCCCTGTCGACTTTCCCGACCCCCGAGTTGTGTAAGGTTAAAGTAAGTGTATCTCCCCACCTGATCCCTTTCGGACTCTGACGCTCTGAAATTGTTTAGATGGAATATGATGATTTCTGCTGGGGCACTCATTTCCTTCCTCGAGGGTAGATGAGGAGGAATGAAGAAGAATAACCAGTTTATGGCTAATCACCCTTAAAAATGGGTTCTTGTCTGATTCATCTCTTCTAGATCACCTCTACAAGTACTCTGGAGGACTCTACTCTACTCGTATATCCAACACCTGACTTTTGGATCGAAGGGTACGAACGAGCATGTTCCTTTATGTCAAGGGTCTACTTGTGAGAATAGAATGAGCTAACTTCAGACATCTCGCATACATCAACGTTGAAAGAATCCAATCTGGAAACTCTCATCCACTCCACCTTTTACATCTGACTCGTTCCCCACTTAAACTCGGAGCTCATCTCATAAACGCTCTAATCTTGTCATATGGATATTTTCACGAAACACGAATTCACGAACCCACAAAATCACAAAAGCACAAACTTACTTACCGAACGTCCTTTCCAAACAATTTGGATATCACTTGAAGAATGTCCCAACAAATCTTCATAGGTCCTTACGTACATTCCATCTCCAAAGATAAGATAGAATACGTACCATTCGCCATCATATCAGTTAGAAAAGGAAAGATCGAATGGATTGAGAAATGTCATCCTTCCCAATTGAAAGAAGTCGGGGAGAAATATGGGATATTGAAATATTTGAACATTCCTACACATACGAAGAAAGACTATGATGAATCGGAGCAAGATGAGCTGGATGCAGAGCACCGTAGACAGGTTTGGCATGAGTCTCACGGGCAAAATGGCTTAGAAGAGGAAGATGGTACTTCACTTGTTTCGACTAGTACGGAAAGAAATATCAATGAGGAGAAGGAGGAGGAGGATTTTATATCACACTTTAGGAAACAAGAAGAGGATGGAGGATTGGAGAAAGTGGAAGTGGAAGTGATAAGGTTAGATAATGACGAATTTCTATGTCCAGGTTTGATTGATACACATACCGTATGTCCATATTCCTTTCCGCAACCAACTCTCCACTATATCAGATCTCTACTGTTTTAGTCAAGACAGGTCTGCACCGAGTTTGCTCGAAATGGGCTGACACCCAGCACGCACCTCAGTTCCCGAACAATGGTCTAGGAGGGAGTTTACAATTACTCGAATGGCTTGATAAACTCACTTTCCCAGAAGAAGAGAAATATGAAGATTTGGATTATGCTAAAAGGGTTTATGAGAGGGTGGTGGAAAGGACTTTGAGATCTGGGGTGAGTGGTTTCACTTTTGTTCATAATGTCCTGCAGGTTGGTTGTTTGAGGTCGACCCTGTGGGTTGTATAATGTGTGATTGTTGATGAGAGGGCGAATATGGCTAGACATCGTATTGTTGGTATGGTTTTGCTGAAAGTGTTTGGTTGATTGTTGCGAGAACTGTTTGACTGACTTTAGACTACCACTTCATGTTACTATGCTACTATTCACGTAGAGGCTAGTGTACTCCTCGCGAGGATTTGCGAGAGAAGGGGTGGGTTCTACTTCACATCTTCAACGACTCCCTCATCCCCCCCCCCCCGGCGGGGGGCCGTTGAGCAAGTATACTCTGGCCCACTGGGATTCAGGCAAATGTTTTAGCACTCTCTGACCCCCAGGACAAAGAGCTTTTATCGGGAAATGCAATATGGATCGAAATTCCCCTCCTACCTATATCGAACCATCTACATCCTCTTCCCTTCAATCAACCCTCGACTTCATTTCCCATTTCCCTTCCCCTTCTTCACCCACTTCCCTAGTCCGTCCCATCCTCACACCGAGATTTGCCATTTCATGTACATCCCCTCTCCTTCACGGTCTCTCCTCCATATCCAACTCTTACTCCCCACCTCTTCCCATCCAAACTCACCTATCTGAGAATCCATCTGAAGTGGAATTAGCCAAAAAGTTATACAACTCTTCGACTTATACCGAGATCTATCACTCTCACGGTCTTTTGAGAAAAGGTACAATACTCGCTCATTGTGTCCATCTGGAACCTTCGGAACGAAACCTAATAGCTGAATGCGGAGCGGGGGTCAGTCATTGTCCAACTAGCAACATTAATCTTCTTTCTGGTTCTTGTCGCGTTGTCGAGTTGTTAGATCAAGGGATACCGGTGGGATTAGGAACAGATTGTTCTGGTGGATATTCCACAGGAGTATTAAATACGTTAAGAGATGCTTCTACCGTATCGCGCTGTTTGGCATTTGGGGAGAAAGGAAGAAGATGGTTATCCGTCGAAGAGTTATTCGCGATGGCTACTTTGGGTGGGGCGGAAGTCTGTGGGTTGGATGATAGGATATGTAATTTTCAAGTTGGAAAAGAGTTTGACGCTTTGAGGATTTGTCCGACAAGCCCTGGGATGTGGGTGGGGGAAGAAGATAAGTTGGTTTGTTCAGATGTAGGTAAAGGGTTCAATGAACAAAGCCACGCTCAGTCATCTCACTTTTCCAAGTCAGAAAATGGTGCAATGGGAGTTAGTGGAATCCATGGGGATGCTAAGGGATGGATGAAAGAATGGGAAGAAAAAGAAAAAGAAAAGTTGAAGAAAAGGTTTGAAAAGTGGTTATGGACGGGTGACGATAGAGATATCGCAGGTGTTTGGGTGAGAGGGAGGAAAGTGGTTTGAAAGTTGTTTGCATGTTGCATGTTGCATGGTAGAACCTCCTCATGAAGAGTCCAAATTCCCACTCATCCATCATCCGTCATCCTTCACACCCTCACAAAAACGAGATTGTCTGGTGGGGTCTTTGTACCATTCGGCCGAAAACTTCCATTTGGCACCAGCATGAAGCTACCGGTCTATCGGGCATTATCTGATTAAAAAAAGGCGATCCCGATTTGACCCTTACCTTGATTCTTAATCAGATTACAATGATACAATCCACACTCATTCCGTCAATCACCGTCCATCCCATCCCATCACTCTATAATCATCTAACCCTACCACCCTTCACACT
This sequence comes from Tremella mesenterica DSM 1558, assembly GCF_000271645.1. Classification (NCBI taxonomy): domain Eukaryota; kingdom Fungi; phylum Basidiomycota; class Tremellomycetes; order Tremellales; family Tremellaceae; genus Tremella; species Tremella mesenterica. The sequence continues at coordinate 39,907 of NW_006711231.1, forward strand.
CTCAACCTCTACCGTCCTCAAGTTCAGATCTACTCCTACGCTCTATCATTCCTCCAGTACATTACATTTGAATCACCGCAAACTAAATCAACACCAACTCAACATCAACCCTCCCACCATCCTACCAAATTTGAACTGAACAATAACTCACATCAAACCTCTCCTTCACTACCTCCCAACTCTATCTACTTGGGATATTCTCCAAACTTTCCGCTGAATACCAATAGTGACTAGTAGGATTATCAAATGGTCAACATGAAACAAGACTCTGAACACACTGTTGTGATACTCGGCGCTGCGTACGGTGGGAGAAGATGTGCTCAGACTTTAGCTCAGATCTTACCTCCCGGTTGGAGATTAGTGGTCATTGATAGGAATACACATTTTAATCGTTAGTTTCTTCTACTTCTTCACTCTTCATTCTCATTCCTCCATTCTCCCCTTCACTTCACTCACTTCTACGCTTCCCCACTTCCCTGCACCATTGACCATTCATTTCTTTTTTATGAAAGCTCTTTCATTCGTTTTTTCTCTTTCACTATGACTCTCTATTCCTGTCACCACTTGACTTTCTCTTTTCTCTCGATGTGACTTGTAGCATCACCCTGGATTGAACTAAGACTTTGAAATCCCTAATCACCAGACGCATATGTTTTCCCACGTTATACTGTCCTATCTGTCCACGCTCCAAAAGCTTTCGTACCCTATATCAAATCTTTTCTTCCAGGTCCATTCGTCGTCGAATCTGCTGAACTTACCCAACCTGTCCAATCTACTCAGCCCGTTCAATCCACCCAATCTACTCAACATACTCAGCCTGTTCAATCAACTCAATATACTCTATCTGGCCAAAACATCACTCCTGCAACACAACCTACCTCAAACACCTCACCCACAGAGTCTGAGAGATTGACCTCTCCCCCAACACCCCAGGCCGACGGCACTTCCACGTCCACCCCCGTCAAAGTAGATACATCTCCATCAACGCATTCCACTCCGACAGGCCCCACCAAGGGGACCAGGACTGAGGAGAATACACAAGGAGAAAGACGAGAGGAACGTATTTGGATACATGGTCTAGTCACTTCTCTCACTCGTGATACTGTAACATTTACCAGATTATCAGCTAACGGTCCTTCTTATCCTTCCTCTGATCTGATTCCCCCGACACATTCAACCAATTCCCATCCCCCCTCTTCCTCTCTAAACAAAAACAACAGCATCGCAGAAACAAGTAACGGGGAGTACTGCAACTCCAAGAATGTTGGTGGTAGTGACAAGGAGAGCTGTAGAGATGTGCTTGGAGAAGAAACTATTCATTTCGATTACCTAGTCTACGCCCTAGGTGCCACTCTCCCCGCTCCGGTGGACGTATGGGGTGGTGAATTACATCCTCAAATAGGACATCAGGACGAACCGTTGGGTCATAAGATCAGAGGAGTTAGGTTTATGGAAGCTCAGGCGCAAGTTTATAAGAAAGTAAAGAGTGTTATTGTTGTTGGAGGGGGAGCGTTGGGTATACGTGAATACATCCATTTATTACTCATGACCACTCCACCCAGCTACTGCTCTCCCTCACCCTTCTCAGCTTCTCCTCTCAGCTACTCCTCTCAGCCACTCCTCTCAGCTACGTCACGCTCCACCGATTCTTTCCGAGACATTCTAGTTGGATCAATGAACAAGCCACGCTGATGAAAGAAACCGCCACGGACATCAAAGATGTTTACCCCGATAAAGAGGTCACTTTGGTTCATTCTCGAGCTCAGCTATTACCCATCTACCCTATGGAGATGCATGAAGGGAGTGAGTGGCGCAGCCCCTTTGAACGCCCTCAAATATCCATATTCCATTCCCACTTGCACCCTAGTCACTTCACTTCCCTCCCACTCCTCATATCATCCCTTACTTATTACTGAGCCTTGCCCTCAAGTATCGGCAGAAATAACATTCTTCACAAATGGAGCATATGGTATAGCATATGGCACACTTCCAACATACGTTCCCACTAAATTCAGTCCTTCGAAACTTGATCAAGATGAACATCCGAGTCATCCTCTCTGAAAGAGTCATCGAATGGCCTCTTCATCCCGGTATCCCATCCACCCCCAATTCGAAAACTATCCGTACCACCTCCGGTAGAACCCTCACATCCGATCTGGTCCTAGTCTGTACGGGTCAAAAACCCGCCACGACTCTCATGTCCTCTCTCCTCCCCGAAAGCGTGGATGAGAAAACAGGTAGGATCCGAGTGCGACCCACGATGCAACTAGAGAGGATAGGATGGGAGAACTGGTTTGCCATTGGGGATTGTGCGGAAACTGGGTCCATACAAGCGGGTCATGTCGCTTGGTGGCAGGGTATGATAGCGGCTAGGAATGTGGTAAGGTTGATCAAAGGGGAAGGGAATTTGGAGGTTTATGAGAAACATGGACCTGCCATAAAGGTTACGTTGGGATTGGTGGGTTGTTCGAAACATCATCTTCTTTCACTTACCCCATCCCTCAAGAACCCTTGTCATAAGCTGGGTCTTCCTTCACTGTCCGCCAGTAATGGACGTACTGTACACCAGATAATTTACGTGCTTCTTCCTGTGTTATGCGGCTGAAAGAAGGATGGTGTGTGATGGCGAGAGTGGGAATGAGCTGACAGAAGAATAACGCCATCATCTCCAATTCTGACGGAGTGCGTGAGACAGAAGAAGGTGTGGAAGATCTTCACGCGGACATGTTATGGTGAGTCGACTCGTTTCGCTTTTCTTTTGACCCAGACTGTCTGTCAATGCATTCTCTATTATCTAATCTCATTTAAAGCTACAGGTCCAACATGAATGATAGGATAGCTGCCTGAACTCGTGAGTAATTGAAGAACTGACCGACAGGAAGGCTCACGGTGTGGGAGATTTGCCATATAGTGCTTGACTCTTTGCCGGTATATATCTTCACCGATCACCGATCACTAGTGTGTCTCGTGGGGAACAATATGTGATTGAGGCTGGTCCCTAGAGTGATATTGATTTGGTAGAAGGAAGATAGAGTGATTGATTGGATTGTTGATTGCTATGAACAATGTAGTTATCTCCAGCATCACATGTAATTTTTTTCTCTCTCTCTCTCTCTCTCCCTGTGTCTTCGATCTCGTGCAATGTACAACCCAAGATAGTAGTTTAGTACCCCCATGGATAAACTGCAACTCTTTCTTCTTCCCCGTCCCTGTTCATTACCATAGCAGCACAGTCCGATCAACAGTCACACGCCCCGTATCGGTCAAATATTACCGGCGGCAACTCGGTTATCTTCGCGTTGCGGGTAACATTTCTCATCTTTTTTCCGGATTCTTCCTTGCCGCCCACCTCTCGCCCCTCACCCAACATCATCCCTTCCACCCACCCTTCTCACGCCTTTCCCAAGTTTCACCCTACATTCCGCTTATCCCCTATCCCACCCTTTCTCCCGTCATACTTGCTGGGGAAAGAGTGAAGTGACTTGTACTCTAAGAAAAACAAGACGCACGGAGTGGCGAACTCACCGGTTAAGCAAGATAACCGAACTGCCGAACCGGGCCCCATCAACCCGGTCCCATCGTTGAAAAATTCATATCTCCGGTATCTTCCGCCCCACCACATTCTTATCGTTTCCCTCTTTACACTTCCACCCTCGAGGTATCCTCAAGGTGTCTTGCCCTAACAATCTCCAATAGATAACAAGACGGTGGGAAGAACGTGAGCTATAGGTCGGAGATGACAACATAAGATAGAGGAAGAAATCGTGAGGTTTGTTTTTCAGAATCTAGGCCAGGCGAAAGACTTATAATAGTGTAACCTCCTCCGGATTATCCCAATTTCGCCAAAATAGCCGCTCATCCCCCACACCTTACACCGGTAAAGTCAACACCGTACACCGGAACACTCCAACCTCATCTTTTAACGATCGGCTAGGTTGTATATCATCATTGCCGTCCATCTCATAACCACCTGCAGCTCAACAAAAATACCAACAACTTTCACCTTTGCTCCATCTCAACGGCCAATCTTCAAAGTTGTCGGACGTTTTCACTCACCATACCAACCTTATCATCGAGGCGAATATCAACAAGTGAGAAAAGGTTCGGAAAAAGATAATCAATCACCCACTCGGAGACTCTGTACCAACTGTTATAATCCAATCGGGAGAAGAAGGTCTTGGGGAAATTGACGAAGATGGAATTCGAATCTGAAAAGGAGAAAAAAATGTTACCAATGGTGGCACTGGCCGGTTGGCCAGAACCTTTATTCGTAGCTCTTGATCAAGAAGCTTGGGAGAAGAGTAGAAAATCTAATAATTCTTCACCTCTCTCAACACCGATATCAACTACTTCGGATAATTCTTTATCGATACTTTCCACCTCTTCCTCAGTTCTCACCACTTCCACATCCCCTTCATTCGTCATCAAATCTAAACCTTCCGCTATTGACTCTTCGATAAAACACTCATCATATTTCACTTTTCATCCTTCATCAAAACCTTCATCAACCTTAACAAAACCACCATCTTCCACACCTCAGTCGCCACCTCCCACGACTTTCTCAAGATCGCCAACAAACAAGAACCCTTCCAATTTGATCATTTCGAAATCAAATCCCCGTTCTACCCATAAAGTCAGATTCGCACCTACTTCCACAAAAACTCATACGTCTTCTACTCCCAGATCACTTTTAGCTCCCACTTGGTCAGAATATCCTTTCAGACCTACCCGACCTCCTGCTCCCGTCTCCGCTAAAATCCCTATCGTATCCCACTCTCAAATTACACCGTATTCTTCATCATCCAAATCCACGCCGCCGAATAGTACACAACCCTCTTCTTCGACATCTCACCTCCCAGTCGCGCCACCCCACCCCACGTCTCAAACCCAGAAGGGACGACCCAATCAACGGTCTCAGGAAACGATGTCGACGGGAGCTATACCACCGTCGACTTCCTTGTCAACCCATGGTGGAGAAGAAAAGAGCGGAGTATCTGTGTCAGAGAAGAACATGAAGTCAGATGAAGACCCTAGCATACCTATCCCTCCCAGAGAGAGCATATTCTCTTCTTCATGCGCCTACTCTGCCCATTCACCATCAGGATGTCAAATCCCCGGTCATCCCAATTGTTGGTCTGTCCATCCTCCTTCTTCTCCTCAGAGCCAAAAGGTTTCATCAGTCAAACCCAAAGACATTCTCACGCAATTCAAGATTCCCTTTTTGCCTCAAAAGAAATCATCCCCGAATGACAGATTCACAAGCTCCGTTTCTTCCATGTCCGCCTCTACTCACATCACAAAACCAATGTCCCAGACGCCCGCCGAACAGCCGCTCAAGGATGACTATGTTCGTATAGCATCCGGATCGAGGTCGAAAAGGGAAGTTTACCCTTCGACCTTCTCTCCACCAGATAAGCGCCGACGGGTCGACCGATCGACTGTGACTGACGTCGGTCGGGACTCTCTCGTAGGACACAGTGATCGTCCTATCAAGAATGGGAACAATGTGGGATATGGGAATGGAGGGGAAGTAATAATTGGGGAAGAAAGAGTAATAGGAAGTAATGAGGTAGGCTCGGGGGATAATGAAGAGGAATCGGAAAAAAGACGGAAAGGAGGACAAGACGGGGAAGGGAAAAAGAAAGAAACTTCTCATACCCCTTATCCTCTCAGTATCGCCACTGCTTCTCTTCGAACGTCCATCCCGATCCGACCTGCTAGCACCATTCCAGTTTCTGAGAAGACGACGGTGATGCGTTCTCGAAATACACGTTGATCATGATCACGGACATTCGAAGAGAGAGTTGGTCAGGACAAGCATTGAATCTATTACTCTAGTTGATTTGAAGTAATGATAATCACTTGAAATCTAAAACCATCCCGCTCAAATGTTAACATGCATGTGCATCTCGCTCTACTTTTGTTTCAACTCCTATCGTATCCCGCTGGTCGCTTGGCAGTGTCTAGTTTCACTATGTATGTTATACCCTTAAATAGACACTATATACTGACGTGTGATATTGTACCAATGCCCTTAAAATTCCCATTGATCCCATTCCCAAACATACCTTCATCTGAGATCCCGTGACGAATGATTATGCATCCAATGACGGATCATGTGCATTCGATAGACGGATATACGGAGACATGATCAGAAAGTCCACAAAGTCGATACTACCTCTCCCGATCTTGTCGGATTGGTGGAAAGATCGTGGGTCGGGGGTGTTGAGGAAGGATCCATCGAGTCGGTCGAGACAACTTGTGGATTCATGGATTTGGAAGAAGGGAACAAAGAAGATAAAGTATCATTCTCCATTTCGAAAGAAATAGCGGGTGCATGACGTAGTTTACGTGAAAGTTCAGTATTGAACAACTACATTGTCAGTTCTGATCTTATCATCAAATGAATATATCAAACGTGGGAAGAATGTCCCGATTCTTCAAACGATTTACAATAGATGGAATGACCATATCAAAGTCATTGGGATGGAGTGGGAGTTGAATACGTAGGAGATATAGATTGATCCATTAATGAACCTCTTGAGAATTACATACTCAACGACAAGAAGATGAAGTGAACAGATAATCGTCATAAGAAAGTACAGGAGATACTTTGGAAGGGATGGAAGTGATACTTGATTTTGGGGGATGAAAAGGCATACAAAAATCATACGGAGTTGATAAAAATAGACCTTTAAAAGAATATAATCATGCCGTATTCGTAGCGTATATCTCGAGAGAGAGAGAGAGGAAAGAAGGATCAAGGAGAATAAAGAAAGAAAGGGTGAAACTTCAACTCACAGTCGTATACCCATGATCTATGAAATCCTCTAAATCGTATTCCGGTCTAGTAAATACTTCCCCGAAAACTTTACTCAATGTTGATATACTACTCAAATAATGTTTTTGTAATGCTGCTAATTCCCATAATGAAGAATCTATCGCTTTAGAATTAAAAGGTGATTGTTCCGATGGATCGTATGGGTCTACACGTTAGTTTCTCTTCTCATTTATCTCTTTTACCATTACGACCCTTATCTAAATTCCTATAGGATGTTGTGTCACTAGAATGTATCTCAAAATGGGTGAAACAGAAACACGAAGGATTAAGTCCTGTACAGATGTATATCTTTGAGGATGTGAGAGGGTTGAATTATGTTATGAGACCAATACCACTTTCATGTTCAAGTTCACAAGACATGTATTGAGTAAGTTCTGCATGACGAGTCACCGATCTTATATGAGATGTCAAGACGGAGAAGGGACGGAATCGACTCACCTGTCAATTCCGACAACTCATGTCGCTGTATCATGATCATACATCCTGGATGACGTTTGAACAAGTTGTAAATGAATGGAACGATCATGATTATTCCTGCTGGTGGTGAGAACAAGGATAGTTGAGCTAGACGTTTGATGAAAGATGCTATCATTGTCGCGGGGAGTAGACTGGGGTCAGCGGGATCCCAGTATGTCTGTCATGACCTCCCTCAGCTGCTCCACCGAGGGTCATAACCCACGGTGGAACTAGGTGACGGGTGTGTTTACTCGATTCTCATCGGCAGCCATGAAAAGGGGAAGACAGAAAAGACAGAGAGAGAGAGAGATGTGGGGGATGTGACGTCAAAACTGCTTGGGATGTATGGACGAATGAAGACTAGGGCAACTCACGGAGACGCCAAGAATGTATCTAGCAGACGAAAGAACCTCGCCCGATATTTGACATGCAAAACTTCATTATCCAGCATACCGTAAAGACGTTTGTAAAATTGAGGATAATCACTGTATATCAGCTTCAACTTTTTTCACTTGTCAAGCAGTGATGACCCCCGACAGAAATGTCATATCATCGAGCGTCGACGATATGCAGTTGAATTGACCTGCGATCGTGGGAACATAAGGTAGTTTTACTGAGTGACAGGGAAGCGGGCCAAGGGTATATCTAAGAGAGGGAGTTTACAAAACCAACGCACAGATTATACTTTGTCATCAAAACATACAACCCGTTCATTGCTAACATACCCTCCACCCCTCCCTTATCTACCAAAGCACCTAACCAATCCGCCACTCTAACCCTTCTTTCCGCTTTCATATGACCTAATATCCCCTTTTCTCCATGTAATCCCACCAACACCTTTCTCACCCATCCGTCGTCCAGAGATAAAGTCAGTACGGTCTCCCACAATGATGTATAGACCAATTGGTGCGATGGGATGGAATAAATGGAAGGGTGAATCGATAATTGAGATGTACGCTGTCGAGGGCGTTTACCAAGCACGGTATTCTCTGTTGAAGAGTCAGAGTCGGAGGAAGAATAATAGTCCATCCATGAAGGGTTTGTATCGACCGCTGAATCTTTTTTGACTTTCTTCTTGGGTTGAGATGTGGGTTGTTTCTTCTCTTTTGATGTGACTGGTTTAGGTTGGGGTGGTTGTTTCGAAGGAGGTTGAGAGAAGGCTGGGATGTAAAAAGCGTTGATGTGTTCCGGTAATGTAGGAAGGTTTTTGAGGGGTAGTAATTGAGCCAAAAGGTTCCCAGGATGAGGTATAGACTGACTCTCTAGATGGCGTCTATACATTAGCTGCGATACTGTTGGTGAAGAGTCACTAAAGGAGCGTAGAGCTTTTCTTGTGATTTGGAAGACTCACTTGGTCTCTCGGAAGAAGATCCATCGAAGATCATCGTACTTTGCCCAATAATCAGCGATCGCACTAATAACATCCTCCGATAATACCCCATCTTCCAGTTCAACCTGATTCTCCTGCTTCACCTCTCCAGCTGCAGCTCCGCGGGGTGAAGCCACAGGGTTGAAAAAGGCATCAAGCAGCAGCCGGAAGTAAGGAAGATGAACTATCGCTCCTTCTTGGATTTGTGAGAGTGACGAAGAGAGAGGAGGGAGGAGGGCGAAGAGTAATTTGACCGCACTGGTCTTCCCTGTCAGCTTTTTCACCATCTTCACGCAGTGAGAGTTGAGAACATGACCCACCCTAAGAGATCCCTCTGTATCCCGTAGTAGCCCAGATATCAATTTGACATATTCGATCAATCGATCTCTCGTCCATACTGCCACCTCCCTACTCTCATCTTCTCGGTCGTCGTTATCCTCCGCAACAACTGTTCGCGTGAAGGAGAGCGAGCCTCGGATAGAGCCAACTAATCCCTCCGCTATGTAAACCACGAAGACACGATGCAAAGCCCATATAGCCTTGTGAACGACTCGAGGGTCATCTTTGGAACCCAAAGCTAGAAGGGAGAGAAGAAGGTTAGGGTTGTAAGGCTTGACCAAGAGCTGGCTCTCGAGTGGTTTGACCTGTTCCAAGAGAGCCGAGGTTGATGACCCCGCAGTACTTTTGAGCTTTGGGAGGGTCGTCTTGACCATGTCGAATGAGAAGAATACGATTCAAAGTATGTTAACTTACAGGTGAAAGAGAAGAATTGAAATCTTGGTAGATTGATGAGTGATAAGCTTTTGTGGTGAGAAATTATGACGTGGGGAACTGGGGGGAGGACCGATTCCTTCACCTTCCCCCCTATCTCTCGACCTCCACTCTACATCTCTACTACTCTCTTCTTCTCATAGGTATATCAACCCATACATCCCAATTCTCATCCCTTTCGCACTCATCTAGACCTACAACGACACACCCACAAACCATGCCAGCAGCAAGATCATCCAGTGGCAACGGCCCCTCACACCCCGGTTCAGCTTCGGCTTCTCGACCCGGGTCCACAAAGCCAGGTACTCCTTCTCAGTCTCCAGCGGCGAATTCGAGTTTGATACTCAGAAAGCAGCTCTTAGGTGAGTCAGAGTCCTCTGGTATACCTCTTGATCTCTCCATACACACCGAGGCGGCAGATGGTTACTTTTGAACGGAAGCGACAAAATGGGACTTGAATACGAGTGCAAGGTGATGGCCGGGGATGCAGGTGAATCAGGATCATCGTGAAGCATGAGAAGCATGAGAAGCATGAGAACAAACATGACTGACTGGTAGATTTCCAGAAGAACCCTGTCGATGGATTCTCCGCTGGCTTGGTGGATGAGAGTAACATGTTGGAATGGCAGATTGTCATCATTGGGTGAGTTTCTTACTTCTTCCTCTCAAAGACTGATGACTTTATATACTCGTCCTGCAATTTGATTCATCCTCGTCAATACTACCTGTTTGCTAACGTGCCAGTCCAGCAGACACATTATACGAAGGAGCCATTCTCAAAGCTCGTCTCATTTTCCCTCCTGTATGTTCTTCCCTTCGCAGTTCTTCCTTTCTCTCCACTTTACTATCCCCATCCCTATCTCCCTTTTACTTCATCCCGGATCATTGCCTACATGTGTATAACATGAGGATTCAGAAATGCCCTTTCATACCCAAGTCACCTCACAGTCACGCCATCCTCAAATACGCATGATACCTTTGCGCAAGGAGGCCAGTGAGCTCTGACCATATTTGCACAAAGGATCATGTCGGTGAACAATCCCATGACGTTTGAGCAGAGATATCTGACATGATGAATCGAAAGTGGCTAACGAGCTAGGAATTCCCCCTCTTACCACCAAAAATGATATTCGATACGGAGATGTGGCATCCGAATAGTGAGTCGATCCTTACATGTCACTCTGAATGCAGGTTGACGAGTAGTATATCACAAAGGTGACAAAAAGGGAGAAGTGTGTGTATCGATCTTGGTAAGTCTCAATATTTCCCTTTTCGTGAATATCTTTCACATGGAAATGTGGGACAAGTCATCACCTGATTCCTTTCTGAAAGATGACCCTTGAAAGTCTTCACTCGTGCAAGCCGTGGCTGACGTACAGCACGCGCCAGGTGAGGACGAATGGGGATACGAAGATGCTGGTGAGAGATGGTTACCCGTGCATACGGTGGAGAGTGTTGTGAGTGACAGTGTCGTTTTCGGATCATCCCTTTACATAACTTTTCCTTCCTGGTGTGTTCATACCACATCCGTCAGTCACGATCCTTCGAATATGCCACCTTGAACACGAAGCGACAGTTGCCAATCTGACATGCAGCTTGTCTCTGTCATCTCGCTCCTTTCCCAAGAAGTCCCAGATCTCAGCTCTCCAGCAAACGTCGACGCCGCTAAAGAAGTCCGAGATGATTTCCCATGTGCGTGATTTTGTTTGTCTTCATGTCCCCTTACAAGGTTCCCTCTCCGGCTGCGTACCCTCAGACCATTAATGCTACCCACGGTTGTTTCTAAAAATATCTTGCATAACCCATCTCGCTCGTTGACCTCCATCCTCCAGTCCCCTCGCCTACATCCTTCACACGAAAGCTCTGTGTCTTTGCCGCTGGTGCCTTTCCTGACCTTCTTTGCACTGTTCCCTCGTCCTAGTAGTAACCTTGTGTGTCGTATGCTCATCCACCCGTCTCGCGCGAATCGACTGACTCTCAGCATACAAGAAAAAGGTGAAAAGACTAGCACGTCGATCTGCAGAAGAAGCTTACGACTAATCTCTTTCCTTCTCTTCCCTTCTCTCTCACTCATGTCTCGCCCTCATGTCATGTGATCTTATGCATGTGTATATCCAAGGATCTATCTTTACTATCATCCGTCAGCCCACTGTCACCCGATAAACGACCGCACGAGGATCCCCCCCCTTGCTTTTGCCTGCCTCAACACAGTCACGTCGATTCAACCCTCAAGAGAGGTTTGTAATAGTCATCTCGAAAATCAGACAGAAATGGATGATTGTCACATTGTGAGTTGAGTACTAAAAGAAGGTCATAATCGTACAAGAACAATCAAAGACTGCTTCCTTGAATGACACCCGACGGTTGATTGGAGTAAAGTTGCACTTTGATAAATCACTTGGATAAATTACCCCATTCGACTAGTAAACCAAATTGGTGCTACAGTATGTGGATATTGCCCCGTGAGGTAGATATGTAATTGACTGTTTAGAGTTGTTGAAATACCTCAATGGACCAATTGGGGAAAAGTGAATATGTCATACAACTTTTATCTAACGTATTCGGACATAAACTGTTTATACTTGTTTTCTTCTACCTCAATTCATTTTTTAATTTTTCCTTCTTGTTACTTCTTTATCCCCCCTCAACCTCTATTCTGCGTTCATCTCTTACATCTCTCATTTTCCCCTACCTCCCCATCTTCCCTTCTTTCCATCTTCCCCACTTCCCCACTTCCCTAGTTCCCTTCTTGACATTTGACATTTAACATTTGACGCTCGACCTTTTTCACACTACTCGTATTCACTTCCTATCACTTCCCAACTTCCCCTACATACTCTCATGTACCTCCTTCAACATAAACCTCCCGTTTTGTCCCCAGGGTGATGTCTTAAACCACCACTCTTCGCAATAATGTGACATGACCTTTCACTCCATCCACCCTCCCTTCTTCCCAGTATGCGTATACCACTTTTACCACAACCCATCATCTCCCTCGACCTCTATAACCTCTATACCCTGATCCTGAACCTGGACCAAATCCAAATCCGGATCCTCTTCTATATCCCCCACCCAAGTTTCTCTCCCCAGGACCGAAAGATCTTCCTTCAGTATAACTCAAAGTATTCTTGTCGTTCTTATATTCAGAAGAAGTATAATTGCCAATTCCATTCTTTTCCAATCTATCTTCAGCCGGATATCTCCCCGGTTCACTCGGACCAGTTCTTGATTCAGATGAACCATACCTCCCCGGTTCACTCTGACCATTTCTCGATTCGACCGAACCATACCTCCCTGATTCATTCGGACCATTTCTTATTTCAAATGAATTACCCCTCCCATCACCATAACTTCTAGGTTCGATAGGAAACCTTCTTTCATCTCTTTCCAACCTACCTTCACCTAAATTCATTCTTCCTTCCGCCAAACCATTATATCCGACTTGTCTCGGTTCTACCATGGTCAATTCTGGAGATTTGGATGCGTATCCTCCGTTTTGTCCAGAGGGGTAAGAGGAGACATTCCCATTTGACCCATTGGGTCCATTTCCAAAGCTGGAAGGATCTCTAGCATCACCAATGGGATCTCTAGAACCGGATGGAATAGCCCCAGACATATCTCTAGGTCCAGAAGGAACACCAGAACCACCAGAATAAGCCGTCGGTCCAGGTGCAAGAGATACATAACCCCTCGGAGCCGTAGGAGGTGGGATCGATCCTGCTCTAGGTGACATGGGCCATTTCGAAGGACCTTTAGGACCTCTAGGAGCAGTAGGAGGAACCTTGTTCATGGAAATATCACCCGATCTAGATCCTTGATCATCAGACACTGATCTTCTTGAACCAGGTCCGGAAACCTCAGTGATTCTGTTCGTCTGATTCTCTAATCCAACCCGATGAGGAGGAGGATCCCTCTTATCCAACAAAGGTGGCATGGGAGGTAATGAAGAAGAGATAGAGGAGGTCCTCATTGGACTTTTAGGTATCAAAGATGATGATCGAGGTGGAAGTTCTACTGGAGTTTTATCTGGCGTTCCAGGGAGGTCACGAGGTGTTGGAAATGTTGATTGAGGTGATCGAGTGATAGTTGGTTGACCTGATGGGTTATTCATTTGATTGGGTTGGGTTGGAGGTATGTTTGGAGGTATGTATGTAGGTTGGTTAGGTTGAGTTGGAGGTATGTACATAGGTTGGTTAGGTTGAGTCGTTGATACAGGCTGAAATTGATTAAGTGGTGCGGTGTTTGGAGTGAAAGAAAGTGAAATTTGGTTCGTCATAGGAATAGAGTTTTGTCTAGGAACGAAAGAAGAGCTAATTCTTGGAACGTAAGATTTCGATGTTGGGCCAGGCGTATTTGGAGCTGTATGAGATAAAGGTTGAGATGTGAAATAACCTTCTTTGATATTTCCAGGAGTAGCAGGAGTGTTGGATGTACTTTGACCGAAAGACGTATTGACAGTGGATGATCCTTGTGCAAACGTAGGTCGAGAAGGTAAGAAATCCATAAAATTTCTTCTACCTCCTATTCCTGGTGCATCAGGAGTGGGAGGAGCGGGACGATTCGCGTTTTCTTCCAAGTTGGGAGCAGAAATAGGGTTCACATGAGTTGGACCGGTATCTTTCTTGATTTTATGAGTTTTCAAATATTCAATAATACTGATTTTCTTCGGGGGATCAAGAAGGGGTTCTGGGACTGGTTCGCGTTTCCCAACTTGAAGTTCTCCTTTTCTCTCATCTTCTTCGATCTGTTTGGCATCTTCAATTTCTTCGACTTTTGCAGGTTTCTGAAGTGTCAGTATAGATTCTATCAAATTATTATCACTCACCAGATCTTCAACGTCTCCAATGGGTTGACCAATCCCTGTCAAACCCTCGTGCAAAGGCTTGAGTGCAGTAGAATTGTCATTTGCTTTACCCTCGAAAGTGGTAAGACCAGCAGGATCATCCGAAAAATCTATCACCGGACCGGGAGATACTCCGACTTCGTCCATAGTTGAATCTTCGGAATCAGATGACGCAACGGGCTTCGTGTTCTTATTCCGCTTCGTATTTATCTTCCCTTTCGTTTTCGTGTTCCTTGTCCCACGGGTCGGTCTCATATTCGTATCGGTCACAGAGACCGACGAATTTCGCCTCGTTTTGCTTCGTACAACAGGACCGGTATCCTTCTTTCCTTCCCCATCCTTGAGAGAAGCGTCTTCCATCGCACGTGCTGACTGTGGCGAATCGAGAGCGTCTTTCTCTCCCAGAATCGAAATCGGTAAAGCCGGTTTCTGATCTTCCATTGACGCAGTGGAATTTGTCGATATGGGTTTGATGACTTCTTTGACAGGCGAAACAACCTGGGTTTTCTTTTGAGAAAAGTCCTTGACTTCATCTTGTACTTCAGCCTCTGACCCTGAGAACATTTCCATATCAGTATCATCTTCACTTTCCAACACCTCGGTAGCCGTAGTCTCGGAATCTGAACCTGTTTCCATTTCAATGTCATCCATATTGGAAGTGTTTCGTGATTCTGGGCGAGATTGAGGATGAGAGAGAGGACTTTCGATGAGATGTGAAGTATGTCGGGAAGTTTGAGATGTGTTTGATAAAGGCGAAGACGATCTATGTCGTTTGGGTGAATCATCAATGTCCATATCCTCATCTCTATCGGAATCATCAGAATCCTCAGATTGAGAACTGTTCCCATCATTCACTTCCGTCGCAGTCGGTGTGATTTCCACACTTTTCTTTACACTCTGTTCCTTCGTCCTTGATTCCCAATTCGACATCGGTTCACGGTCCACTTGCCTACTGAGGTGAAAAGCCAGATTGAACCCTTCTGGAAATCTCCTTCGACGAGCTTCCTCCTCTTCCAACTCCCACGATCTCAACATCCGTGCCTTACCTATCAATTCTCCTAGATTCGCAGCTTCTTTGATTCCTTCCGCGGGGCGATACTCGTCTCGTCGTAGTGACTCGCAGATGTATTTCAGTTGGGCCAGCGCACAATTTCCAGGTATTTGACAGGCGCAGGAAGAGAAGGTTGAGTATAGATGAGTGAGGACTATCTCGATCTGTCGTCCCAAGGCGACAGCTCGTGATTGAGGGATGGTATAAGATGGAGGCGCGATATTACCATCGGGGGTCATAGCGGGTATTATGAGATGATGAAGAATATGTACCAAATGTTTGTCGTCCCATTCCCATGGTAACACCAACTCTTCTCCGTGCTCGACACGTTTCGCAGCGAAAATACCAAATCGAAGATCTAACCGGGTGTGCTCTTGATCTGCAGGATCATCATGATCAAGATCGTCGAAATCGTCAGAGCTCTTGTCGACAGAGCGACACAGATAGGGACGTAAGACGACATTGGGATGACAGCCCGATCGAATGTATCGTAGATCACATCCGTAACTCCTAGCGTCGATGATCAAATTGACAGGTGGTCCTATGCTCCGGACATGTGGTTTAGTGGTACCCAATCCAGAATACTGGTTGATGGGATCAGACCGATATGTCCTAGGATCGACCACTTCACCCGTGAAATCACCTACAAACGCTCCCATATCTAATTCTTCATCTGCAAACACCGCATATATCGTCGGCCTGGCGTAAGTGCCTAAAGAGTCAAATGTGGAATACGAGGATTGTTCGTATCGAGGTGGTAAGAAGGAATCGGAATTTTCTACGGGCCTCACTTCCCAAGCGTGAGCTAGTTCGCTTGGTGGACCAGAGAGATGTATTGGAGGCACGGGGGGTGCCAGGATGCCAAAATTGGGTCGGGGTAGTAAACGGTCTGGGGAGAGACGCACGACACCCGTTTCAGTAGGCGAAGGTAGCCCAGTGGGATTCGGGGTTGATCTCTTTCTGGGTGTTGCCACATCCTCTTCTTCCGTCTGATCGCGTCGGAATTGCTGATAGAGTCGACGAGAGCGATCATTACGAAAGACCACTTCTTCCACAGGGATATACTCCATCTTCCATGCCTGACGATAATACCCTTCCAAATTGAGAGGGGGAATAGGGTCTCGGGGCATTGGTCCGGGGGTACTTTCCGTAGTACTCTGCTTTGTCCGTTTGCCAGTGTTTACCTTCTTTCGCGGTTTACTGATCGGAGGACCCATGGCTCCCGTGCCGGATTGCTGATCTTTCCCACTTTCCGGGTCCATCTCTCCGACCATGACGCTTCCCATTCTGGACCGTTTTGCTCTGGGCTTTGACTTGGTTTTCTTTTCTGGTGCCGGGGTCTTGACGTCCTCGACTTGTTTATTGTACAAGTCGTCTAAGCGCTTCGACATGAAGTCCCTAGCCCACTCCGCATCCACCGGCCGAGGCTCACACATCTCGCAATACCAGACCTCGGGTGCGAGAGCTTGGTCGGTGATGCGAAAGCAGAGCATGTGTTGCCAGGCATAACATGTCTCGCATTGAATGCTGTAACCGTCATCCTCTGTGAGACCGCAGATACATCGAATAGTGTCGTTGTCTTCTCCCATCCAATGAGCCGGACGTTTACCGTTGTCTTCGGGTCGGGTGAGTCTGGAAGGTCCGGCAACGGCGTTGTTGATCGTAGCAGCTGCTCGACGAGAAGATCTGCCAGCAGGAGAAGAGGGTGGCAAAACGACATCGACCGGAAGGGGTGGAAGTTGCTGAGGCCCAGAGTGTGGTGAAGGTGCTCCATCGTCCGGAGGGGTTTGAGGGTACGCTGTTGATACAGCAGGCGGTGAAGCTGGTCGAATGATTGGGGAGTTGACCATGGGTTTGGGTGATAGAATTGGAGGAATGTGCGCGTCGACAGCGGCAGAGATACCCAGGAGTAATTGTGCAGCCTCTTGAGATGCTGGACCGGCAGCCAAATCAGTCTGACTCGCAGCTACATCCTCTTTCGTCTCCATGATCACATCCAGCGCTTCAGCTCCCACCTCGAGGGAGGCAATGAGAGGGGTAGAAGGACTCTGAGGCTTTGTCATGATAGGCAGAATGCTCGCAGGCGTGTCAACCTGCAAGACGGCGTTAGAGACCAGAGAGGGCGGAGTTGCTTCTTCCATGGTTTGTACAAAGCCTCGGGCTTGATCTACCGTCGAGGGGTGGCGATGAGGATTGACCAAGGGATAGACAAAGGGGCTCTAAAGGAGGGTTGAGGAGGAAAGAGGGTGAGAGCTAGGTGGCGAGTCAGTGTTTGTTGATCTGTGATCGGTTTGATACTCGCGAAGGACGAGTGTGATTAAGGGAAAGGTAGAATCATGTGACTCACTATTGCACCATGTAGCGGTGTAGAGTGAGAGAAAGGTGAAGATGAAGACAGGGAAAAGCTATGCCAGTCAAGGTGGGCGGGAGAGGGGGAAGGATGAACTCTGAGAGGCCCGTGTAGAATTGGTATGACGACCGGTCTCTTGATTCTCAACGCTACTTTCTTGGATCACTCATAGAGCCAAAACGACGACGACCAAAGAGAAAATAGAAAACGAAATGAAGGAAATGATTATAGAGTGAAAAGTAAGGAAAACAAGTGTAAGAGTGGGTGAGAAAGGGTGAGAAGGGGGGGTTGAGAGGACGGATTCAAATTCACGACTAAAATGGGATAAATTCATGAAATATATCCCATCAATTTTATTCAAAAGTGGCAAATCGCGCCTCTCTCTCCTCCTTCTCCTTCCTCCACCAAACCACCCACTCACCCACCCACTACCCCCCCAACCACCATCACTCCCCCTTGACCCCTTCCTCCCTTCAGACACTCCCCTCCCTCCTTCATCTCACCATCATGTCGGCTCCAAAAAAGGGAAGGGATCTCTCTGGTTTCAACTATGGAAACATATCAAGTCTCGTCGTCAATCAGGGTTAGTTTCCCACCCGATAGTTTCTCTGACTTTTGCTGACCTCACTTCAGATCGTTCCGTCCTGCGACAAGATGAACCCACTGGTGTTGCTGAATCTCTCGTCGGTCGTATCAACCTCAAAGATATGGGTTCTCGCGTTCAACGAGAGGCGCCCAAAGATGTCGAGAAGAAAAAGGTCAAAGCCAAAAGGGAAGCCGCTGAAGAGGTTGAACGATCTATAAAACGTCAAGCTCAATCCTCATCTGCTCGTTTCGGTGGTGGCGATGTCCTGACCAGTGTCGCCGAACTGGAGGGATTGAGATATCGACCTCGAACTGCGGAGACTCGGGAGGTGTATGAGCTTATGCTAGGCTTGGTACATCAAGGTCTTGGGGATCAAACTCAAGAAGTGGTGCGAAGTGCTACCGACGCCGTGTTGGAAGGACTGAAGAGGGAGGATTTGAAAGAGTTTGACAAACGTAAAGAAGTCGAGATAGTCCTAGGACCGACGACTGAAGAGGTTTGGAATCAGTTGATCAACATGGGGAAGAAGATCACTGATTACGGAGAGGATGAAGATGAACCCCAGGGTGATGAAAGAGAACGAGCGGTGAATGACGAAGGTGTAGCAGTGTTGTTCGAAGATGAGGAAGAGGACGAGGAACAGTTCGCCATTGAAAGTGCTGCCTCATCCGAGGATGAGGACGAGGAACAGGAGGAAGATGAAGAAGAGGGAGAGTCTTCCGAAGCTGAGGATGTGGAAGAAGCTATGATACTTGGTAAAGAAACAACAAAAACGAAATCAAAATTCGACAAAGTATCACCACATGAAGTCGACGGTTTTTGGCTTCAACGTCTTATCGCTACATACTACCCTGACCCTGTCCAATCTTCCGACTTCACCGCTCGAGCTCTGGAATTACTAGGTTCTGAAGCCGAGTTGCGAGATCTCGAGAATGCCCTGGCGGAGATGTTCGGATACGAAAACTTTGATCTCGTCGCAACGCTCACCAAAAACCGCGAGGTCATCGTTTGGTGTACTAAACTCGCCCGTTGTAACGAGGATGAACGTCAAGATGTCGAAGTCGCCATGCGAGAAAGAGGAGCGGGATGGATTTTACGACAACTTCGTGGAGATCGCAAACAGGCTGCTGAAGAAAAACCTCAAAATGTCGTTCCTACAAAAGCTACCCTCGCTCCTGGATCCGTTGCCCGACCACAGAAGGTCATTGATATCGATTCGCTCATCTTTACCGAAGGAGGGCATTTGATGTCGCGCAAGAAGGTCACTTTGCCTGAAGGATCGTACAAGCGGCAAATGAAGGGGTATGAAGAGATCCACGTGCCCGAGCCTAAACGACGAGAAATCCAACGGGGAGAGCTCATCTCAATCGCTCGTATGCCGGAATGGACACATCCCGTTTGGGCCAGCGTTCAAACATCTCAACTCAACCCCATCCAGAGTAAAGTTTTCTCCACGGCTTTCGAGACTAACGAGGCTATGCTCATCTGTGCTCCGACAGGAGCAGGTAAGACAAATTGTGCCGCTCTCGCCATTCTTCGAACAATCTCACAATATCGAGACCCCAACACTGGCTATATCGATCGAGATTCCTTCAAGATCATCTATGTCTCACCTATGAAAGCTTTAGTGCAAGAACAAGTCAACGCGTTTTCCAAACGGTTCAAAAGTCTTGATATCCGCGTCGCCGAACTCACCGGTGATAGTCAATTGACCAAACAACAAATTTCCGAAACGCAGATCATTGTGACTACTCCTGAAAAATGGGACGTCATCACCCGTAAAAGCACAGACGTGTCATACACCAATCTTGTACGTTTGATCATTGTCGACGAAATTCATTTGCTTCATGATGACCGAGGACCTGTTCTCGAAGCTATCCTGGCTCGTACGATCCGACGTGCTGATCAAATCCACGATGAGGTTCGTGTGGTTGGATTATCTGCGACTTTGCCAAATTACAAAGATGTCGCTGCGTTCTTACGTGTGGACGTTAATAAAGGTCTGTTCTACTTCGACGCCTCGTATCGACCTGTAGGATTAAAACAACAATTCATCGGCGTGACAGAAAAGAAAGCCATCAAACGTTTACAAACGATCAACGAAGTTTGTTACGAAAAAGTTCTAAATCAAGCTGGGAAATCTCAAACTATAGTGTTTGTTCACTCGAGGAAAGAAACTGCGAAAACTGCAAAATTCCTACGAGACATGGCAATGGAGAAAGAAACTTTGACTCAATTCATCAACCCTGAAGGAGCTTCAAGAGAAGTTTTATTACATGAAGCGTCACAAAGCAAAGACGGGAACCTGAAAGATATCCTTCCATTCGGTTTCGGTATCCATCACGCCGGTATGTCTAAAGAAGATCGAGCTACAGTGGAAGAACTTTTCCTCGATGGTCATATACAAGTTTTGTGCTGTACTGCTACTCTTGCATGGGGTGTGAATCTACCAGCGCATACGGTCATCATCAAAGGTACACAGATCTACAATCCGGAGAAAGGAAGATGGTGCGAGTTGAGTCCTCAGGACGTGTTACAAATGTTAGGAAGAGCGGGTAGACCTCAATTCGATACTTACGGAGAGGGTATCATCATTACCAATCACTCTGAATTGCAGTATTATACCAGTTTGTTGAATCAGCAATTACCAATCGAGAGTCAGTTCGTCAGTAGGATGGTTGACAATTTGAACGCGGAGATTGTGCTGGGTACAGTGAGGAACCGAGATGAGGGAGTGCAGTGGATGGGGTATACTTATCTGTGAGTTATCTCACCCCCTGCTTAGCCCACCACGTCCTGAGTTCTTGTATCCCGGTCATCGCATTCTCAGGGTCCCGAGTGCTCATATTTTGTCCATGACCTCAGAAGAATTGAGTCATATGACTAACTTTCAGATACGTTCGTATGCTTGGCGCACCTGCTTTGTACAATGTCGGTGCCGACTACATGGACGGTGATGCTGCGCTTGTTCAGAAAAGAGGTGAGCTTTGCCTGGTGATGTTCGGGTGGCAAGCTGACTCTTCAGCCGATCTTATCCACTCGGCTGCTGTTCTACTGGAGAAAGGCGGGTTGATCAAGTATGATCGTTCCACAGGCATCTTCGCCTCGACCGATTTGGGTCGTATTGCCTCCCACTACTACGTGACGTACTCTTCAATGTCGGTGTACAATAAACATCTGAAACCAAACATGAGCATCATCGACATGTTCAGAGTTTTCGCCTTGTCCAACGAATTCAAGCTTTTACCCGTCCGACAAGAAGAGAAACTCGAATTAGCCAAGCTGCTTGAACGTGTCCCCATACCTGTCAAGGAAGGTGTCGACGAGCCCATCGCTAAGATCAACGTCCTTCTCCAAGCATACATCTCTCAGTTGAAATTGAGCGGATTCGACATTGTGACAGATATGGTATTCATTCAACAATCTGCAGGACGTATCATACGTGCAATGTTCGAAATTTGTCTCAAAAAAGGTTGGGCAGGTCCCATGAGGATAGCTTTGGATTTGTGTAAAATGGTTGAAAGAAGAATGTGGAAATCGATGACTCCACTTAGACAATTCCCTCGAATCAGAAATGAGATCATCACCAAAGCCGAACGAAAAGAATTTCCTTGGTATAGATATTTCGACCTGGACGCTGCGGAATTAGGTGAATTATTAGGATTACCTAAATCTGGACAATTGATAGAATCCCTCGTTCATAAATTCCCTCGATTAGATCTCCAAGCTCATGTCTTACCGTTGACACGAACACTTCTCAAAATCAACGTCACCATAACTCCTGATTTCGTATGGGATCATGAGATTCACGGATCCAGTCAAGCATTTTGGATCATTGTGGAAGATGTTGATGGTGAACATATCCTTTATCACGATTCTTTCATTCTAAGAGAACGTTTCGCTCAAGATGAACATTTTGTCACTTTGACCGTTCCTATCTCAGAACCTGTTCCTCCGAATTACTACGTCAGTGTGATATCCGATCGTTGGCTACAATCTGAAACTCGACTACCTATTTCTTTCACCCATCTCATCCGACCTGAACCATTCCCACCTCATACTCAATTACTGGATCTTCAACCTATGCCCGTATCTGGTTTACATAATCCAACATACGAAGCTTTGTATTCATTCAAAACATTCAACAAGATTCAAACTCAAGTTTTTCAAGCTCTATACACCACAGATGAAAACGTTTTCATCGGTGCTCCTGCAGGAAGTGGGAAAACCATTTGTGCCGAGCTTGCTTTATTACGATTATGGACAAAGAAAGAACCACCAAGAGCAGTTTGTATTGAACCTTATCCCGAAATGGTCGATCTCAGATTACTCGAATGGTCTGATAAACTCTCTTCTTTAAACAAAGAGATAAATTCTTTAACAGGTGAAGCAACTGCCGATCTAGCTATTCTACATAAATCCGATTTGATCATTTGTACACCTTCTCAATGGGATCTCTTATCTCGTAGATGGAAAACAAGAAAAGATGTACAAGAAATAGGTTTATTGATAACGGATCAACTTCAACTTTTAGGTGGTGATATAGGAAGTACATACGAAGTCATAGTTTCAAGAACAAGATACGTTTCTCAACAAACAAATTTAAAAACTCGTATTATATCAATATCAGTTTCATTATCAAACGCAAAAGATTTAGGTGATTGGTTAGGATGTCAAAATCAAAACATTTTTAATTTCTCAACTTCTTCAAGACCTTTACCTTTAGAAGTACATATTCAATCTTTTTCAATTTCACATTTCCCAAGTTTAATGTTATCAATGTCGAAACCTGCTTATCTATCAATGGTAGAACATTCAATTGGAAAACCTACGATTTGTTTCGTACCCAGTAGGAAACAATGTAAATTAACAGCGAATGATATTTTGAGTTATTGTCTTGCGGATGAAGATGAAGAAAAGTTTTTAGGTGTTGAAAAAGAAGAATTGGAAAAACATTTGGATAGAGTTCAAGATGATGATTTGAGAGAAAGTTTGAAATATGGGATTGGGTTTTATCATGAAGCTTTAGGGAAATTGGATAAGAAAATTGTGACTACTTTGTTTGAAGAAGGTGCTATAAGAGTTTTGGTAGCATCCAAGGTGAGTTATATTCATCTCACATCACTTTCATTCCTTGGTATTATCTATCTTTAATTTTCAACTCTTGAAAGTCGTTTCGATGAGAATCACTTGTACCATTTCCTTGCTTCCTCTCCTTTACGCCGCTCAATCCGAACTTTGTCACTAAAGTGGCTTATCCCTTCGTCCGTTTTGGAAAGGTCTTCTTCTTCATTGGACCATTGTCAGACATCCAAGTCACCCTATCTATGTGCTCTTCACAACTCTTGTATCGGTTCACCCTTTTTACCTTGAACTCCTAAGCGAAGAGTGATACAGGAGGGACGACACGAACCTCATCCGTCTCCCTTCGAGTCGGGAACTTCAAGTATGTTGTGCACAAGAGAGACGCTAAACTCCAGGACACAGCGTGGTCTCTTCCCGTTTCAGCCTACATGGTCCTCATCATGGGAGTTCAATCTTTTGACGGACAAGAACATCGTTATGTTGATTATGCCATTGCGGACGTATTACAGATGATGGGTAAAGCGTGTAGACCTGGGGTAGATAAATCGTCTAGATGTGTTTTGATGTGTCAGCAGGTGAGTGATCTTTCTTTTACATCCCTCTCGGATGCCCCTCAGAATCTTCTCACTCGCTGCGCTGCATAATTTGTATCGGCTGCACAACCCAGCTTATATCTCCCCACCACCTTCGGCGTCTAAGTTGAGAAGTGACTCGTCAATTCACCACGTCATGGGAAGTCGTACAAAGCAGTGGTACGAAGTTTGGGGTCTCAAGTCCTGCACCACATCATTGTCACGGTCCACGAGCTGACTAGCTAGGTCCGTAAAGACTTCTTCAAAAAATTCATCAATGAAGCTTTACCCGTCGAAAGCAGTCTGCCGAATTACCTGCACGATCACTTCAACGCTGAAATTGTGGCCAAGACTATTGAGAATAAACAGGATGCAGTGGATTGGTGTACTTGGACTTGGTTTTATAGGAGGTTGATGCAGAATCCAGGGGTGAGTAGTGGTTCTTCTTTCTGTTCTCCTTCCCGTTCTTCTGCCCCTTTACGCGACCCTCACCCCCACCCCTCCCCGGTACTCTGTCGTCTCACACCCCCTCTTCTCGATGCCGTGTAGTCTCCCATCCAATTGGCTTCTTTTCCCTCTGGTCCCAGTCTGCCGATAATATTCTTTCTTACAAATCCACCAACCTTCGTCTATCCCCACTCCTTGGTCCTAAAATCTGTGAATACCATTACGCCTTACTGACCCCAGTTTTACAATCTACAAGGAACCACTCCCACTCACATCGCCGATTACCTTTCCGAACTTGTCGAAACCACTCTCAGCGATCTTGTCCAATCCGACTGTATCATCATACAAGACGATATGGACACTCTCCCGAATAACCTGGGTATGATCGCCTCCTTCTATTACATATCCTACGTCACTGTCGAAACATTCTCAGCATCAATCAAAGAAACAACCAAACTTAAAGGTCTTCTCGAAATCGTTTCATCAGCACACGAATTCGAAACAGTTCCAATAAGACATCACGAAGATTCTCTACTCGCTAGAATTTACGATAGAGTTCCTGTCAAAGTTCAAAAAGTAGATTATTCATCACCATACTTTAAATCTTTCTTATTGCTACAAGCTCATTTTTCAAGGATGACACTCCCACCTGATCTAGCCATCGATCAAGCTACGATATTGGGTAAAGTCACTGGATTGTTAAGTGCTTGTGTGGATGTTATGAGTTCTAAATCACTTTTAGGATGTTTAGGAGCGATGGATCTAAGTCAAATGTGTGTTCAAGCCGTTTGGGATAGAGATAGTCCTTTGAAACAAGTTCCTTATTTCGACGTAGATGTTTTAGATAGGTTTAAGAAAGAAGGTTTGGATTCGGTTTATGATATCATGGAATTGGAGGATGAAAAGAGGATGGATCTGTTGAGGATGAATGAGAGACAACTGTGGGTTTTGATTTCATTCCATACATCCATATCTTCTTTATCCACTATCTCTTCATTCTCTCTTCATTTCTGTAATACCTGCATCTGTCAAAATGTTCTTCTACACTTCTCCCTTTCTGTCTTTTTATTCATTTCATTCCTGTTGTACTCTCCCTTGATTCATCTTTTCCTCCCAATCCGTCACCCACCTCCCGCCCATCCGACTTATAATCCCCCCCCCCCCCTCCCCGGGTCCTCGTGGTGAGTGACAAGAAGGAAAAACACATCTCAAGTGTCAAAACATTGACAAACACTAACTTCCAGTGCTCGAGTAGCAAAATTCGTAAACTCTTATCCCAATTTAGAAATCTCTTATTCCATCTCATCATCACCTCACACAACTTCCGATCCTCTAATCTTGACCATAACTTTAGACAGAGAATCAGACCCTTCAAACCCAGACGATATAATAGCCGATGCTCCTCTTTTCCCACATAAAAAAACCGTATCTTGGTGGTTAGTAGTAGGAGATCATAAAACACGTACTTTGTACGCTATCAAAAAAGTAACGGTCAAAGATAAGTTGGAAAGTCGTTTAGAAGTCAGTTTACCTGAAGGTAAACAGAAATTGAAATTGTACGTGATTTGCGATTCTTATACTGGTGCGGATCAAGATTTCGATTTGGAGGAGATTTCGGTTGAAGAAGGTGAAGAAGAGAGTGAAAGTGAGGAGGAAAGTGAAGATGGGATGGAACAGGATTGATCACCGGGGATCATTCGCCTTATCGTCAATTGATTTTGGAATGGGATGGAACATGTATTCACATTACATGACGTGATAAACCTCTTGTTCGTAGTGAGATAGCATGGAGTGGCAAGTGGCAAGAGGGATAATACCGGCAGAGGGATGGAGTGGTGAGAGGGATACAACCGACAGAGGGATGAAGTGACAAGTGAGATAAAGTGAAAAGTCGAAGATGGGATGATTTCGGGAGTTGGGTGGAGGGATAAAGACTGAATGGAATGAATGCATAACTATCTGTTTTCTACAATCTTGTTGCTGACGCCATTCGAATGAACAATTAGAAAGCCTTGTCAATCATGATAAAATAATGCATGAAAAGATACATACAACCAATTGATCTAAAGTATCTTCACATTTCTTACACAAAACCAGACCAACGTGTCTTGCAGTTATGATCTTCATGAATTTCACACAACTCAAAAGGAAGAATTTATCCTAAATCTCGAAAGATGATAAGCTGATTCATGTAACACGGACATGAAACGAGAAAGAATGTTTGTTCATAATTGTCCAAAAATGTAAATCATGATTCTACTTCTTGTAAACGTTCTAATTGTCTGATTCGTCAGTCATTTATACCTCAACATAACGACACACTCGTCTCTTCTTTGACCATCCTCAGCTTGGGAGGGGGGGAATTCTGATCTACGGCTTGATAAACGAACCATCAATTTGGCATAATGGATCAGACCGGGGGGGAGAACAAAAAATGCTCAAGTATCCAACTTTTGATAGATATACGAAGATCCCAGGAACTCCGGATAACACACAAGAAATAAGGAAGAGGGGGAGGGGATTGAAAAACACCCACGCTAATGCTCTCGAACGACTCAAACGTTCTCTCCTAACCCCTGCCCAAACGCTCAATCCCAGGGCGAACAAACTACCTAGGATGGTAAGTTGGAATGCGGTGGAATAACATTTCCGACCTAACAAACCTGTTTTTCAGTGTTGATTTTATGCTTTTACATCAGGAAGGAAGACGACATGAGACAGGGTATTTGATAGATATGTTTGAGAAGGAATTTGATAGATATATTTGAGATGCATTTTTCGAGTGATGGGTGAAAGTCGGATCAAGAAGGTGAGAGGATAGGCGAATAGAACGCTCGGAGGATGGTAGGCTAGGAAGAGGGGAAGGAAGGAGGAGGAAAGTGTTGGAGGTAGAAAGAGTGATAGGTGACAAAGTAGAAAGATGGGAAGACACTAACAAGCATGATGATCTGATCCGGCTCTTGGGAAATGTGCAAGAACAGAAAGGTTTGTCAGATTTGAGGGAGAAGGTACTGAAGGACTTATATGACCGATCTTGGTATTAGCATCTACAACGACTTCACAAGCTCTCTCTAAGGTTGAAGATTAGACCATTGCAAGATCTGTGTAAACTCGATTGCCATAGAACTCGTTAAGACCACGGAGGATGGATGGCAAGAAAGATGCGAGAAAGACGTTAGGAGAATGAGATGTTGAAGGGGAAAGTGAGCGTGGACACAGATAAAGACGACAGGGGAATGACAAAAAGATAAGAGGGCTGGAAGTAAAAGAAAGGGCAGAGAGTGAAAAGAATATGTGACGAACAGCATTGGAATCGTATATTCTACCAAATATCAAATTGAAAAGATTACCTCCTGTGACAGGTGCGACGCAAATCCATCCGTAATTCTTCATGTCAGCTCTACTCTCGTGCCGACTCCCAGGTGTCCAAATCACACCTATTCAGGAAAAAACCATTGTCCCGGGTCCCATATGAGTGGGAAATAGGACAAACAGGTAAAAGTTGAAGTCCTTAAGGCCGACTATGAAGATGATTACTGACAGAGGGGTATGAGTAGGGAGAGAAAGCAGTATTAAATCAAGGAAGCGATTAAATCAAAGATGTGTACCCACGAAGGATTGTGCTTACCTGAGAAAAATGTGCCATGCCAAACCATTCTAACACCAACATAGGTACTACGTTGAATAAAGCGCCGTATGCCACTCCTAGAAGGGTAGAAACTATCCATAGATGATGTACTGATTCTGTTGAAAAAGCTACGATTTGAGAAATAAGGAAAGAGAATGCTACGACTGGTAGGAACCATATCTAATTTGGTCAGTTTCCTGGGCTTTGACATTTCGGAGTAACGTCACGAGGAATATACCTAACGCAGAAAGAAGATGTAAGGATAGTCATAAAGAGTTGATCCTTGGTGTGGGATATCGGAGGGAGTTAAGGGAGGTGATAATTGCTTGAATGGGGTGTGGGAGGGCGCAATGCGAAGAGGGGACATACACGAGCTAAATGGAATTTCGCTTTGCAATAATCCGAGTATAGTCCTGATACATGAGTATATCCCAAGTGAGTGCAACCCCATCCAGTTGGCGAAGGTTCCCCCCCCCCCCCCTTTCCCCTCCCGGAGAGGCGGATCAACGGTACGAGTCACAAGACACCCAAGAGACATAGGTTTTAACAATGATATAAGTGACACAAGCTGACCGGGTTGCAGTGAGCATGTTGTGGGAGAGCAAGCTGATGTGTAATCATACAATTTGAGACTCACCACCTATGACCCTACCCGAACAGTTCCAAACGCTAATTATAGCCACCTGTTTAGCTTGCCAACCACTAACCAATTTCTTATCATATTCTAAATTACCATCTCTCGCCAAAGCCAAAGTGACCGTTCCGACATTATTGATATACATCAAACCCACTCCACACAACGTAGCCAAAGTCAAACCTAAAAGCCAGAAATCAACTTTGAATAATAATTCTGTAGGTTTGTAAGATATAGCCGATGGTTTTAAAGATCCCATTGAACTTGATCTTTTATGTGATGGTTTGTGTGATAGTGATGAGGAAGGTTCAGGAATTGCGAAATGTGCGTGAGGATGAACATCATCATGATCAAGATGTTGGGCGTTATCGAGGTTAGGAGATTGAGATTGAGATTGAGAATGTGAAGAATTAGATTGTTGATGATGATGATCATGATGTCTTTCTCTTGGAAAAGGACCAGGAGAATGTGTTCTAGTTCTCGTCAATTCTAATGAATTTGTTCTTGAAATATACAATTCACTCGATCTTCTTTTCGGTCCATTTGGAATAACACCTTCTTCATCTTGATCTTCAATGGCGATAGGTTGATATCCTTCTTCAGAATGAGGTGAAACGGGTCGTACAAAGATACTTGATAATAACATTGGAAGACTCGTTCCTATACTGAGTAAAATGAGAAGACCACCAGCATCACCAGGAAATATCAAATGTCCTATTGTACTAAAGAAGAATGCGCTCAGTCCAAGACCCGCTAAGACTATACCGGATGCACTGGCACGGGATTTATCAGGATAAGATTTGGCGACTGTATTGAGAGCGGCGGTGATTCCTCCGCAACTACCAGCACCTACCATACACATGGAGAGTGCTAGGAGGAGCATCGCGGGGAGAGAAACGGGGTCGGTAGGGAGTGCAGAAGAAGGACGAAGAGGGATGGTGAGAGTGTAGAAAGAGTGAACAAGGGCGTATCCAGTGAGGATTGAGAGACCGCCAAGGAATAATGGTCTGTTCGTTAGGTCCATATAATCGGTGAGGTCGCATATTCCAATCGGGTCTGCCTGCCACGTAACGGTGCACTCCCACCAAGAATAAAAAGGGTCTGTGAATGAAGAAGAAAGTAGAATGGGAGAAAAGGGACACGTACAATCCAGGACCACGTGCATCTGTGAGTTTACCCCAACTGTACGTCAGTCATAAGATTCAAATGTTCAGCGGAAGGGTGTTGAAAAACCACCTACAAAGGTCCAGTGCCATACATCCCAAAGTTTCCAAGGAGCGCAATCTCATTGATCTGGGTGGATGATAACGATAATTGTGAGGCTAATTGAGGGGCGTAGGCTAAAGTATGAGCTTATTCAATGAAACAAGTTTGCAGCTCACCAGAGTAGACCTTGAAAGAAAGGCATAGTCAGCGTGTACGATCAATCAAATTGATGAAAGGGGATATCTCACATAGTTTGAACCGCTATTCCGTCAGATAGTTATCATTTGTTTCATACATATCGACGTGTGGAGAGTAGTAATAAAGAAAGAGATGGATACACAAGACTCACCTGCCTAAACCACATAGAACACACATGATCAAAACGATCGTCCTCTTCTTATCTGTCGCCGTCCATTCGGTGGGTAACCAAGAAGAAGGGGAGAACATTGCACCTGATCTCTTGGACCGGAGTAAAGGGGTAGGGCTGCCGTCCATGTTGTATGACCAAGTCACTTGGATAAGCTGCAGGATACTAGACCTTTGATGAGAAGGAAAGAAGAGGAGGAGAGGAAGATGAAGAGAGTATATAAGGTAAGTATGTGAAATGTAGTTAGGTAGATAGGATGTGACCGATGAATGACGCTTTTCTCGTCAACAACAACAACCTCATCTTTCACTTTTTCACCTTGTACTTCTTCACATCGTCACCTAACTATTATCTCATGTCATTATCGAATTCTACTCTACTATCACCTTCTCTCCTCTCTCCGGGAACTATACTCCCTACGAACACACATGTATCAGGTACAGTCAATACCATCTGGGGTGACCTTTTATCAAAAGCTACCTCCATCCCACGTATCGCCATAAAGTTAAAATGTCAACTCCTAGGTTCTCCCCCCTCAAATGTATACACTTCAGACGATTCGGGGCAAACCCAATATATCTATCTCATCAAATTGGTGCTCTTACCTAAGAATGCAACAATTGTGAGACCAGAATCATTTCAAAAATCAACTTTGGCACAGGAGATGAAGAAGGATAAAAAATCATTAGCTAGGAAAAGTTTGACAATACAGGTGGATCATATGGAGGTAATTTCAGTGATGAGAAAGGGGAATATAATAGAAGTAGAGATTATGGGTGAAGGTGAACGTTGGGTTCAAGCTGATCAAGGAGAAATATGGAAGATCCTCACCGGTACGTTTCCTCATATACACCAATGATGATTGTAAACTCATGGTAGATGTTCCTGATCCGAGTGAATGGTTTTTGGCTCCCACCCCTCCCATAAACGTCCCAGTGGAATCTAGATTGAAACCAATCACCGATCTACCCGTCCCTGCCCTCCCGACCAAAACAACAACAAAGAATAAACGTCCCAGTCCTGCGATCGATAAACCGATGGAGAAGAAGGCGAGAGTCTCTCCTCCTGAAGCGGTACAGGAAGAAGCAAAAACGGTGGTCAGATTAGGTCCACCAGGTAGAGCAGTGGTGGAATATCATTCTCGTTCACCTGCTAAATCGGCCGAATCAGTTCTCGCTCAACCTCCACAAATCTTACAGATTCACGAAGAAATTCCTCCCGCTGTATCTCATAATGGTCCTAAATTTCCGGCACCCAGGATCACACCTACGTTGAAAGCCAGACCTGAGGAGCCACCTATGATAGAGATGCAGGCGTCAACTAATGTGTCTGCAACGACACAGGTTAGGGGAGTGGCAGAACAAGATGTTAGGGGTGTGCAAAACGCAGAAGCGGGGCCATCTCGAATGGTAGACTCGGTAGAGGACTTGCGACTCAGACGAAGAGAAGCGGAGGAGACTGCCAGACGAGAAGGGTCGGAGAGGTTGAGATTGTTAAGGGAGGAAGAACATGCAGAGCAGGCGAGTATGGATAAACTTCGGACGGAGTTGCGTGTTTCCGTGAGTTGACTTGTTAATCTGAACCAGGACGTCAGGCGCGGAATATGAATATCCCGAAACTACAGGATTTCATGGTGTAGGTCGGACTGATGAGTAGGGCATCAAATACACTCCTCTGGGAAACACATCAGATTACCAAATTGTCAATCTTATCGGTATAGTGATAGATGTTCCAGGTCCTCCTAAGAAAACCAAAGCAGGTCCGTTCCTTGCATCAATTTTCTACTCGTCTTACGAAGCTCACATGGCAGGCGATTGGCAAGTCAGCCTCGTCATTGGTGACCCGACGACACATGACACATCCCGTGCGGCGGAAGATATGGTTCTTACTCTTTTCCGAAAGACCGTAGCTGAGCTCCCTATTGTCGGACAGGGTACACCGATGTTATTCAGGAATATGAAAGTGAGTTGGCGACGTATGCCGTCATCCACTCCTCACACCCTCCTTCGCCTCATGAGAGAATGTATCATCACTTTGTAGTCGAGACTTGATAGACTGACGACCAGCTCAAAGCTTGGAACGGAAAACTTAAAGGAAACGCCTTCACAGGTGACGGTAACACTTGGGCTTGGCTTGAAGGTCGATCATTAAGGTTTGCGGACCAAGCGGCCTTGATACCAAGTGTCAGTAAGCCCGAGATAGATCGATTGATGTTATTGCAGACTTGGTGGAGAGGATTGAATGGGTCCAATGGTCATGTAGGAGGTTGGGAAGTTAGGTCTGTGTCTGGAGGGGAAAAAGGAAGAAGTGAAGAAGTGGGATCTCCGGGTGGAAATGGACAGGTTTTGTTATCTCAAGTCCGAGAAGGCATGTTTTTTGATGGTCTTTTCAAGGTGAGCTATGTTCACTTGCCTCTAATTGAGGAGAACCTCATTCGTTCTTTTGACCGTCATTCCAGTTCTACCCATTTTGTGATACTATCCTCACCGTCTCTCTCCCTGCTTTCTGCTCGCAGGGAATTTTAATCGAACCTGCTGCAAGAGTCTCGCTGCACTTCCCTCGTCCGTCTTTCTTTAGCAATTCTTCGTACGTTCCACGACCCATATTCCCAGTCTGACTCTTCTCCCATCCTTGTAATCCCGGAAATCTTGCTGATTCACAGATCATTCACGTGATTCGTAACACTTCCCCTAATCAACCACCTTACGAACTCTACGTCTCTGACGGTACCATTTCCTCTATCGCTATCCGTAACTTTCACAATATATATGGAGACCTACCTCCTTCGGCAGTCCATTCAGTGGCGATAAAATCCCGTCCTCCGCCAGAAGTGGAAAATATGTTCGTTCATGGTAACGTGCTTAAAATGGCCAACATACGAGCAAAGACTTTCAGAGGTGAAATGGAGTTGATCTGGAGCGAACATGTCACTATTGAGCAAGCTAGGGAAGGATGGAAAGCTAGACGATGTAATATTCTTGGAGGGGATGATGAGAGGGTCAAGGTCATCGAGAGGTGAATCAACTTCCGTTTTCCACTTTATTGTTAAACCCTCCGTTTTACACCTCATTTCTAAACACTCCGTTTTCCACTTCATTCTTAAACACCATTTGTCATATCGCCTCCTTGTAGCCTCCGGGTTCTATCATCTTTGAGCCGTATCGTCCCACTTCATCGTGTATAAGATCACATACCGTGCATAAAGGCGGGTCTTTATGACACATCCAGAATTATGTCATGGTGTCATGAAATGATAGCTGATGCTTAGTCGTATCAAACATCTCAAAAGAATCGATCAAGACCTCACACACGATTATTCAGCTTTGGATCCTGAAATCAAAATGATCTACACGAATCAACGAATTAGCCCCATCCGTCTCAGTGACCCGGTGTCTACGGATTTTACGCCTCAGACAACCAATCAACAATCTTCCTCGAATTCCATAAATGGAGAACGTCCAGTCGAGAAAGAAACACGCCTAGCTACTCATTTACGTACAATTCATACGGACCCAATCGCACATCCTCTCTCTACCCTTGAAGATATCCTTGGGAATGGGACAGTACCAAATAGGTTCAGAGTTAGAGCGAGGGTGAAGTCTGTACATCCTCGTGGATTACCGGGGGTGAGTAGGGAGATTGGGTATGTTCAGAGACATTGTGTGAAATGTGCCAGGCAGTGGGTTATCCTTCTCCTCCCTCTTTCGTCTCCCTACTTTCGGCGTCATTCTCCACATGACCTTTGATAACGTGTACTATCCTCCTCGGTATTTCATCGTTGGCGGTTCTCGCCTCCTTTTGTTTGCTTCTTTCCCCGTATCTTGTCTCTCACTTCCGATGCCGCACATCATCCTTGTCCATGCTTACCATCGCTTTTGCTCTCTCCTTGAAGAGTGACCACAGGTAAGATCACGTTTCAACGCACGGATTAACAAAATAGTTTTCCACATGCGTTCTGCACCTCTTGTCAAGATACTCACTTCGCTCATGCTGAATGGAGATATCGTTTTCTTGTGATTCTCGAATCGGATCAGGGGTTCACACTCCCAGTGGTCATAGCTGATGAGGATGCAGTAAGTGTGATTCCTCTTCCTCGCCCTTATACTCATTACGTTTCCTCAACCCTATCTTTAAACTACCTTTTCACCTCTGTTTCATTTCCGGGTTTTGCTTCTCAATCTAGACATCTTTCGACCCAATCTTTTAATCGGTGAAAGAAGTTTAGAGAGCGACTCAACGGTCAAGTCAATCATTGCTAATACTAGAACGGATTCCTTCCCCCTCTTCCTCCCATATCCACCACTTCCAACCCCAACGATCAACGTAAAACCGCCGCACAACTCCGTCGAATTTGCGCACAGGTAGATACAATCCTCCTTGGACCTAAGATGGATGGTTTACATTCTCGGCCGTTGGTGGAATGGACGATCCAGACGTTTCTTGCGTCACCACCTAGAGGGCAGGGAGAAGGGGTTGTAGTGGGTAGAGTGTTTGGAATGTGGTCTGCGTAGTGTGAGGTAAAAATATATTGGTGGTACTTGTCTGCTGCCAAGTACACTTTAATCCACCTCATTCACACTGTGTATGTTAGAGTACAGTGGGCACAGCATATTGCTGATGGTCAAGCTTCACGCCTTATCACTATGCATCATTCTTACGTCTCAAGTGTACATCAGAGGACACTCTCTCTTATCCTGCACCATTGGCACCAGGGTCCGGATGGGACAGCTCTGGCTTTGCACTCACCACTATTTCCTCTCTCCAAGGGGCTGTGGGAAAGGGGGATCAAGGGTTAGCTAGGGCGTGTTCATTTTCAATTTCTCCTTGCGCTTCCAGTGCAAGCACCGCATTTAGTGTGTTATCTTCCACAGCTTGCTTTCTACGCCACATGTCATCTTTGTTAGGTCGAGATAACAAAGCAGAGAGTCTTGGTGGTTGATAGGAGCTGGCAGCTGGCGCCTGCCAGCGTTGGGAATAATCACCCCACTTGGTCATCACAGTTGTAAGGATTTGGGGATCATAACTGTCACGCGGCACCACATGACATCATCTTTCCCCATCAACGAGGTTCCTTTGGATATCAGTTCGCCATCAACAATCCAGTTCTCATGAACTTCATCACTGTAACGGTACTGGAAACACGACGACTAGGTCGCAGGTTGGGTCGAACTCGATGGATGTCTCGTGGAAATCTAGGGGCTCTGGTGCTAATGGATCGTGTCTCCTCTGCAATCGATGTAGCCAAAGAATGATATTGAAGAATCAGCAAAGTTGGTACTTTGCTGATTGTACTATATACTGTCTACGGCTATCCTTGTCCTCGTCTCCTTCCTGCTGCAAGCGTCTACGTACATACTCGGACAGGTGAAAAACCGCTTTGAGCAAACCCAGTGGGGAAATCTCGAAAGGGGAAAACCCGTCCCTACCTACTGCAGCACTGCCTCCAACTCCCGCTTTCCTCTGTCCTAATCCGTCGAACTCGATAGAGTCCTCTCGATTCGTTGTTACTCCGTAACAAGTTTCCCCCCCTGTCTCAAGGATCCTCGCCGAGGATCCTGAACCCTGTAACCAGGTGATGCACATGGATTGTTCTTAGACACCTTTGGTGCGCCCTGACATCATACCCACGCTAGTGTGACGGTTGCCATGAAAACGCGTCACCCGCACGGACCTCCAATGTGATCGAGAAATTACTGACCAAGTTACCTCCCCGTCTTTTTTCTCTTCTTTCCTCCTCATTCTCTCTTTACCTCTTGTTTGTCATTCTTTTTACTTATCTATCATTATCCATCCATATCTTACTCATATCTTAGAGCATCCTTCCAACTCTGACCTGTCTGTGAGCATGTCTAAGCGTACTGTAAGCAATTCCTTTCGAATTCGATGTATATCCTCATATTTCTCGCTGGCTGACAAGACTAGTTGTCCTCTTCCACTCCCTCCCGTCAAACTCGAGCCTCTACCTTGGCAACTTTACCCGACGTCGACCCCGAACTTCTCATGCGTCAAACGAAAAGAATGAGAATTACTTCCCAAGCCGCCTCCTCTCAACCCCCATTGGTTGATGCGTCTCGACGAGCTCTCGACACCATTAAGGAGAAGTATCAATCCGGTCCTTCTCGCGAAGCACAATCGCTCCTTGATGACCATGTCATCGAGCAATATTTCGACTTCGAAGGGGGTGCTGGGCCATCTGCCACTGGTGAGAACCTATCTCCCGCCAAATCTGTCGAATCCGAACACCCTACCGTCGTCGAAAATGCAAATTCTCCCGGTAAGCAACCCACTGGTCCTCCTTCTGAGGCTTCCGACGAACTTGTGGAGGTTCCCGACGAGCTTGGTGACATCTTTCACGCCCCTCGCAAGGTTCCCGTCAACAAGGAACTGGTTAAGTTGCTCGAGGATAGAAAAGACTCCGAAATCGGTGAGAATTCCACCGAGTTCTGTTCGCTTCTGACTTGTTAGCTACCCTTTGGGTCGGCATGACCTTCTCCTCTGTTCGTCTCGCGTTGAAGAACGAAGCTCTGGACCGTTTCCGCGAAACCAACGCCATCAAGCCCACTGTAAAGTGGTTTAAGAATGCTGTAAGCCTCGAATTCTCTTGAATTTCATCGATTCTAATCATTAGCTCGATCGTTTGGCCCAAGGTTGGCGCCTCCGCAACAAAAATGGTGCTGTCGTTCGGCTAGAGGGTGAGCTCTGTACCGATTGTCAACGTCGTCTCGATGGTGGTGAAAACTTTCGTGTTGGATGTATTGGCCCTCGTAAGTTCTTGCTGCGACTCGTTCAATGTTGATGCAATTCAGTCGGTGGTGTGTGTGGTGAATGCTCTGCTAAGGGTACTTCAAAATGTTCGGTGAAGACCAACAACCCTGAGTCCAAATTCCGTGAGGTACCTGTCTATTTCCTTCGAACTTGGTCGATGTTGATGTATAGGGTATTGTTGTGGGAGCAAGAACGGTCACTTCCAAGGTTACCTTTGTCCTGGAGCACGAACTTTGTGCGGCTTCGGTCCGTTATCGATCCCTTCCTGCCCATGACCAACCCGCCTGTCTGACCCAACTTTCGGGTTACATCCATCTCTTTACCTCCCTTCTCCTTCCTCTCCCTTCTCAACATCTGGCTCTTTACAAATCCCTTCATCTTATTTCCGCCAACTACGCTCCTCCTTCTGCCGATGAAACTCTGGATCATCTTACTTCTACTGGTGATCCTACAGGATTGAGTTCCTCTCAGCCAGTTGCCGGTCCATCCTCTTCTCCCCATACTCCTCTTCCCCGCAATGTCATTCGTATTCCCGCTTCGGCCCGTCGTCCCCGAGCCGATTCTAACGCCTCCATTGAGTAGTGTGTTTATATCTCTCTATTTGTAGCTATACTTCCTGTGTATGCATTCATTTCTGACCCAGTTTTGTTGATCTTGATCGAATTCTCACTTTCTTCTGGGGTCCCTCTTCCTCTTTTCCAAAAATTCACCAAAAACGGCCAACTCTTCTACATTTTCTCGTGGTTCCCAGTCATAGGCCGCATTTCCTGTGTATCCTAACCATTTTACCTTGAATTCTTCCTTTCCTCGTCGAATTCTGCTGTCCACGATTGCTTCCACATGGAATTCATCCTGGCCGTTAATTACTACAGGCGGTGGGGGTGGTATCTGTCGACCTGGTATCATATCATTAGGATATGGTTCCAACAGCGTGACATTGAAGACATTGTGCACTTTCATTGATGGAGGTAGATCTAATTCGAAAGCATTTTTTCCAACTTTCCTTATGATCTTGAAGGGGCCAATGTATTTTGCTTCTAGTTTTCGACTGGGTCGTTCCGTCGTAAGATACTTCATACTTAGTAGTACCTGTTCTCCCTTTCTGAATTCTTCTGGTATGCTCTTGTGTCTCCTGTTGTAGTACTCTGCACTAATTTCATTCGCCATCCTGACCTGTTCTTGAACAGTCGCATGCAACTCTCCCATATCTCTCCATTTCTTCTCCAACTTGTTTGACTTTGATCGAATATCGTGCGAATGGATGTCGTAGTGCGGCACATAGCCGTAACAGGCTTCAAAAGGACACAGACCGTGGCTACTATGTGGCGAACAGTTATAAGCGAACTCAGCAATTGGTAGAAGTTGATCCCAATTGTCCATGTTGTAGTTTACATACATTCCGAGCAGGATTTCCATCTGTTGATTTACTCGCTCAGTTTGTCCATCTGTTTGAGGGTGATACGCAGTCGAGTATAAGTTCTTTATTCCCAAGAACTGACATATTTTCTTCCAAATTTCCGCTGTAAACTGAGTTCCCCTATCTGATACAATTGTTCGAGGTACTCCATGTTTTGAAAAGATCTCCTTGATGTAGATGTCGGCCACTTTGTTCGCTGTTAGTCCAGTTGTACATGGAATAAATCTAGCCATCTTGGTTAGTCGATCGACTATCACCAGTATCGCGTCGAACTCGGTCGATTTTGGTAGGGGTCCCACCATATCCATAGAGATATCTGTCCAGGGAAGTGTGGGTACTGGTAAAGAGACTAGATGTCCATACAGCTGGTGTCGAAAAATCTTGTGTCGGTTACAGATCTCGCATCCTTTTACGTATTTTGCAATATACTCGTCCAAATGTGGCCAGTAATAGTCCTCTTTGACCATGGTGATAGTTTTGTCTCTTCCTGGATGACCCACTAGTATCGAATCGTGTCTTGCTTTCATTACTTCTAATCTTGCCTGTCCCTCTGGTATGACTACTCTGTTTTTGTACAAGAGTAATCCGCTCTGTGTCCATGATACTATTGGTGTCTCGCTGCTAGCCTGTGTCTTCTGTGTGTCCTGTGTGTTCTGGGTGCTCGGTGTGCTCTGTGTGCTATGTGTCTGTGTCATCTGTAGTCCTAGTTGTCGTATGTTTGCTATGTCTTCTGAGTCTTTCAGTCCGTTCTTGATGAGTCCGAATAATGAATCTTCCCGGATTGCTCCTCTTACTATGTGTCTTGGTCCTTTGTGTTCTGAGTCCATTGAATTCGATCCAACTTGTTCGTGTGTCGGTAGCAATTGTAGCCAGTTGCCTTTGTTTAGATCCGGGTCCTTGCTACTCCCTCTTCCCGGATGATAATCTCCTTGTCTCGTCAGAGCATCTGCTCCCCCATTTTTGCTACCCGGTCGATAAGTGATCTCTATGTTGAAGTCTCCCAATATTTCCAACCATCTCATCTGCCTTCGATTTAGTTGTCGTTTGCTTTGGAAGTACTCTAAGTTCTTGTGATCTGTAATGACCTTTATAACATCACTGCTGTTGGCCAAGTAGGGCCTCCAGGCGACCAAGCAATCCACGATGGCTAGTAATTCTTTCTCTCCTACCGTGTAGTTTAGCTCACAGGGTGTCATTGCTCGAGACCAATACGCAACTGGGTGAAGTTCGGTGGTTCCCTTTATTGATGGGTGAGGGAATCTCTGAGACGCTATCGCACCTATCGCGCAATCGGATCCATCGGTTTCAATCCAAGTCGGTCGAGTTCTATCAAAATGTCGAAGTACTGGTGCTGTGGTGAATGTTTTCTTTAGATCGTCAAAAGCCTTTTGACAATCTTGTGTCCAGTTCCAAGCTTGATCTTTCCTGGTCAATCGTGTGAGAGGTCCTACAATATGCGAAAACCCCTTGATAAACCTCCGATAGAAATTCGCAAAACCCAAGAACACTTGAGTATCCCGGACTGTCATGGGTTCTCCCCATTCTAGAATAGCTTTCACCTTTTCTTGATCCATTTCGATCCGTTCGTGTCCTATTACATACCCCAGGAACTTTACTTCACTTGAACTCCATTCGCATTTCCTCGGACTGACGACCAAATCGTTTTCAAGTAGTCGGTCTAACACCTTTTGGACAATTATCTGGTGGTTTTCGATCGTGTCGGAGTATACCGTGATGTCATCGATATAAACTACTACCCCTTCGTCAAGTAGATCGTGAAACATGTCTTGTAGAAAGTTCTGAAAGGTGGCTGGTGCATTACACAACCCATCCCTTAGGACTGTGCTCTCGAAACTGCCGTATCTTGTTCGTAAGGCAGCTTTATGTTCATCTCCTTCCTTTATCCTGACTAACTGGTAAGCCCCTTTCAAATCGAGCTTAGTGAAGATCCTTCCTAATTGAAGTCGATCGAGTAGTGTCGAGATGAGTGGCATTGGGTATGAATCCTTAATGGTTACCTTGTTCAGCGCACGATAATCCGTTACCACTCGATAGGGAATCACTCCCTTTTTTGGAACCAGGAATACAGGAGACCCGTAAGGTGATTTACTTCTTCGTAGATGGCCGCTGGCCAGACCATCGTTGATCCACTGCTTTAGGAATGCATCCCCATGTTCATCCAGTTGGTAGATTGGTCCTGGTTTTAGTTCTGCTCCGGGGGTCAATTCGATCTCGTGATCACATTCTCTTCTTGGTGGTAGTTTTCTGGCTCGTTCCACTTTGAATAGCTCCAGGTATGGGTGCCATTGTGTCGGTATGACCTGTCGTAACTCTTCTTCGCTCATCTCATCTTCTCCTTTTTCCAATGCTGTTCCTCTTACCAATCCTTCCTCCAACCTCGGATACTTCCAACCGTTATCTTGTCCGATTCCGTCGAACTCGATCAATCCCTTTCCACAATCAATCCTTGCCCTAAACTGTTTCAGGAAATCCAATCCCACCAGTACCTCGGGGCCTTCGTATGCCATCACATCCAATCGAGTCGCAATCTTGAGTCCTTCTCCTAAATCCAATTCAGCTTCTACATACTCGGTCACTAACGTCGCGGTTGTTCCATCGAGGAACCTAATCTTCCGTGGTTCCCGATACTGTCTTTTGGGGAATAAATGGTATAATGGACAGGCCGGCTGTACGTATCTTCCGGTAGCTCCGGTATCAATTAACATTCCAAATCGTAGGGTATCTTCTTCTGTCTGTATTTTTATGTATATTATAGCCGAGTCATTACTAAGATCTATTGGTAGTTGAATTTTGTGCGATTCTGTTAGATCCTGGCCGCAAGTGGTCGCATCACTTAGGCCAGGTATTCGTTTCCCTCTTCTTCAAAGGTTACCGCCATTCCTCGAACTAATGGCCCTTTGGATCCGGTTGGGATCGAGTTCGATCCACTAGGAATTGGTGAGCTATGCGGGTTTGGGGCTCCCCTAATGTTGTTTCTCGTATTTCCTCCATTTGGACAGTTGTTGGCGTAATGTTCTGGACTTCTACATTTGAGACAACGTCGGTTCTCCCTCCTCCAAGTCATTTCGTTCTCGCTGAGACGTCCTCCGTCCTCTGTCCAAGTGACCGGAGGGTCATTTGGTAGACCATAATTCATCATCCCTGGTTTTCCACCGGGCAAGGGTCCTCTACCAGTCGATTGTGAGTGGCGTTCTACCGGGTTGGGCAAACTAGTATCCAATCGCATCGAATTCGATCGAGGGGGAAGCCAGGTCGTCTCATGTTTGCGTCTAGCAGCCCATCGATTCGCTGCAATCATCGTTTCAGCCATCCGTTGGTTCTCCTCAGTCCCTATCACATGCTGTTTGAAATAGATCCAGTCCGATTTGGTTCGAGGGTCGGTGTTATTTACCACTACCACCTTCAGTAGCTCTTCCTTCAGGCCCTGTATGGCTGAGGCGATTTTCATTGCATCTGGTACCTTTCCAAGGTGTGTGGACCAAAGTTCAAAGTTGGCAAAATACTCGGCGGCCGTATCAGTCTGTCTTAACTCTTGCAATTTCCTCATAGCCGTACCTGCCATGTTACTATCTCCAAATTGAGTTC
Organism: Tremella mesenterica DSM 1558; assembly: GCF_000271645.1. NCBI lineage: Eukaryota > Fungi > Basidiomycota > Tremellomycetes > Tremellales > Tremellaceae > Tremella > Tremella mesenterica. The sequence goes on from NW_006711231.1 coordinate 81,901, forward strand.
GTAAATGCTGAATGAATTTGTCGTAGCTCTCTAGCCATTCGGTCGAATTCCATATACTTGGATTGGTTATGGCCGGGGTTAGAAGCATTTGAGGGGTGCCTCGAAGATACCCGTACATGAACAGGATCTTCCTGCGATCGGTGGCGTACTCTGCCCCTTTGAACTCGAAGTTCATGTGACATGCTGCAAGGAAGTTGTCCAATTCTCCTCGTTCTCCACTGAAGGTAGGTGGATCCGCACACCTGGTTCTTCCTGTTCGTTCGTTGTTGTTAAGTTTTGGCTCCAAATACGGCTTGTTTTCTTCGACTTCGATCGAACTTGCCCCTTTCGATGTGAGTAGCTGTTGGTTCTGTCGGTCAGCTTTCATCGTAGCCAGTTCTTCTCTTAATGCATTTTGTTCCTTTTGTTGCATCGTCATAATGGCTAACAATTGTGACAACTGCTGCGATAACTCATTCAGCGGATCTGGGGTAGTGGTGGTAGAAGTGAGATCATGTGAAATGGTACTTCTCGAAGAACTTGTTGGTATTTCTTCCTCTGGGACCAGCCCTTGTTCCAACTCCTCTTTTTCTGGTATCATTTTCCGCGCTTTCCCTCTGGTGAGCATACAGTACTCTCCGATTCGACCCAAGGTGCGTAAGGCTGATTCTTCAACTTGTAACGGTACTGGAAACACGACGACTAGGTCGCAGGTTGGGTCGAACTCGATGGATGTCTCGTGGAAATCTAGGGGCTCTGGTGCTAATGGATCGTGTCTCCTCTGCAATCGATGTAGCCAAAGAATGATATTGAAGAATCAGCAAAGTTGGTACTTTGCTGATTGTACTATATACTGTCTACGGCTATCCTTGTCCTCGTCTCCTTCCTGCTGCAAGCGTCTACGTACATACTCGGACAGGTGAAAAACCGCTTTGAGCAAACCCAGTGGGGAAATCTCGAAAGGGGAAAACCCGTCCCTACCTACTGCAGCACTGCCTCCAACTCCCGCTTTCCTCTGTCCTAATCCGTCGAACTCGATAGAGTCCTCTCGATTCGTTGTTACTCCGTAACAATCACCCACGAGAGTATTAGGAGGCTAACTTCGTCGAGGGCGAAGTTAGTCATGTAGGAAGTTAGGGAGGTACGAAGTTAGGGAGATACGAAGTTAGGGAGATGCGAAGTTAGCGAGATATGAAGTTAGGGAGGCACGAACTTCGTCGGGGACGAAGTTCGCGAGGTACGAAACTCGGGACTTTGGGTTGAACAAAGTTCTGTGTTGAAGAAGTTAGGGAAGGACGAAGTACTTAAGGGCCGAAGTTCCCAGAGATCTTTGACGATCTCTGGTTGTTGTCTTAGTGATAGAAGTTAGTAAAGTACGAAGTTATTACACCCAGAAGTTATTGTCACCTATTCATATTTCAAACAACGAGGTAGTTGAAAGGTCAAAGCCCACGAAGTTATTGGCCGTCGGTCCTAGCAAGTTAACGAAGAAACAACCCTGTGACAACAGTAAGATCCTTCCAGAACTTTGAGGTAAACTTCGCTCCTCTATCCGACACTATCCCCTCTGGCAGCCCATGCTGAGCCACCACATGTTCAATTACCAGAGCAGCTGACCCCGCAGCTGTGAGGTTCGTTGTTGTTGGTAGGAACATCGCCCACTTCGTCAACCGGTCAACTATAACCAAAATCGAGTTGAAACCATCAGACTCTGGAAGTTCTTCAACAAAGTCCATCAAAATACTAGACCAGGGCTTCTACGCTACTTCCAATGTCTTCAGTGTTCCTTGAGGTTTTTGTCTGTTTGTTTTAGCTCTCTGACAAACCACGCAAACTCCAACGTAATCTTCCACATCCTTCCTGACTCCATTCCAGATGTAACCTCTAAGTACCAATTCCAAGGTCTTCGCGACTCCAGGGTGACCGGCTAATACCAAGTCATGTCTGGATTTCAAAATTTTTACTCACATCTCTTCGATATTTGGAACATATACTCGTCCATCGAACCGTAGGAAACCCCTCACCGACCACGACGGGTTCACAAACATCCCATGTCGTGACCGTCGTCGAAATTCTTCAACTTGCCTTGGCTCCTGACGTTCAGCTCTACATTCGGGGTGAGAACACTCAACGCAGATGACTGCTAACATTCCCTCCCGAACTTCGTTTATTTCTTCATCAACTTCGTATCCTTTAACAATGTCCTCACCTTCGATCCGATCTTCCTCCCTAACTTCCTTTGTTCCTTGTAAGGCCCGGAGCATGTGTCTCAGGCTTGATTCAGTAACATCTTCCGAGTTGAACTTCGGCAACCCTTGGACGAAATTCTCCTCCTGTTCGGTCGTTATTCCCTTTATCCCAGGATGATAGTCCGGTCGTCGTGACAAGGCATCTGGTAGCGTTGCTTGCTTCCCGGGACGGTAAACCATCGTAAACTGAAATTAGCCAGTTCTTCTACCCACCTACCTTGCCTAGGATTCAATTGTTTTGGGGCCATCCAATATGTCAGATTAAGATGATCTGTCAAGACCTTCGTTTCTACCTGTAGTAATAAGTGTCTCTTCCTCCTGAAACCTTCGACTATCGCTAACAACTCCTTCTCCCCCGTAGTATAATTCAACTCAGCACCCTTAAAAGCTCCCGATTCTATAGCCACAGGGTGTTCCCTACCTTCTTTATCAACCTGTGAGATAATATATCCCCATCCAAAGAACGAGGCATCTGCCTGCATGATCGTTTTCAAAGAGGTGTCGCAGCTAGCACTGGAGCTTCACATAACTTCTTCTTCAGCACTCTGAACGCCTCCTCTTGCTCAGTTCCCCATGTGAAGCTTACATCCTTGCGAGTAAGGTCGTTCAGAGGCTTCGCGAGGTTTGAGAAATTCGGGACGAATCGTCGATAGTAGCTAACCATTCCCATGAATCCTCGGGATTCTCGTAGATTCTTAGGTCGAGGAAAATCCTGTACAGCAGCAACATATTCTGGGTTTGCCGAAATGCCTGATTTTGAAACCACGTACCCAAGAAAAACCACCGAAGTTCGTTCGAACTCACACTTAGCCGCCTTCACAAACAATTTAGCTTCCCTAAGTCTTTGAAATACCTTTACCGTACATCTCCTAATGTCATGAATGACACTATCAAATAATGACTTGTCATAATCACAAGTTCAAACCTCCACTGTCATATCTTCCTCTGCTCTCAAGCCTATTGGGCATAAACTCCAAGTCTATCTTTCCTCTGCTCTCAAGCCTATCAGGCATCAACCCCAAGACTATCTTTCCTGTGCTCTCATGCCTGACAACAGGCATAAGCCCCAAGTACTTCTCTAGTTTCTCTTTCCTCTGTTCTGATGCCTTGTAAGGCATAATCTCTCAGTCTCTTGTTCTCGCAGCCTTTCTGTGTTCTGCATAGTTCCTCATAGTTCCTCATCGACCACCTTCGACAAAGTCACCGACTTCCGGCGCATCACATAGGATATCATAGTAGGACGTAGGTAGACGCAGATATGGCATCGTAGGATATCAGTGGTAATCGGTGGCATGCATGGCAATGCATGCAGGACAGTGCAGAACGGTTCAGAGCGCTCGTATTCCGCAGGTCTGCACGAGCCTCTTGGAAAAGGCTGATTTTAGTATTTAAACCCTATCTAGTGCTGTAGTTCTCTTCTTCAGCAATGTATCTTTTCAATTCCCTTCCCCTCGTTTGATAAGTCACTCAGTTGGTTCTAACCCAACCTCTCGAACCCTCAGTACCTAAGGCAGTCACCAAGGTCCACGAGCCAGAGACTAAACCCCTCAGTTCCCAAGGCAGTCCTTTGCTACCGCAGTCTACCCGCAGGCGTGACACCTAAGTTCCTCCTTAGTCTTGGCATAAATCAGAATGTCGTCGATGTACACTATGACTCCCTCCCCTAGTAAATCCCTGAAGATGTCGTTCAGGAAGTGCTGGAACACAGCAGGCGCATTTCGTAGACCATCTCTAACTACTAACGATTCGTACATTCCGTATTGTGTACAAAATGCTGTCAGGTATTCATATCCTTCAGCGATTCGTAGCAATTGATACACCCCCATCAAGTCGAGTTTTGTAAAATAGTTCGCTGTACCTAATTCCTCAGTAATTTGACTGATCAATGGAAGGGGAAAAACGTCTGGAATGGTAACTTTGTTTAACTTCCGCTAATCCGTCACCATCCGCCACTGTCCTTTTACCTTTTTGGGAACCATGAACATAGGTGACCCATAAGGCGAGTTACTCTTTCGAATTCTACCAGCCGCTACCTCCTTCTCCAGAATCTCCCTTAACGCTTTTCTCTGATCTTCAGCTAACGAGTACAGTGGGGCCACCTTTAACTTCGCCCCCTCCACTAGGTCCAGTCTCAAATCGTAACTTCGGTTTGGAGGTAACGTCTCTCCTCCTACCTTAGGATTAAAATATCCAAGAAACCATGGTACTCAGAAGGTACCAACTCCAGCAGCTCTTCTTGTTCTTCCTCACTAAGTTCGTCTTCCAACGCCAAGTCTCTAGGCCCTAAAACCTCCCCTTCCTTGAACCCAAAAACTGCTCCTAACTTCTCCCCCTCTCTTTTCTGTCTACCCGGGATCTTTATTACCTCTTCCCTCACATCCAGGACCACTCCTTCCTTCTTCATCCATTCCCATCCTATCACCACATCTGCATCGCACAACTTTGTGACATCCAACCGAATCATACGAACTTCGTCCTCAACTGACACACGGATCCCTGTTTCAATGAACTTTGTGATGGGGCCACCGATACTTTCTGAACCATCGAACATACGTACAGGTACTTCCTCTGGGTATCTTATAACTTCCAATCCTAACTCCTCCACTGTTTTTGGGTTTATATATGAACTAGTCGCTCCTGAATCCCATAAGGCGACCACCTGGGCCCCTTTAACGTTGATTTTTGTTTTCGGTTGTCTCGCATTAGTGATGGGTATCGTGATGAAATGTCCGTCTTTGTATACACATGGTTCTGCTACTGTCAGCTCTTTCCTGTTAATATCAGAAGGAACAATAGCAGAGAGGACAGAGAAATGGACCCGCCGACGTTCTCTCAAACCGACGGGTCCAGGCCTTTTCCCTCATCCACATCCTCTCCTGCTACCGCATTCATCTGCCTCGGCTCCCCCACCGCTACTGCATTCCCTCCTGTTCCCCTATTCCTCGAGCTCTTCCACATCTCCGGAGGATTCATCTTTCCTTGAGCTACCTTAGCCGCTACTAAAGGACAATCCTTCCCATAGTGTCCCTGGCCTCCACACTCCAAGCACGCTCGTTCGGCCCTCCACTTTTCTCTCTGTTCGAAACTCGGCCTAGGGGTAAGAGGATCCCCTTGTTTCCAAACCTGTGATCCCATCACTAAGTTACTCCGACTTGGGGTAGGAAGCGGCACCGCGCCCACAGGATTCTTTGCGGGTGTCGTCGATAACTTCGCCGTTGATTGTACGAAGTTAGGCGTTCTTCCCCAGTTTGTTTTCTACCCATTAGCCTGTCTCTCCACCTAACGCTCAGTCATTCTATTGTCCAATTTGATCACCACTACCTTCAGATCTTCCATAGTCCCAATCTCCTCTCTCCGGGAAAGCTCGTCCTTCATAACTTCGTCCAATCCGTTAATAGCCTGAGCCACTAACATCTCCTCCTCACTCCACCCCAATATAGCAATATACTTTTGGAATTCAGCGAAGTACGCTGATGCCTTCCCTTGCTTCTGTTTCAATTCCCTCAAACCCCGGATAGCCGTACCCCTCTCATCTGGGTCACCGAAGTTCTTTTTCATCCACACAGCGAACTCAGAACGTTTTGAGAGGAAAGGAGGAAGAGGAGTAGAAAGTAGATGAGGCTGCACCGCCAGCAGTGCAACCCCTCTTAAGAACCCTACCATCCACAACACACTCTGTTCCTCACTCTCAAACCTATCCTTCATCACACTCAACGCCAACGAACACTGAGTCAGAACCCAGTGAGTTTCTCTCTTGACCCATCGAATTCGTCCGGGTCCTTTGTGTCACGAACTACGTTGTGACACCTCGATTATTCCACCAACAATGACCCTCCTTTGACCATCAAACCCCCCATCACGCCTTAACCTCTTTACTCTACACGTAACTCAGGACATCTGAGACCAAGTACGGCGAAGTTAGACGAAGTCAGGCTAGGTAGGGACAATGGGAGCAGAAGTACGGCGAAGTTAGACGGAGTTAGGCTAGGTAGGGACAATGGGAGCAGAAGTACGGCGAAGTTAGACGGAGTTAGGCTATGTAGGGACAATGGGAGCAGAAGTGCGGCGATGTTAGGCGGAGTTAGTCGAAGGAGGACGAGGATGGCCGGGGACTCGGGGAAGTTGGACGAAGTACGTTGAAGTACGTCAAAGCGCGAGAGGGTTGGATGAACGTCTAGGAGGAGTAGATAATATTAGCTGAGAAGATCGCTGAAGTTCTTCAGCGATCCTTGATTGTTGTCAGTAGTGAAAGACAGATAGAGATAGCTATATACAAATCAAGATACATCGCCATCAGTAGAACAAAACCCCAGTTAGAGTAACTACGCCGAAGTACGCCGTAGTTACACTCCTTTCGACGTCTGCACCCTCCTGGTTGGGTGAGACATCGATTCAGAAGCGTCGAGTTAGCCGAGGTTCGTCGACCGTCGGTCTGCCAGAAGGTAGTTGTTCGACGGCCGTGACACTAACCCCGCGGTAAGGTTATTCAAGGCGTTGGTTTGACGAGTGGAGAAGTCGAGCAAGAGAGATGTATCACGTCGAGCGACGTCAAGCTGAGTGGTGAGGCCGAGAATGAGAGAACGATACGTAGCAAATTTCTTTTCATCCTCCGGAATACAAGCGTCCAGAGAGATGCGAGGGTGGACAATGGACAACCGAGGAACAGAGGGCCCAGCACGCTGAGTAGCTTCATCCTCCACATCACCACCTTCAAAGACGACCTCTTTCTCCATCCTTTTCCCTTTTGATTTCTTTAAAGAAGACTTTGGAGTCTTCTTGGAAGCGGGGGACGCGGTGACAGGGGCGGCCACTGGGGTGGCCGGAGGAGCAGAAGGACGGCAACTTTGGGAGCCGTGGGCCGGAGGAGAGGTCACCACGGGAGAGGACGGACGAAGGGCCGAAGGACGACGGGAGGACGAAGGAGGAGCAGCCGGGAGACGTGACGGGCCGGCCGCAGGAGCGAAGGGCGACGGCGACGGAGGTGACGGGCGGGAGTCCGGCGAAGAGCGGCGAATCGACCGGAGAGACGAAGGTGGTACCCGCAAACGGGGGACAGACGCTGGAGTCTGGGGAGGGGGGAACGGCGAAGAGTCGGAGGGACGGGGCGGGATGTCCCGAGCAGAGGAAACGGGACAGAACGAGGAGGGACCAGATGTGCATGAAGCACAACGGAGGGCTTTGTTGTGTGGCCTGACTGCCTTGAGGCAGGGCCAGTTTGGACGATTATACGTGATAATCTCACGTCTACTAATTAGCAGGAGTAACTTCGGCGTAGTACGAATAGGTGGACTCACCGACAACGATCACACGCTTCGTCAACGCCAACCGCGACCCAACGTCCAGGCTCGGACTCCATCTTCTCCCACAAGTACTCTTCTTCCCGCAATGATCTCTTCACCCGTTTGGGCGAAGCTCCCCTCTGGGAGAAGGAGGGGGAGCAGCGACGGCGGCGGCGGCGGCAGGACGGGCGACGGCGGCGGCAGGACGAACGACGGCAGCGGCAGGGCGGGCGACGGCAGCAGCAGGACGGTTGGCGGCAGCAGCGGCAGCGGCGGCAATAGCGTTGGCGGGGGGGAGAACCCCGGAAGAGGAGGAAGAGGAAGAAGAAGAGGAAGAGGAAGAAGAAGAAGAAGAGGAGAGAGAACGGCGTCGTTTCTGGCCCACGATTTGGGCAGGGGGGGGGGACAGGAACGGCTGTGAGTTAGCAATGTCTTGGAGAGCTAAAGAACAGATAAACAAGGCCAAGTTCGGCGAAGGTGTGAGAGAGTGGACGAAGGACTCACGCTCAGGACTATCTACGTCGTTGTCCTCTACACTAATCACCTCCACATCATCATCCGGGTATTCTTCTAACTCACTTTCACCCTCACTATCAATCCTACCCTCCCAATCATCATCATCCTCACTTTCTTCGGTGTTGGGTCGATCACTCGACTCCGAGCCCCCACTGAGCGACTCCTGGTTGGAGGAGGACGGAGACTCACCAGGACGTAAGGCGGGCGTCCTACGGCGAGGGGTGGCGGCAGGAGGATACCCTCCGGGAGGACCAGATACGGGGACGGGAGAACCAGATACGGGGACGGGAGAACCAGACACGGGGGAGGGAGAACCAGCGGGAGGAGAAGCGGAGCAAGGAGGCGAGGCAGTGCCAGACGGCTCCCCCAGAGAGAGAGTGCCGAGGCCAAGGGAGGAGACTTGGCGAGATCTGTCGCCGAAAGAAACTAAACATCAGCCAAGTTCGGCGAGGTGAGGTGAGTATCGATGAAAACTCACGAGCAGATGACACCATACCACCAAAGTTCCTCATGGCGGCGAAAGGGCTGGGAGTGGGAGTAGAGGGGGCCATGACGTTAAGATACTTGAAAGAGAAATAAAACTCGAGGCGATTGTTCAAGGTAACAAATCTGTTTATTAGGTAAGAGAGATAGAAAGTTTTGAAAGCAGATGGGGAAAAGAGAGAAGCTCGACGAACTGCTCAGTATTTAGTATAATCAAACCTACCCCCTCGTCGTCAACATGCAGCAAACTTCGCGTTTCATCAACAAAAGGCAACGCAGGGACGATCAAAATTCCCACGCTATAGTGTCTCATCTCAATATAAGCGAGGGTTACTTCGACAAACAACAGTGTTGTTCGGCTACCATCCGGGAAGCGTGTCTCACCTACAAAAGACACAGGGCTTCTTACGGCAAATCTCGACGAAGTTAGGGGAGTCTCATTGTCGGGTTTTGAAGTGAAAGGAGGCTCAACTACGAAGTGCGGCGCGAAGAGCAGAAGGGTGAAGGATGGTTATGGGGAAGGAGAGAGTGGGGGTACTACACTGCTAAGTTTTCTTGCCACAGTAGAGGTGTAATCGCTCACGAGGACGTTCGCGGCTAAAGAAGGGGGCGACTGTCACGAACTACGTCGTGACACCTCGATTATTCCACCAACAATGACCCTCCTTTGACCATCAAAACCCCCATCACGCCTTAACCTCTTTACTCTACACGTAACTCAGGACTTCTGAGACCAAGTACGGCGAAGTTAGACGGAGTTAGGCTAGGTAGGGACAATGGGAGCAGAAGTACGGCGAAGTTAGACGGAGTTAGGCTAGGTAGGGACAATGGGAGCAGAAGTGCGGCGATGTTAGGCGGAGTTAGTCGAAGGAGGAAGAGGATGGCCGGGGACTCGGGGAAGTTGGACAAAGTGCGTTGAAGTACGTCAAAGCGCGAGAGGGTTGGATGAACGTCTAGGAGGAATAGATAATATTAGCTGAGAAGATCGCTGAAGTTCTTCAGCGATCCTTGATTGTTGTCAGTAGTGAAAGACAGATAGAGATAGCTATATACAAAGCGAGATACATCGCCATCAGTAGAACAAAAGCCCAGTTAGAGTAACTACGCCAAAGTACGCCGTAGTTACACCCCTTTCGACGTCTGCGCCCTCCCGGTTGGGTGAGACATCAATTCAGAAGCGTCAAGTTAGCCGAGGTTCGTCGACTGTCGGTCTGCCAGAAAGTAGTTGTTCGACGGCCGTGACACAGACATCTAGTCTCTTTGCCAGTACCCACACTTCCGTGGACAACCATGTCCATAGAGATATCTGGGGACCTCTACCAAAATTGACCGAGTTTGACGTGATTCTAGTGATAGTCGATCGACTAACCAAGATGGCTCGATTTATTCCATGTACAACAGGACTAACAGCAAACAAGGTGGCCCACTTATACATCAAGGAGGTCTTTTCAAAGCACGGGGTACCTCGAACAATTGTATCAGATAGGGGAACTCAATTCACAGCTGAAATTTGGAAGGAAATATGTCAGTTCCTGGGAATAAAAAACCTGTATTCAACGGTGTATCACCCTCAAACAGACGGACAGACTGAGCGAGTAAATCAACAGATGGAAATCCTACTCGGGATGTATGTGAACTACAACGTGGACAATTGGGATCAACTTCTACCAATTGTTGAGTTTGCCTATAACTGCTCTCCACATAGTAGTCATGGTTTGTGTCCATTCGAAGCATGTTACGGCTATGTGCCACACTACAACATCCATTTGCACGACATTCGATCGAAGTCGAACAAATTGGAGAAAAAATGGAAGGATATGGGAGAGTTACATGCGGCTGTTCAAGAACAAGTCAGAATTGCTAACAAAATTAGTGGGGAATATTACAACAGGAGGCACAAGAGTATTCTGTCACAATCGTTGTTTCTTCTCCTCTACTGACCAACGGTCGACAAACCTCGGCTAACTACGTCGTAGTGGGGCGTCGGTGTCTCACAGGGACAGGGTACTCGTCGGGGGAACTACGGCTAACTTCGCCGTAGTAATACGTCGAGTGGTAAATGATAAGATGATCGTCGATGAACTGCGGCTAACTTCGCCGTGGTACGTCGAACTGCTTGGTGGTAGCTCTCCTTAACTCGAAGGTTGTAGCTACTGAATATATCGCTCGCTACTGACAACAATCAAGGATCGCTGATGTCACGGCCGTCGAACAACTACCTTCTGACAGACCGACGGCCGACAAACCTTGGCTAACTTGACGCTTCTGAATCGATGTCTCACCCAACCGGGCGGGCGCAGACGTCAAAAGGAGTGTAACTACGGCGTACTTCGGCGTAGTTACTCTAACTGGGATTTTGTTCTACTGATGGCGATGTATCTCGATTTGTATATAGCTATCTCTATCTGTCTTTCACTACTGACAACAATCAAGGATTGCTGAAGAACTTCAGCGATCTTCTCAGCTAATATTATCTATTCCTCCTAGACGTTCATCCAACCCTCTTGCGCTTTGACGTACTTCAACGCACTTCGTCCAACTTCCCCGAGTCCCCGACCATCCTCTTCCTCCTTCGACTAACTCCGCCTAACATCGCCGCACTTCTGCTCCCATTGTCCCTACCTAGCCTAACTCCGTCTAACTTCGCCGTACTTCTGCTCCCATTGTCCCTACCTAGCCTAACTCCGTCTAACTTTGCCGTACTTGGTCTCAGAAGTCCTGAGTTACGTGTAGAGTAAAGAGGTTAAGGCGTGATGGGGGTTTTGATGGTCAAAGGAGGGTCATTGTTGGTGGAATAATCGAGGTGTCACGACGTAGTTCGTGACAGATGAAGAAGTTCAGCGATCTGCAACCTATCTATACTGCTCCTCTCTTCTCATAGAACGTCCCTCAACTCCTGCACAGCCTCGCGCTCAGTCCTCTTCACTCAACTTCACCGTACCTCGCCATATCCCCGACATCCTACTCTGCTCACTTCTACTAACTTCGCCTAACTTCCCTGCTCTGCTCTCCTTCGGTTCCCTTCCTCTAACTTCGCCGTAGTTCTCCCCGAGGCGGGGTTATCGTGACAAATACCCCCTTGGTTCTTGTAACTTCGCCGTAGTCGGTCTCAGTGGTTCGAGTGGTAGTTGGTGATGGTGAAAGGAGGGTCGGTGATGGTGGTTGTCAGGGATGTTACGATGTGGTTCGTGACAGTCACCCCCTCCTTGGGCGCGAACGACCTCGTGAGCTTTGTATGCATGTGGTGAAGAAAAGGACACTCAGCAGGTTGTAGGAAAACAATCGTTCATGTACCAACTGTTGGTAGACGGTACCATGGTTTGTTGGTAATGACCAGTCAACTTCGTCGAAGTTCATCGTGGTTGTTTGTTGTTACCCGTGGTAATTACGTTGTAAGTGAGACAGAGGATTTGGGTACAACAAACCTCGTCGAAGTTTGTCAGCGTATCCCTAACTTATATGAATGTGAGACACGTAGCGTGGGAATTTTGATCGTCGTCATGGTGTTTGTTGTTGCTGAGACACCTTGTTATGCGAAGTTACCAACGCCCTGACGACGAGTAGCCATGTCAGTTATACTAAATACTCAGTACTTCGGCCCACTTCTTCTTCTTCCCCAGGACTAATCCTAACTTGTACTATCATTGTCTATCAATTTCCAGCCTTTACCTTACCAAACATATCAATTTGATATATTTTAACAATATGAGCTCTCGTCCAGAATATGACGCCTACCAATCTTTCGAAGATCGCTTCTCCGCTGCCCGTAAGCTTACTCGTAATGGTCCCAGGTTGGGTCTTTGCTGATCATTCCAGTCTCTCAGCAGGGAAACTCTCCCCGCCAAGTGTCGTCTATGGGCTTTGGGGCCCTAGCCATCACCGATGGCTCGCCTTCTGCTGCTGCAGCTTCCGCTGCAGTTTCTTCTGCCACCGTGTCCCCCGTTGCGGTTACGACCCCTCTCTCCTCTGGCCAACAGGAGGTCAGACCTGCTCCTGTTGGCCTTTCGCACACGTCAGGCCGTACTGCCACTGTGGTAGAAATCGATGATGATGATGAGGAGATGGATGGTGACGAGGAGATGGATGGTGATCGTCGTGGTGAAGAGACGGGTGTGTTGGTTGATGATGGTGAGACGGGTGGTGCCGATGATGATGAAGAGATGGGTGAGGAGGAAGACGAGTCGTTTGACATTGATCTTGGTGACGAGGAGTTGTTCGAGGATAGGGATGGTTGGTTGGCCGAGCTAAGAGCCTTGAGTCGTATGTTCGCCGCTGTATAACCTGCTCGTGAGTGCTAACATGTCTAGCCGTCCGCGTCACCGAAGGATCTCCCGAGCTTCATGTGAAGATACTGGGCTCCAACGGTAGGAAGCGATTAGCCTACATGGCGAAGCTCGCCGAAGTGAAGTCCGAGAAACGTCGCCGTTCCCCTTCCGCCCACGACGAAGTAACCCCCCCTTCGGCGAAACGGGTCAAAGAGACCCCTCGGTCCTAGCCGTCCGCGGCACCGAAGGATCTCCCGAGCTCTGTGTGAAGATACTGGGCTCCAACGGTAGGAAGCGATTAGCCTACATGGAGAAGCTCGCCGAAGTGAAGTCCGAGAAATGTCGCCGTTTGTCACGACCCGGCTAACACAGTGTCGTGACTCATGACCCTGACACAAGGAGACACAAGGAGACACG
>NW_006711231.1:696128-898581 GCF_000271645.1 Tremella mesenterica DSM 1558
ATCGTGTTGAAATTCTTGAACACTCCTTTGACCTCGATACTGCCACTGGGAGGACTACGAATCAGCTAGCAAAGAAATCAGGCCGCTGGGGACTGACCGGTCCACATCATCCCCAAACGCTCCACCGCCGACACCTAGACTCCCATCGACTCCTACGACTCCAGTGGAAGAAGGTCCAGCAACGGTCTCCTTGTCCAGAACCTGACGTCCTTCTTCCAGCCAGCCAGTGATGGGTTGCTGAGCGTCATCAAGCTTGAGTCTGTCCAGCTTGAGCGAGTTGAGAGCTGACCAAAAGGATGGAGTAGGCTGAGAGGACAGTGGCTGGAATTGCAGTGGGGGCATGGTGAGTGAGTGGGCGGAGTTGGCGGATACTGTAGCTGATGGGGGGATGACCAAGTCAAGGTTGGACGCAGACAGTGCACCGACCGGCTATGTGCTAGAACACAGCAACCGACTGATAAGCGAGGTTGTCCTTGAAAGCCACGTGGCTACCTACCTCTCCTCTCCCGACGCGTCGTGTGGCGGTCACTCGTCGTCATGGTTTCAGTCGTCTTCACCGTCCACAAGCATACATAGCGACACTTTTACACTTTTGAAACATCCTCACTGCTCTCATCTCCCAGGCCCGGTGCATGGGTCCTGGTTGTTGTGAATCACATCGGAGAGTATTTTGACTCTGTTATTGTATTCATACTCTACTCGTATATTCCGGCTTTACACCCTCCTTGTATTCCCTTCCGGCTGTCGCCGCACGTCCCCCCCTTTGATCCCTCCCCCCCTTGTACATCTCTCGCATAGTTGATCATCCTCCACGTTTTTCTGTCTTTTCTTGCCTTATCACCTATCCATCATACAGTCACACGCATATACCTAGCTTCTCTCTCCTCCCATGGCATCCATCTACGTCAAAGGTACCAGAGTATGGCTCCCCGATTCTCTCACCGGCTGGACCCCAGGGACGGTAGCTTCTCTCACCTTACCCCCAGATGGCGCGTCCAGCTCCCAGGTGACATTGGTGGTCAACTACGATGAACCGGGAGATGAAGCCAGCGCGACATTCAAATTCCCTCTTTCGGTTCTCGAGGCGGCAGCCAATGGTGGCATCAACAATGTTCAACCGATCACACCGCCCCCAGGCCAGGACATGTTACCACCTCTGAGGAATCCGCCTTTATTGGAAAGTTCGGAAGATCTGGCCAGTTTAAGTAACTTAAATGAGCCCAGTGGTGAGCTGTCCCGCCCTGTGACGCCTTTCTCCCGGGATAGGTCTAGGAATGCCAGCTAACGGCAGTTCTCCACGCCATCGCTACAAGGTACGAACAACGATTACCTTATACATATTCGGGTATTGTGCTGGTGAGTGATTTCCATAAGTGATCGGAGAAAGACTCACGCTTCAGGTCGCTCTAAATCCATTCAGTCCTCTGTCCATCTGTGAGCAGTAAGGTTAGCAACACGGGGACAAACTGATGAGCAGATGGCCCGGAGATCATACAGGCTTACTCTGGTCGACGAAAGGGAGAGTTGGAACCTCACTTATTCGCCATCGCCGAGGAAGCATTAGACTGCATGCGAAGGGGATCAGGCAATGGTGGTACAGATCCTACGGGCGCGGGAGATCAGACTATCGTTGTCAGCGGAGAGAGGTGCGTTCCCTTCACGTGTGACATTCCACCGAGGGAACACACCTTTTGTATCTTCTTGTGAGTTGACAGTCGCAGTGGAGCAGGCAAAACAGTCTCTGCCAAATTCATCCTCCGATACTTTGCCTCGGTCGATGATCCCAGCAAGCCTCCGTCCAACGCCCGAAGGCGAGTGACGGATGGATCCGGAGGTGAAGAGGAAGGTCTGAGTGAAGTCGAAAGGCAGATTCTCGCAAGTAATCCAATTATGGAAGCTTTTGGGAATGCCAAGACTACTAGGAATGACAACTCTTCCCGATTTGGAAAGTATATCGAGGTGAGTGGTACTCAAAATTACCTATCATTCCCAAATCATCGAGATAGAGGTGTCGTAGTCTGACTCCAGGTCTTGTTCGATAATCAACATGAAATTGTCGGCGCTCGGATACGTACCTACCTTCTAGAACGTTCACGCTTGGTCTATCAACCAGAATCCGAACGCAACTACCACATCTTCTACCAACTTCTCGCCGGCGCCCCTCACAAAGAGCGCAAGGACCTCTCTTTGTCGTCGACCCATATGGACTTTGCCTATCTTGCCGGCGGAGGTCCAGCCGCGGTCCACATTCAAGGCGTAGACGATGCCAAGGACTTCCGTGATACTCAAACAGCGTTATCGACAGTTGGAATTTCAGTGGAGAGGCAATGGCAGATATTCCGTCTCCTGGCTGCGCTTCTACATCTAGGTAACATCAAGATCACCCAAGCTCGAACCGAAGCGGTCATCGCGGATGATGACTCAGCTTTGGGTATCGCGACGACGCTGTTGGGACTACCAGTGTCAGACTTCAAGAAATGGACTATCAAGAAACAGCTTACTACTAGAAGCGAGAAAATCGTGACGAGCTTGGGATCAGCCCAAGCGTCGGTGGTCAGAGATTCTGTGGCCAAGTTCGTGTATTCCTGTCTCTTTGATGTGAGTCCTTTGTTGCGTTATTACGTCAACTGACATACAGTGGCTCGTCGGTGTGGTCAATGAGTCTTTGACTGGTGAAGGGGGCTCAGGAGCTCAACGAGCGACCAAGTTCATCGGAGTGCTTGATATCGTGAGCCTTGATCGTGTCCCCCGGTCAGAAGCTGACATAGTAGTACGGTTTCGAGCACTTCAAGAAGAATTCGTTCGAGCAATTTTGCATCAACTGGGCGAATGAGAAGTTGCAGCAGGAGGTAAGTTTCTTCACGTAACTCTGCGACATTGCTGACCTTCCCAGTTCAACGCTCATGTGTTCAAGGTCTGTTTGGCTCGCCCCCCTCATCAGATGCTATTGTACTGACGATCCAGCTGGAACAGGAAGAATACATGCGGGAAGAGATCAAATGGCAATTCATCGACTTTGCGGATAACCAAGCTTGTATCGACGTGATCGAGGGCAAGATGGGTATCTTGACGCTTCTCGACGAAGAATCCCGTCTACCAGCTGGTGCCGACGCCTCCTTCGCCAACAAACTGCACCAACAATTGTCAAAGCCTGAACACAAGGAAGTGTTCAAAAAGCCCCGTTTCAATCAGAACGCTTTCACGATTGCCCATTATGCCCATGATGTGGTTTACGACGTGGATGGATTCATCGACAAGAATAGGGACACTGTGCCTGATGAGCATCTAGCCCTTCTTCAAGAGTCATCCAACGAGTTCCTCCGTGAGGTCCTGGACGCTGCGTTGTCGGCGGCAAACATCTCGAAGGCCAATGGCGATGCAAAAACCGCTACAGGGGGGAGTGCAATTGTACCCGGCAAGAAAGGAGGGGCAGCCGCACGTAAACCGACCTTAGGTTCTATCTTCAAGCACTCGTTGACAAGTCTGATGGAGACGATTAACAACACGAACGTCCACTACATCAGATGTATCAAGCCCAACGAGATGAAGAAGGCGTGGGTGTTGGATCCTCAACAGGTCTTAAGTCAGTTGAGGGCGTGTGGTGTTCTGGAGACTATTCGGATCAGTTGCGCTGGCTATCCTTCGAGATGGACGTTTGAAGAGTTCGCTGAGCGGTGCGTTTAGATCTCTGCGTCATCAATTCCTACCCCGACTTGACAGGGCTGACGGCTAGTTATTACATGCTCGTGTCGTCGAAGGAATGGACTTCCGACACTGATGTCAAGACCCTGTGCTCACTTATCCTCTCCACCACGCTCAAGGAAGAGGACAAGTACCAGATTGGTCTCACCAAAATCTTCTTCCGGGCCGGTATGCTCGCCTTTTTGGAAGGTCTCCGTACGCAGCGATTGAATGAACTTGTCACTCTTGTGCAGAAAAACGTCCGCCGGCGTATTGCGTACAAGCAGTACCAAAACCTGCGGAAATCGACTATCAAAATCCAGACGTGGTGGCGAGGTGTACTGGCCAGGAGATTTGTCGAGGCTTTGAGGAAGGAGACCGCGGCCATTAGGATCCAGCGGGTCGCGAGGGGCCATATGGCCAGAAAGAAGTATAACGGTCTGCGTAATGCTGTCATTGCTATACAAGCGGCCATACGGGGATATCTGGCGAGAAAGAGGGCGTCAGAGGAAAAGACTTATGTCGCAGCTCTGACGCTACAGAGCATGTTCAGGGGATTGTGAGTAACTCTATGACTTGATGGTGAGATCAGAATGTGACTGACATCCAGGGCATCAAGACGACGAAGTCAGGCGGAGACAAGAAAAGTGGTTGTACTCCAGAACCTATGGCGGAGAAAGCTCGCGGTCAAGGAGCTTCGTGGTCTCAAAGCTGAAGCCAAGTCTGCTTCCAAGTTCAAGGAAATTTCGTACCAGTTGGAGAATAAGGTGGTCGAGCTTACTCAGACACTGCAAAAGAGAGTTGCGGAAAACAAAGAGTTGTCGTCGAAGGTGTCGATACTCGAGAGTCAATTGTCCATGTGGCAAGGCAAGCACGACGATGCCCACGCGCGATCGAAGCAGTTGGAGGAAGAGCTGGCCAAGCCTACTGTCCCTGCGTCGCAGTTCGAACAGCTTGCCGCTGCCAAAGCGGAGACTGATGAGAAGATCCGACAAGCATCAAAGCGAGTACAAGAGCATGAGGCTGAGATCAATCGATTGACTGCTGAGTTGGAAGAGCAAGCGAAGATGATGGAGGAGAGACAATATGCGGTAGATTCTGCGGTGGAGAGGGAGAGAGAATCAGCATCTGCCGTGGCGATTTTACGAAGTGAGGTGAATACCCTGCGAGAACAAATATCAAGGAACAACGCTTTACAAGCTCTCACGAAGAATCAACGAGAACCACCTCCTTCACCCACCGCACCGAATGGTTTTAGAACGTATGAGAATGTGGCTACGGATCGTACACCTTCAAATTCCAGACGTAGACCCAGACGTCATTCTATCACTGGACCTCGACATGCGCGCAATATGTCCATAGAAGATGACATACCAGATCTCAAACGTGCTCCTAATCCACGAGCAGTTTCCGTCATGTTACCGCCTAACGGTGCCAACGGACTTCCCAGAGTACGAGATTCCAATGGATTACCAACTCTGTCAGACAATGCGACCGACGAAGTCATTCGGATTCTGGAAGATGTCGAGGGGTTGGATCAAGACGTTCTCCAAGGACTCATTTACCAGCTCAAATTACCCTCTCCATACCTTCATAATCCCCCACTGGCCAAGGAGATCATCTTCCCAGCTCATCTTATATCGTTGGTGACGAACGAAATGTGGAAATTATGTATGATCCGAGAAAGTGAAAGATTCCTCGCCGACGTCATGCAAGCTATCCAAACTCACGTCATGTCCTTCAAAGGTGAAGAAGTCATCGCACCTGGGATATTCTGGTTATCAAACGTCCATGAAATCCTCTCTTTCGTCAATGTAGCAGAAGCGGATGCTGCTCAAGGTATCGGCCCTGGCTCAGAGGAGAATGGTAGGGAATTAGATTGGGACGCATATGAACGTTTGGTGTCTTTTGTCAAACATGATTTGGATAGTTTGGAATACAATCTTTATCATACTTGGATGTTGGAAACTAAAAAGAGATTGACTAAAATGGTCATACCCGCTTTGATCGAGAGTCAATCTTTACCAGGTTTTATCACTACGGATGGAAGAGGTCAAATGTTTTCAAGAATGCTCAATAGCATGGCTAGCACACATCAACCTACTGCAACAATGGATGATATTGTCAATGTACTCAATGTTGTTTGGAAATGTTTGAAGAGTTATTACATGGAAGAAAGTGTTATGCAACAGGTGGTCATGGAGTTGCTCAAGTTGATAGGACAAGTGGCTTTCAATGATTTGATCATGAGACGGAATTTCTGTTCGTGGAAGAGGGGTAAGTTTGTTTGTTTCTCATACTAGTTACATACCTTTTACCATATTCTTTCTTTGTCTGCCTTCCGTTACTGAATCTGATGTAGAAAGTTTTGCTCCATCGTACTCGGAGGAGACAATGACTGATTCTACAGCGATGCAAATCCAATATAACATCACTCGGATAGAAGAATGGTGTAAAGCCCATGATATGCCAGAAGGTTTATTACAACTTGAACATCTCATGCAAGCTACAAAGTTACTACAACTCAAAAAGGTTTGTCCTTTCTTCTTTATTCCACACTCCTCACTTCTCCTGTATGTACACATCATTCCTATGGACGCCTTCAACGCAACACCTAAGACTTGACACCAAAAACGAATTCCACGCTGATATCAGGCAACAATGGGAGATATCGAAATCCTATTCGACGTCTGTTGGATACTTTCACCATCACAAATCCAAAAACTCATAAGTCAATATCATAACGCAGATTATGAAGCTCCCATTTCCAATGAGATTCTTAAAGCTGTAGCTGCAAGAGTCAAACCGGATGATAAAGGTGATACTTTATTATTAACACCTGAAGCGGATGAAGTTGGACCTTATCAATTACCCCCCCCTCGTGAAGTCCCAGGGTTAGAGACTTGTAAGTTGTTTATAAAGTTTTCACTATTTATCGAAATACATTCACCTCACTTCCCCCCCCCCCCCCCTCTCAACTATCAGTTCTCAATTCGATTTTCCATCGATATCACAAACAGTCTTTCTAAACCCACCCACATCTCTGAATTTGTATCAGTTGCTTCCCATCGATCTTAATACTACTTAATCCACATATTCCTCATGGCTATGCTGCGGATAGAGATAGCTATAGAGTATATTTGAGCAAACCGCTGAGCTTCAGACGTTCCCGCTTGGCTCAACGTCCCCCTCGTCAGAAGATTAGCAACTTTTGTCGCATAAACCTCCCAACTAGGTCAAATGAGTAAATTCTTCACGAAACGTACGAACTAGAATCCCCATTTGGTCATTCCTTTTCATCTGCATACTGCATTACCTTCCAAACAAATGTATTGACGAGTGATTAGTAGAAATATGAAATGTTCTTGGCTATTCCTTGGCATGCAAGATGAATGAAAATATTCTGTGCATGCATGTGTTCTCTTGTTCAATAACATCGAAAGAAAATCATGATTATGTCATTATCAAAATTACGGATCGTATATATGCAAAGACAAGTTGGGGGAGAAGAAAGAAGAATTGTTACACTATAGATAGCAAGAGTTTCCCATCTTTACTCAATTCTTACTCTTCTCCTTAAGATCGAGATCATCTCCAAAATAAACTCTGAAAGTCTCCTTGATATTCTGATCATCTCCAAATTAAACTCTGGAAGATTAATCAATCAAAGTGATTATTCCGCTCCCATGACGAAAACAACTTCATTAGGTCGAACGAAAAGTGCTCGTGGATTATCAAAACCTTCCCATCCTAAACCATTCGAACCGATAAAAGGACTAACACTTCTTTTTCCTCTACCTCTATTTGTACCTCTATTATCTGATCCTAAACCAAATCCTGATCCTGATGTGATATCTGAGAATTTTGATCTTTTCAAACCTTCTCTGATAATCTCAATCTTCCTTTGTCTTGCTATTCTTTCACTTTCCGGCATCCCATTAGACAAATCGGGTAAACTAAGGGAAAAATAATGTATTCCATCCATTGCTCCAGAAGGTAAAGTTGAAACTTCATATTTTGTTAAATCATCCGTTTCTACACCTACCCAAGGACCTTTACGACCTACCAGTGTCCCTATATATTTCACTTGAGCTTTAAAACGAGCTCTTTTGGTGGTCAATGATACTATACATGGTATTCCCACATGAAGTGATATCCCAGGACCGGAGAATGGAGTTGTTCCTTCTGTTATACGAATACTAGGGAGAGCGCTTGGAGCAGAAGCGAAATCTTGTCGTTTGGGAGGATCGAATGCTGATGCTGGATGAAGACGAAGGATAGATCCTGAGATAGTATGTGTAGAACGTATACTTGATGAAGATACTTTACGAGGTTGTCGGATACTGATCGGTGGCGGAGGTGGTAATTTGGAATTTATCATTAATGGTGATGGTATTGAAGATCCTGAACCTTCTCTTATTATAGGATGAGAGATTTCCGATTGTCGAGGAGTTTGAGCTCCAGGACCATCGTCTGTGGAACTGGAAGGAGATCGGATTTTGGTTTTGGTAGTAGGAGGCTGAGATGAATGTGAAGGTCGGGATGGGAAAGCTCTACTGGTGGTTGTGGTGGAAGGTGGACCAAGTCGTGATGGATTTAGTTTAGGAACGGGAGGGGAAGGTTTCACTAGGTTGGTAGGTACGGGAGGGATGGTGTCACGAGTAGTGAGGGTGGAAATTCTACTACGTGTAGAAGCTGTAGTGGCTGTGGATGAAGTTCGTATTCGACTTGAACCAGGTTCAGTCTTGGGCGTGTTGATTTTCGGTGTCGTTATTCTAGGAATAGGGGCTTTACTCCGGGTGGAAACGGTGGTCATAACTGATGGCGAGCGACGTCCATTTGACAATGGTGACGGTGTAGGTTTCGTCGCCTGAGGACGTTGCGCTACTGCACGCTTTGCAGCTGAGGTGGTCGATGGTGAATCGACAGGTTGTATTTTACTCCTAACAGATGCAATGGTCGACTGAGAGTCTACTCTGGTTCTCGTCGGACGAACGTCCACCGCAGGTCTCGGAGTTACTCTAGGTTTGGAAGGTACTGTCGTAGCCGTAGTCGCTGTCGATCGCGTGGTCTTGGTCGTCTTGACAGATGCGATGGAAGGCGCTCTAGAAGATGTCGTTGCTTTTAGTAGACCCTCCCCGGGACTAGACGCAGGAGTCTTCGATGCGGATGTCCGAGTCAGAAGTGGTTTCACCCCTCCTGTCATCGGTGCTCGAGGTGACGGCTTAGAACTAGGAGATGGACTCGTACGACCCGTCTCAAACTTTGCGGCAGTGGCTTTGACCCTTCCTCCACCAATAGGAACTTTAGGTCCTGCCTTGACCGCGGTCGGACTTCTGGCAGGAGGTATCGCTATGACTTCTTGTGACTGAGATAATCGAGATGGACCAGGTTTGGCTAGACTGGCGGCGGAACTGGTAGACGCCGAGCTGGACAGACGAAGACGTTTCAAACCAGAGGCAGAGTCTGGTGGAGTGGTGGGTCGGTCAAGACTACCATTACGTACTGTGGATTTACTGAGGTGAGATGCGCGGGAGACGGATGTCTTGACACTGGCCGCATCAGACAGTCCTTGGATTCGAGATGTTGTACGGGTGATACCAGAGCGTAAAGGAGGTTTCGGTGTCTTTTTGGCGGATGGTGGTGGAGATGTGATGATGAGATCATCAACAGGGACGCTGATTTCTCCTTGTCAGTCAAGTTCAAGGTCGCAGAAAAGAGAGACTGAAATGGAATAAGCACTCACCATCACTGATCTCTTTCAATGCCCACGCATCCAGTTCATTAAAACCCCCCGCGTCCCGAACCTGCATCCATCTCCGTCTCACATGTGCCAAAATACCCTCTCTTGCACTCTCGACCTGTTGTCGACTCCTTGATCTTGGTGAGAGCGCAGCCTCCAGGGTATCTGGATCCACTTTCAGAAGGATACTGCTAACAAGAGCTTGATACACTCTTGGACCCTCTACGCACCCTTGTGATGTCCCCACTCCAGCGACGATCTCCCGCATGATCAATTCTAGCAAATCGGTCGAGAAATCTTTGCCAGAAACGAGATCCCACAATTCGTCCCCTTCTGCTACAACAGAAAATTGATTGATCAAGACGTTCCGAACATGTGTCTCCACTTGATCTATCATTGTCTCGAGAGGGTCTACCCACGCGGAAGCTTCCCGACCCCTCATTCGAATCCCGGATTCGATTCGATGTCGAATGGACAAAAGAGCTTTGAAAGCAGAAACGACGTTCGAAGGACTGATGGTCCGAGTCACATCTCTGACAAGAGCTTCCCTATCGGATTTGTCCAATAAACCCACTTCTCTGCCCCATGTTTCTCCCCACCCTCGGATCAAATACGCCCTAGTCCTTGAAGCGAGACGGATGGCAGCGACCTCTGGAGCAGAAGCAAATCGCCAAACTCTGGCAACTCGAGCGGCACATTTTCGACAATGACATTTCTCCCAATCGAGACCATGACAGAAATCCCATGCGATCCGACTTTCGATTTCATTTATAAGCGTGTCGAGTTGTAGATAGGCGGCCGCTCGGTGTATCTGGAACGCTGTACCGAGATCAAAGGACCTGTTGGAGAAATCTAAATGTCCCGCATACATATATCCTAAACAGAAGTGTAGCGCTGCGGGTGTAAATGGTGGAGTTGGTAGATGTATGTCTGCTGTTGAAGGTCGGAAGGAAGAAGGGTTTAAGAGTACAGAAGCGAAATATGGTGATCGAGATGCTAGGATGAATCGATGAGAAGTGAAAATAGCAGTTGAAGATAAACTGTCGACCGAAGAATCAGAATCTGATCCGTCCGACATTGAAATAGGATCTGGTGAAAGATGAATTCTAACATCCGCATAAAGCTTTGATCTCCACATGTAAGTCAAATCCTGTCCCATTTTCTCACGTCTTTCTGCTAATCCACCTCGTCTACCAAGAGAATCTCGTAAACTTCCTCCGAGTCCTAAACCAAGACCTAAACCTGGGTTAGGGGATGAAGTAGAAGGTACAGGGATGGAAGTTTCATCTTCTGCGGAAATCCATTCGACAACATTGCCAAATCCTTCTCCTGTGTAGATCCATTCGAGTTGAGCTTGGAACAATTCAGGGGTATCACCATGTGTGAGACGGAGTATACCATCTGGACCTGTGGAAGGGGCGCGAAGGGTGTTGTCAGAGGCGTGTGATGCGACGGAAAGGGAAGATTGTGTGGCGGCTATTGTGCTCGGGCGACGGAAGGAGGAAGGAGGTGAAGACGGTCTAGAGGAAGGGAAAAGTGGAGGAAGAAAATAACCATTGGCGGGAGAAGGTGAACGAGTGAGAGATCGGGTTATAAAGTATTGTTCTTTGAAAGCTTCTGATATTGTTAGCTTAAAAGAGAGTTGTTGTCAAGATAAGACTTACTAGGGGCCCGGGCGTATATCACAGCTATAACATTAGCTCAACAGGTTTGTAATATGGATGTCCATATGACCCACCTTTATGTCCCCATATCCTCTCCCCACCATCCTCACTTTCCCAAGACACATCACCGAATCGATCTTTGGCATGCTCAAACAAGGCCCGTAGGTCCCTAGCCCAAATATCAGTCGAGACCGCGACGCTATCCTCGACGGTGGGTATTCTAGGGGGATCAGACAAGTGAGACGAGGTAGGCATCCGTGGGCTGTGATCTTCTTGATGTTATGGGCATCACAATGGAATATGGAGTATGGCAAGATGTGAGTGAGTGAGTGAGTGAGTGATGGATGGATGAAGAGAGAGTTGTGCGCGATCCGGGCGTGTTGTCTTGTCACGTGACATGAACCAACGTCAAAGACATCCCAAGAACAAGCAAATACATCGCCCTCATAATACCCTCCAAAATCATTGTAAAGATAATTTCCAAGATGTCACATTAAATATCTATTGAGCCTCTGCAAACGTTCGAACACTTTTCAAGCTATTCGCAGTGTGATCCTTTGCCTTCCAAATAATATCGATATGTGAAGAGATCTGAGTTATCATCGTATCTTGTAGCAATGCCGTCTTCTCCCGCAGCTGGTCGAATCTGTCGATCAGTAATGATTCTCAGCGCCCACAAGATACTCACTCTATACGTTTCCTATCCAACTCCCCTTGTGCATTCACGACACCTTGTTCAGATGCAGCCGATACGGCAGTTACCTCAGCTTCGAGCTTTGCGACGGTCTTGTTTGTCTCTGCGGTATCCGCTTGGAGTTGCTTTCCATCAGCGGGAGTCGTCAGTGGAGATCATATCCGCTTACAGCTTTGGCTTCATCAGCTTGATCATTGACAAGTTTCAATCTCATCTCCAGCGTTTTTGCTTCTTCCCTCTGTCTCTCCACCTCTTGTGCCAAACGGTCATAGTTATCTTCCAAGGCGATTTGTCCATGTGCTAATTGTTCACTTTCTTTCCTCACACTTTCACTGAGAGCGTATAAAGAAGGTCTGATTTCCATTCGCATCTTCCTCGCGGCGGATTGAATCTCAGCCAGGTCTTCAAGTCGAAGATCCACATCGAGGTTGAAATCCACGTTGGTCGGTATGGCAGAAGGAAGACCCAAAGAATCGATTGGACGCATCAAACCGATTTGTTGAGCTTGAACGATATAATCAGATAAAAGTTGTTCGAATCGATCCATAGCTCGTGTCACTTGCATTTCGTGATTGTACGCTTCTGTCATGACGGTGGATATTCTCAAACGAAGATCTTCAAGCTGACGATTGAGACTTTCACGAGAATCGTTCATCCTAGTGACTTCTTCCGGTGAAAGGTTTTGAGCTGAGACAGCTAATTCAATACGAGATAATTCCGTTCGTGCGTCGTCAATTTGTTTATCTATGAACTCAATCATTATCATCTCCTTTAATGACCGTGTGACTCACCATGGTCCGATATCGCCGCTCGAGCTCTAATCATCACTTGACGCATCTTTTCCGCTTTGTCCCTATGCATATCGATGTATCCGATAAATTTGGTTTTGTCACTCATCAACTGCACGTATTCTTCTTCGAGTTTCTTCAACGGAGGCTAACATGAGCATCATCACAATCATCTCTCTCACTCACCTCTTGTGCTTGAAGTTGTTGTAATTCGACGGTACGTTTTTGCAACTCTGTTTCCATCTTCTCACATTCTTCAAATGTCGCTTGTGTCATTTGATCTTTCAATCAATGATTGTCAATATGTTTTACAAGTAATGAGACTTACCAAACATCTCTTCAAGTTCTTGTTCTGCCTCTGTAAATTCTTCCGCACCATCATCAAACCATTGTTGATAAGCTTTGGAAGAAAAATCCCATAAAAGTCGATCTTCTAGATTCGGATAATCCAAAGGAAGTTCTCTCGCAGGCATGAGCATAGGATCAGAAACAACATCTGGATCACACCAATGATCATGTGCCTTTCCCTTCAGCTCACTCAACATCAGAAAGCAAAATAAACTCACTCTACACAACTCGACGAGCCAATTTAACATGGAAAGTAATTTCGGCCATTGTTGTGGATCACCCGCAGCACCAAGAGCTGTCCTTCCTAATCCTTCCGGTGATGGATATTTTAGATCTTTCAAAACTTGTAAACAATCATCCTCGAATTTTTTACCCCAAGTCATACCCGGATCCAAGAGATCTTGCACTAAAAATCGAAAAATACCTTGAAACTCTTTTGTCGTAGGGGACACTAATGTCTTCGATGTCAAAGGTAAAGGACAACGAGTATAATTTAAGTACTCCGAGATATTTTTTATACAATTACTTTTGAAAGTTGGATCTCGAATGGGACGATTATCTTTTATAGAGGCAGAAGGATACGAAGCCGGTACCATAGATTGACGTCCACCCATGAAAACAGAACTTCGTCTAATGCTGAAAGTCAATATTCACTATCATGGATAATATCATTTATTTTAAACTCACCTGCTTGGTAAACTTCTTTGAGTTTGAGGAGTACGACCATAAAAACCTCCATCTCCTCTAGGAGCAGACATCTCTCCATTCCTCACTGTACTTCGTCTACCTGCTAGATCATGACCAGAATTTGACGTTGACATCCCGAGTCCTGCCAATGCTTGTGGAGGTGCAAGCTGATGATTACTATTCGAAGACACTCGTGAACGGGCCGCTTCACGCAGGTTTTGTTGACTGTTGGTAGGCATCATACTCAGTCTTGAGGAGCCAAGTCGAGAGGGTGGTTTCTTGATGGCTGAAGATGGGACGGGGATGGCTGATGAAGGTAGTGCATTGCCGAGTGGGCCCTCCGAGGCGAGTGTCCGCCGTCGGACGTCCATGATGGGTGAAAATACCAGTTGAAGAGGTTATAGAGCTTGTTGTAGAGTCGAATACCGAAGTTGACTGATTTTGACATGGGAAAGTCGCGAGGCGGCGCGTGTTTACCACGCGCATGATTTCGCCTCTTCGGGCAATTTCTTTGATCTCCGGGTAACACCACAGCGCAAAAGATCCAGAGCCTGGACATGCATGGGTTTTGGTTACAAGTAGAGTCGCGAAACACTGGCTCGTACGGGAGAGCGGCCACAAATCTTCATGATGCCCGAAGCGAAGTACGGGAGGTGATATACCCCTGCTGAGCATCAAAAGTCACAAGCACTAAACACACCGATCTCAAAACAGTGCGTGTAGGACTCGAACCTACGCGCCTTACGGCACTTCATATCGAAAACAAGGGGGTTCGAGTGAAGCGGAATAGCCACTATCCGAACGCACTCGACGGACAGGCCTGTTTTGGCAATCAACTATATCAGGATGCAGACAAGTACCCAGACGTCCAGCATCCGTTGGGCGTGGCTGCTTTTGGCATCCATTTCAAGACAATGTACATCTTCAAGCTACCTTACATCTATCGTACTTCCCATCCACCGAAACTTACCCTCCTTGCCGATTTTGGCAAACCATACACCGTTTTCCTCAATTTCATCCGTAGTTTCAACTTTGCAAACCGTTTTAAATGTCCGAACCCTGACACCGAGGCTGCAGTGAAAGGCTGTTGTATAGCCACGGCGCCTACACGAGGCTTTCTGTGACTTGATGGTCAACACTCACTACTTTGGGTAAAGAGAACTTACGAGTCAACTTTGATTTTCAAACCTTCTTTCTTCTTATCTTTCCACCTACGACGTTCTTTCTTGGGTACTGGACTAGGCATGAGGGTAGTCATCACTGTAGCGGCAGTCAATGGTGTTTGTGGGATTATTTCTATATTTCTCGATTCGGTCTCTGAAGAATTATGAAATTGACCAGTTAGACCGATACCTGCTTGAAGTGTCAATTTGGGTAAAGCGGCAAATTGACCTGGATGAACTTCGATGGGAATTGGCCTGACGTCAACTTGGCAATAAAGTAGAGATGAGGTAACACGTACATGGGGTCAAGTGGATGAGGCGGTTCTGCTATACTTAGAAAAGATCCTTGAACATATAGACTTATGTCAGTGAAGAACCAATAAGAAAATGGAGCACACTCACTCCATTGGACTCATTCCACCTGGCATACGAGCATTCCCCAATCTTTGACCTTCTTCCCATATTCCACGAAGATGCATTCCCATAACTCTACGATGTTTATCCCACCTTACCCCTGCTTCGTGCAGTTTTTCAGCGAGAGCAATGGATTCCCTCATCATACCTTTTGACGAAGTACGTATAGGCCAGAGATGCTGGGTCAATAGCAAAGTCAGTTGACGAGCTTCGTTAGAAGCCAGAGGACGATGAGGTACAGATTTCGGAGGAGGCAGATCAATCTTGATTGGAGAAGGAGGTCGGTCTGGGGTAGGTGGAAAGAGTGTGATAGTAGGAACGGCGGACTTGATAGGTGACAAAGCGAGAGTTTCCATGAGACCCGATGGGGTTGTAGGGGAATGAACTACGATAGCCATGATTGGTGTATATCAACTGAATCCTGTTCAGTGGTCGTGAGTAAGAAGGTCAATGAGGCCGCATTTATCATGTTGGTAGGTAAAGGGGCAAGAGGGAGAAGGTGGAAAGGAGGTTCATTCGATACGTGTATGATCTCAGTAGGAGAGGTTCAAAGGATCATCGGAAGAGTCCCACTCTGACATTGGTTTATGCAAAAATACGTACATACTTATCCCCTATTCATTCGATTTCCTGCCCCTCGAGGATTTACCTCGGTGTATTGGGCCCAGTTCTCCTCCTTGAGTCGCTTCTGCTCTTCTTTCTCCTCACCAGCAACGGTGCCATCTTGTTCCGCGGCAAGTGCTAGTAGTTCGCTACTTGTCGGTGCGTCATATGATGCTTGTCTGTGAGGTCAGCATATGTTGCGTAGAATCTTGACAGATGTGATTGTGTGTTCATATGAGGTAATAGTTGAGGACAAGCCAACTTACCCTCCACCCGTAATGATATTCCCTCTTCTCTTTTCCTCCTCCAGATACTCATCAATGGTCATACTTGGTAACCTCCAACTTTCCCTAAATACTTCACCTCGTAATCTCTCCCTGTCACTCAGACCCGATGTGGAAGGTAAAATGGTGAAAGGTCTCAACACCCGTCCACCACCGGAGATCAACTCTCTTGGTTTGTACCCCGCTGGGGTTCTGTCCAACTTCCAAGTGTTGTCGATTTCAGAACCTCTTTGTTCTTGCGGTAATTCTGATATTTCTGCAGGGGCAGAAACGAGAAGCTCCAATTCCATAGCTGTAGAAGCTAGTAAGGCTAGGGCGAGTGTATGTAAGAGACGAAGAATGAGAAGGATAGTACGTCGGGTGTCGGGCTCTTCTCCATTCACAGAGGTGGAGCCATTAGATTGACCCTGTTGAGGCAAGCAAGATAGTACGAATACTAATGGAGTAGAAGTTGGATCAGGTTGGTCTGGAACTGAAGCCTGGTGTGAGCAGAAATCGTTAGTGTCGACTTACAGATATGAATTCTCGAAGCTCCTTTTCTCGCTTGTAGGCTCTTATCTTTGCTTCTCGTCTTCTCGCAGGATCCTTAGGTACTCCATTGGCCATTGCAGAGCTTTCAGCTTCTTCGTCGGGAGATAACACCTTGTAGCTATTCAGTAGATGTAAGAAAGCATTGATTGCTGTCTGCGTGGTCAATAAGGTTTAAGAAACAAGGATGGATCACTGACGTCGCTTCGTCTCAAAGCAGCTATGCGATTGTCCTTTCCCCCAAGACCAGCTTTTGCCTCGCACTCTCCTAGAACCCAAGGCACAGTCATGAATACCAATTCCCCGTCCCCAACTTCATCTAGAGATTCGTTATCCGAGAACACACCGAGGGATGACAACATCCTAGAGATCAGGTGAAGATTGTCCAAAGCTGTGGAGAGAATTTCTTGAGTTTTCAGATCGGACAATGAGAGAGTATCATCGAAGATGGGCACGAGGGAATGTAACACTTGTGCGTAGAAAGCTGGGAGGGGAAGATTTGAGCCTTGAGCAGCTGACATGGTGGAATGATGAGATGATTGACAAAATTACAAGTTGAAATACAATGACGCCAACGCGTTCATCCTTTTTCACTTCCACCTCTTCATCTGACATCCAACCATGGCTATCGTACCTTCAGAACCTGGCATGACAGAGGATCTACAGCTCGCCAATTCGGTAGCTGCCAGTGATCCTGCGAAAGCAGAACAATTATATCGGTCTATATTGAGTCGACAGGCAGGTGAATGACCTCATCATCTTATTTGGACGTTACTGAATGAACAGCGGATGAAGATGATCTTAGGGATCAAGAACAAGCTCTTATCAAACTCGGTGCTTTGTACAGAGATCATGAGTAAGTTCTTGGTTTCATATACTGAGCTGACAATGGAGTAAAGCTCAAGAACTTGCTCAATTGGTGGTAGACTCCAGAACGTTCATGTCACAAATCGCAAAGGCCAAAACAGCGAAGCTCAGTATGTTCAACCTTCATCATGAAGACATTGAAAGAGTAGCTTAATATCAGTCCGTACTATGATCGACTACTTTCCTCCTTCTTCTCGAGAACTGCAGATGCAAGTGACGAGGGATAATATCGCTTGGGCGCGAGAAGAGAAAAGAGTGTTTCTCAGACAATCTCTTGAAATCAAACTCATAGGATTGTGAGATCTTCTCCATCTCTGGAATTAGAGATTGTTCTGACCCTACAAAGACAAATCGACGCACAGGATTATAGAGTGGCTCTCAGTGCTACAGACGTATTACTCAAAGAACTCAAACAATTAGACGACAAAATCATCCTGACCGAAGTTTACATCTTAGAGTCCAGAGCCGCTCATGCGATACAAAATCTACCACGAGCAAAGGTAAGTCTAATTCTTGGAGAAGTGATATATGCAAGAGTGGAGACTGATACTGATCAAAGACCGCTCTTGTCTCAGCACGAACCGCAGCTAATTCGGTCTATTGTCCTCCTCTTCTTCAGGCTACCTTGGATTTACAAAGTGGCGCACTCAACGCCGATGATAAAGATTACAAAACCGCTTACTCGTACTTTTTCGAAGCGTTTGAAGGCTTTACCCAAACGGACGATAAAGACCCAAGAGCTCTAAGAGCTTTGAAGTACATGTTATTGTGTAAGATCATGATGAGTCTGGTGGGTTCATCTTTTGAACGTTGACTGAACTCGTGAGCTGACGTGTAGCCTGATGACGTTGCTCCCTTGATGTTGCTCAAATCGGCTGTCTCATACCAAGGCAAAGATCTCGATGCGATGAAAGCTACTGCTGTGGCATTGAAAGAACGCAGCTTGGACATGTTCAAAGCGGCTTTGAAAGATTATCAAGAGCGTGAGCGCACCGTTTCATTCAAATGGGATCAAGCTGACGATCAGAACTTCAACAAGATCCGCTTATCCGTACACATCTCTCCATTTTGTATGACACTCTGCTAGAGCAGAATTTGATCCGGGTGATAGAACCTTACTCGTCCGTGGAGCTATCTTGGGTGGCACAAGAAGTCGGACAAAGTTCACAGATTGTGGAAGAGAAGTGCGTAGTTGATCCACCTGGTGTATCCTCAAGAAATCTCCGTACTCGGCTGACCCTCAGACTCAGTCAGATGATCCTCGACAAAGTCTTTTATGGGGTGATCAACGAATCTATCGGTACACTGGAGGTTTATGACGAGCCGGAAGAGGATGTGCGTTGTTTCCTATATGCCAAAACAACGAGCTCACCATCAGCCCATGTACTCCACCGCACTCGACACGCTCAAACAAATGGGCGAAGTCGTCAAGAGTCTGTACGACAAAGTGAGCATTCAGAGCATTTGCTTGGCTTTCGCTGACGACAAGGCCTCTGGACTAGCCTAGAGGATGCATTGCATTATGCCTGTCAAGAGTTCTCAGACAACTGGGCGCTGCTCATGTGCCTGTGAGATGAGTATTGTACAAAAGGGTATCATGATCAGTCATCTAATTCTCGCTTCTTTGTCAGCATTTCTTTCATCTCACATCTGAGATTGAATGTGAGGTACACTCACGGGATCCTGAATATCGTAATCTCTCCTTGTTTGAAATACCGCCTGTTCTCTTCATCTATCAACACCAAGTTGAGGTAGTATCGAACCGAAAACTTCTTGTTGACATCTCTAAAAGTCGGTGTGAGTTCAAAGCCTCCGAGGAATAATCGAATGGGTATAGTCTCCCCTCTGACGGGAGCTCCATCCATGATTTCAAATTTGGTGATGGTCTCTGATTCGTTGTACTGATTCGGAGCTGATCCAGTCGTCTCCCGTCGGATGATAGACAATTCCATATGTTTTATTTTGATCCGAACTAGGAGGAAATATATTTTGCCGACAATGACGTCTTTCAGGTGGTATCTGATTCAGTGAGCAAGATCCCATGAATGCATTACATATCAGTAGAAAAGGACCCACTTGGCTTTGTTATACTCGAATTCGATATGTAGACAATCTTCGATACCCACTTCCATCTTGATAGTCGTTGTGGAATCTTGTGGCATGCGATAACTGTGTACCCATATTTCACGTTCTTTAATCACTTCGCCCATTCGTCTTTGTAGTGTGACTCGGATGTAGTATCTGCAGTCAGACATATCCTAGCCAAGCAAACCCACGCGGTGAACTTGGAAAAGTGCACCAAGCCGTTGAGAGTGGAGTGGATGTGAGGAAACTTACCGTAACTTGACGTTGATACCAGAATACGACTCGTATTGCTTTTCCACGTTCTTGAAAGTGAAATCATATGACTGAGCTTGTCGCATCTCTCCCGCCGAAGCTAACTCCTGCGCCATGGACACAAATTCGTAATGATTCCCTCTGTCGTAGAATAGTTCTATATCGTCAGTCTCATCTCTGAGTTGCCTCTGACATATCCACGATGCTCAATACAAGAATCAGCTAAGTGATTATAAGTGAAGTGAAGGAGCTCAAGTGAGATAGAAGGAGTCAAGAGGAGACATACCAATAGACCCGATCAACTCTATCCGTATCCCATCATGTTGGAACTTCTTTCCATCTTTGACTCGTACATGAACCTGTGATCAGCTCATCTGGATGAACAAGACCTCATACGGCAGCTTTAGGCACAAACACTTAGACTTACCTGCCCTACAACACTCTCCCCGTCGTAGTACACGGGACACATCTCTTTCTTCTCTTTCTCACTTTTGACTTCCACTTGTTTCCTGTCATCTTCCCCTTGAAGGCGGATCTCCACGTCCACTGGTTGAGAAGCGAAAGAGAAGAAGGACGTCATCCCTTAACAGCTTTCCGATTACTTCTTTTCTATTTCAAAAGGTTTTCTTCTTCTCTTGATGTATCCACCACTATGATGCTTGTGGTGATGTTATGGGTGGTGATATAGGTAAGATATGCAGGTTGAGAAGAGTGGAATGGGTGTTCTAAGCGGTGAACCTGTAATCGACCGTGGGAAAATCTCCTCCCCATACAAAGTCGGCTTCGGACCGTCCTCTACGTCTCTTGGCGAAGAACCATCATGGAAAGTACCATCATACACGCTGTCGAATGGACTCCTATAGGGTGATCTCTATCTTTCCTGTGTTGTATTGATGCGCTGACCTATAGACAAACGTCCAATCAACTCATTTTATACCATCCCTTGTCTCATGCACTCCAAGTCCAACCCCGCCCTGCACTTCCCACTACTCCGGGTCCTTCGAACACCCCTCTCCTCTTACCTTACAATGAACCCTTACCTGAAATTGTATCACATCGTGTCTGTCCCTATTGCTCTCAATCTCTACCTACGACTCCACCCACTCGTTCTCGACCTCTGAGCACGGGATCAGCCGCTTCTGACATTCCTCATGGTCCTGCGTATTTCCGGATACTGGAACGAGCTCATGAGGGTTCACGACCTTCTTCACCTACTCCAACATCAGAGAGAAGGTTTCGATCCATTACTCCGACAGACCAAGGTAGTAACGTTGACGTTCCTGCTAAAGGATACTATGAGAGGTTTTTCAAAGAAGAAGGTCGCTTGGGTATAGGAGCGGAAGGTAGCGTTTATCTCGCTACACATGTCATAGGTGGTAATGTCCTTGGTGAGTCTCTCCAGCTTTAATTAGAATCTTACTGAATGATGAGGAACATATGCAGTGAAAAAGATAGCCGTGGGGACATCAAAAGAATATTTGGTTAGAATGCTACATGAAGTACGCCTTTTGGAAACATTACGACATCCAAATATCATTCCTTATCATCATTCATGGATGGATCTAACCTCTTTTTCTAGGTCAGCTCACCGAACAGTGCCAATTTTCATGAGCTGATGTTCAGTTTTGGACCACCTATCATGGCCTTACACATCTTAATGATGTATGCCACAGCTGGTAATTTGGATGGTTTCCTCTTAAACCGCGCTCATGCCACTCAACCTGCTCGTCCGGACCTTTCTGCGGGAGATATCATGGATGGTGCTTCTATAGGTCAATTACCTAGAGAAGAAAGGATCAAAGCTTTCAAAAAGAGAAGACAAAGTGGGACATCACACAAGAGTTCAGAGACCAGGGGTGTGCTTCTATTACGTTTGGAAGAAGTGGCAAAGTTATTCGGAGATGTAGTGGATGGATTAGCTTTTTTGGTAAGCTTTGCCATCCAGAATTCCTGATCAAAGCTGAGATATAGCATGCTAATTCCGTACTTCATTTAGACCTCAAATGCTCCAATGTGCTTTTACATTGGGAAGAGGGTAAACTCATGTTAGTTCTGAATAAAGTTGATATTTCTGAACTGATCGGTAGTCCAAAAGCTATGATATCCGATTTTGGTACTTCACAAGAAATGTTACGAGGGAAACGTGAACGTACAGGACATACTGGTACCATGGAATACATGGTCAGTTCTCTTCTTCCTAGCTTCAGTATAGATTCACTGAGAACGTTTGTCCTTGTACTCATCCGTAGGCACCGGAAACACTTGCTACGGATGCTTTAGGCCATTGGCGTCCATCTGACTCTCACGCCGACATGTGGTCCCTCGGTATGATCCTACATAAACTTCTTTTCCTTCAATTACCATACTCGGACACGGAAGATTTTGATAATCTCAAGAGACAAATTCTACATTACCAAGGGTGGGTTTAACAACCATTTTCTGAGATTACAAATTCTGATGAACAGATTCATCCCCGATTCAGAACTGGTGGCATTGTGCGAACGTCGTCACATTCCTAGAGATTTGTTGTTATTACTAAGCAAATTGGTACATGTCGTCCCTGAAGCAAGACCATCTGCTGAGAAAGTCCGAACTGGACTGAAAGGATTGGTACGTAACTACCAAGTTCATATCATTGCTGTCCCTCTGAAGTCCTCGTCGCCATTTCTAGCGATACCCAGGAAGATTCAGGACAATGAGATCGTGACTTGGAAACTCAACTTACACCAGCGCCCCGCGATGGCTGCATCAGGGAAGAACAGTCTAGTAGCACGTTCTGCCAGAATGTTCAGTAATGTCACTGAATTGAATGATGAATCTCATCCTTCTCCAAACAATTCTTCCAGAGTGAGTTCCATATCCAAATTGTCATACATGCTAAAGGAGTAGGAATGGATAAATCCTGTATCTCTCGACAGACCCATCTTAGCTCTTCCTTCTCCTGAAAGAGAACTTGAACCTCACTTCTCCCACCCTGCATCACTTTGGAGTAAACGTTATCTCTGGTCCAACGCTAGATTACTACTATTATTACTTAAAGTAAGCTGATTTTTCGCAAATGAGATCAAGCTGAAGTGAAAGATACTTTCACTCCAACCTCAGATCAGTCATATCAGACTTCCTATACCACTATTGATTATCCTGATATGTTTAACAATGTGTGATCTCAAATTTTCTCTTCCCTTCTTAGGCATGTCAAGTTTCATCCATGTTGTCATCATGTTCATGTATTTCAATCAACCAAATGGAATGGGTGATATTTCCCAGCGGTCGTATGCGGAATTGTGAATGTTGTAACTTAATTTGAAATAAGCAATGCATTGTTATTCTTTCATATTGCTTCAATCCTCTTTGATCCCTTCATTCCGACTCAAACCTATCTTCCAATATTTGCAGATCTATATCTGATGACACGTAACGTGGTAGATATCAAAGAGCCATGCAACACACACGAAGAATTCTCACTCAAAGGACTATATTTTTTCATTCATGACACCGTCCAAAACATCTTTAACAATTATCAAATCTTCATCACCCGTACGCCAATTACTAACGGCAATCCTCACCGCCCCAAGACCTCTCCAAACGGTGGAACTGACATACATCTTACCAGTCGAATTGATCTTCTCTGTTAATCTCCGTGCGGAAGTAGGATCAGAAGGTGGGTATGTGGAATTGGGTGAACCTCGAAAGAGGACTATGTTGAGTGGCACTATTTGATCTTTTATCTGATCATCCTTTCCTGCCCCTGTAGATTTATCTTGATTTTCAGACTGATCTCCATGAAAACCTGGTGAGATTATGGGGTTGAGGAGCTCGTAGAAATCAGATTGAATGAGAAGTCGAGCGACATTTTGAGCGAAAGAAACGTTACGTCGGATGATATCTATTTCTCAGCATCTCTCGTTCGTGCTCTTAGAAATTGGTCAAGTCCTGTTTGATGCATCGAACATAGATTGCAAGAGGCAGAGAGTTCAGGTAAGGAAGTGCGGAATGGTATGAGAGGAAAGGAAGAAAGTGAGGGAAATACTTACCTACGTAACCCTCTCTACCTAGAGAAAGAAGAGAAGCAAGTAAAGGAAGAGCTCTAAATCGACGTGAATTTTCTATCCCCATATATAATGGACTGGGAATGTCTAAATCCCCTGTTGAGAGATAAGCTGGACCTTGACCGGTTGGAGGAGCTAGGACGTTGGTCAGTAAAGAGGGAGTTCGGGTGTAAAAAAGGCCAGTGTCATATGGGACCTGTTTTGTTAGTCGAAGGGGGAATGCTACTGTATTACTCACGTTGAGCCATTTATGTCCTGTCTGTCAGCCACGAGCCCATAAAATAAGAGGTATAGCTCAATCTTCTACCGTGGGAAGTTGGATATGGTTCAGTGGGAAGATATCCTGATACAGGGGTTCAGCTTTTGGGAAGGAGGATAAGCGCGCTCGAGTGGGTAGAAGGATAACATACTTACCGTCCAGTGTCAGACTATCAGCTTGATCAATCCCCTCGACCAAATGTCGCAATTCCGGGACGACCCCTGCAAAACCTCCGAAAGCTATTCCGTTACCTCATAAAGTCCTATGATCAGAAAAGTGAGAAGCTCACCACCATCCACATGAAGCCAAGCATCATATCTTTTACATATCCTACCCACCTCTGAAAGTCCTTGACCAAATCCACCCGTATTGACCTCTCCTAGTCCGTATGTCACTATGACTCCTCTTCCGACTTCTCGCTCCTCTTTCAATTTCTTCTCCAAGACTTCCAAATCAATAGCCAGCTCATCGTCTTGTCTTGGTGCCAGTTGTTGTACGACCTCTGGTCCTGCTCCTAACCCGACCAAGGCTGCCGCTTTGAGGATCGAGAAGTGAGGATGAAGACCGAGGATTATGATTGGTGGTCCAGTCAGATTTGGTACAGAGGGCGGACCTCTCTGAGCGAGTGAATACCCGGGAGGAAGATACTTATAATTGGCATAAAGATGATCTCTCGCACATGCTGATTTATCAGTAAGGGAAGATTGGATAGTGAACCTAAGACTGACCCAATCCAAGAACATTGGATGCTGTAGCACCCGTCGTGATTGTCCTTCCTTGATATGCATCCCTAGATATGTGTAAAAGATCAAGTGCCAACTCTAAAGTTCTCGCTTCGATAGCCACACTGGCGGTGGTATTGGGCATATACACTTGCACATTCTCATCGTAAGAGCTCAACAGCATATCTGTCAACTGAGCGGCGGGGGTGACACCACCAACTACGAATCCAAAATATCGAGGGCCATTTTGAGCTTGTAATATACCTGGAAGGACGGAAGAGAAGAGGTGTTGCATGGTGCTGTCTGTTCCCCTACCTTCCTCCGGGAGTGTCTCAGGAAGAGAAGAGAGGGCAGTGGAAATGGCGTCCCGGCTGGGAAGGATGGAGGTGTGTGAGAGAGTAGTATTTCTGTGAAGTATATGGGATACAACGGTGGATAAACCCATTTCGAACTCGTGTTGATCTTGAGAGGACATGGTGTGAGATTGTTCTCGAGATAGATGCAAGGCAAGCATTCAAGCAACTTTTTGGAGACGCAATCGAGTCCGGCAATAGCGGAGCCCCACTGTCTTCTGTAATAGGCATGTGCCCTTGCTCGATGTTGGCGCGCCTAACTACGCACGAGACTCGGTGGCTTCCGCCTCGATGCAAGGAGCCAAGAAGTTGTTTCTAGACTATGACTGGATGACAAACCGAGACGACATTATGACTTCTAGGGAATCGATGACTGGTCCTGATGGTGCGAGTGGGAGTAATGTGACTCTAGAGTAGGTTCTCGCTCTCTCAGGAGTACATACAGTGATACAGACACTGACGTTCCAGATACACACTCCGAGTGGCGTGAGTCTTATTATTCGATGTCTCGCTTTGGGGCAAGACTCATACAGGTCGGGAGACACAGGTCATGGTGGCTGATTGAAAGATGTCTTCAATCACATATCGACCAGCGGGCTCTTCAACCCAAAGAGCCCGAAAAACCCATAACGCCCATGACCACACCCTCTCGACGGAGTAATGAAGGATCCACAAGCTTTTTCGCCTTTGACCTGGGGAGTCTGATGGGGAGAGACTCTTCGAAGAGCCCCAAATACCCAGAGAAACTATTGAAGATTATGGATGCTTCGCTCAAAAGAACTGCTATGGGTCAAGAGCCAAAGTGAGTTGACGTCAAGCTGAGGCTATAACGCCCGTGTCAGGATATCACTAGACATAGGTCATAACTTGTTAGATGGCGAGGGAGGCACGAGGTATAGAACGAAGTATTGTGCTCACACTCAGATTCTCGGACAACAGGTTTCGTCGTTCTGCCGCATCGTTTTGGGGATCCGTCTGGGCCGACAAAACCTTTCAACGTCAACAACGAGAATCTAGAAAGATTGAAGATCTCATTCTCGCTTTTGTCACCGCCTGCACTAAAGTGTTGAAGAAGGATGAAGAGCTAGCTGATGGGGCTTGGAAGTTTGAACTCAACACACAAATATCTCTCTTCCTTGAGCTCGTCTCGGACTCCCTCGCTTCCACCGGACAAACATCTCCAGAACTCGCCAGTAGAATAGAAAGTTACAGAGCGAGGCTAAAGCCCGAGCCCGAAAGAGTCAGCAGTGACAGGGGTCATGGAGAAAGCGACGTCATCAGCGTCAAGAGCTCTAGGAAAGGTAAAGAGAAAGAAGATGATATAAGGGGATGGCAGGTGGAGGAGGTAGCCAAGGTTTGGGGATTGACGGAGGAGACGATAGGGAAGAAATTGGCGGAATTGAAAGGGATATGTACAGAACAAGCTGCCCTGGAGGATCTCAAGGTGAGTCTTTCACACGCTGCTATGTCTGCGCCCTCTCTCACGCCTTCTTCTCATGTCATGCATGGTGGGTTTCATGAGAAAATTGACTAGCAGTCTTGTCTGAAGAGACTCAACACCGACAACCCCTTCCCTTATGGTCCCTCTGATTTCTCGGAACCATCTCGCTGGACCTCATACAGATCACTAGAAGTCTCGTCCCTCTCTCAAATGATGCTCCTCATGATGCAAGCCAACCCTTCCCTCACACAGTCCACTACCGATCGCGATCGTGACCGGCTATCTTCTAGCGACCTCGCCTCTCGAGTCGATAATCTTCGCCTCGATGCACCGCCCATATCCTTCGTTTTTATTCCTCCAGATCCCCGACACGCATATCGAGAGTTGCTCGAAAGATTACTCGACTTTGACCTCGAGGTGTTGAAGACTTTACCCGAAGATGAGGATGTTAGTCTGGGAGTCTTGACTCCGGATCATGTGGCGTTGCTGAGTGAATGTGCGATACGTTGGAGACTGCCTGCTAGTTTTCGAGTTTGGTCGTTTCTTGACGCTATGGTAGAGCGGTGCGAGCAGGGGGCAGTGCCGGCGGCTTGTGTATTGGAGGCGGGTGCTATAGTGGATAAAGTCCGGCTGGATGCTCCAGAGGATACTTGGGCTATATCAGATGTGAGTCTACTTCTTCCATGAATCATAATGACTCAGTCACTCCCCCGTTTCTATCGACAATGACCTCTCCGTGCTAGAATCCTCGGATGCGAACCGAGTTGTAGAGCTGTGAGAACATGGACTGATACTTCAGCGCGAGGGATGGCAGCAAGCGCTCGTCCGACGGAACATCTGTCTTTACTCTGCAGCCCAAGTCGCTCTCGAGTACTCGGGTTACCATTCACCTGACTTCATGGAAGCCGTCACAGATTACCTCGCACTCGAGTCTCGCGACATCAGTCATTCGGAGTTGCAGCGTTTATCGGACAAAATCATAGATGGCATACGAATGCAAGCGTACGAGAGTTATGTGGCACATGCAACCGAGAGGATTGAGCATT
Source organism: Tremella mesenterica DSM 1558 (assembly GCF_000271645.1). Taxonomy (NCBI): domain Eukaryota; kingdom Fungi; phylum Basidiomycota; class Tremellomycetes; order Tremellales; family Tremellaceae; genus Tremella; species Tremella mesenterica. Next base: position 723,800 of record NW_006711231.1, read on the forward strand.
GCGGAGGTAAGACGAAGGAGTTTGCTCTTGCAATGGCCGTCTGGATAGAGAAGGAGGCGAAAAAGTTGAGTAAAAAATTTGGGGATAGTCTTAACGAGTGAGCCCATCACATCTTCTGTTCCGACTCACTGGCTTGGTGACGAGCCTTGGAAGTAATGCTGACCGTCAGCAAAGTCGACATCGTTCCTCTGGTCCTGCAACAACATCTCCGTCTCTGGTTCCAAGACCTTGAAGATGCTATGGTATCGAACCCCCACCAATCTTCCACTTCCAATCACGTCAACGAAGATCTGATGGAAGAATCCTTCATCGTATATCGGAAGGCACAAAAACTCATAGAGATGGCTGAAGCTTTCGCCGTCCCAGGCGATCCTGCTCATTATCCCCTCGCACCTCTTTTCGAACTTACTATCCGACAGTGGATCGATCAGACTGCACTCAAAACGCGCATGTGGGCTGATCAGGCATTATCAGTGGACACTTTTGAGCCGACATCGGAGAACGGTCCTTCGTCCAGTGTTACAGATTTGTTCGAGTCGTTCAGGAGCGCAGCGAGATTTCTTATGGAGCTCAAATGGCCTGATGAGAAGCAGTTGGCGATGTTCGCCACTAGGTTGGCCAAGGTGAGTGACGGCTTCGCATTGTGAAGTGCACGACGGCGGTTCAGAACGCTATGGTGCAAGAAGTTTGTGTGATTCGGAGCTGATATGACAGATCTTCAGCTTGTCTATAAATGATTATTGCAACAAGATGGAACAATTGTTTGCTCGGGATATGTCACAAGGGGAGGTAGTGCAACCTGCTCAGACGGCCGCGAAACAGAAGGCTTGGATCGAAAAAGCCAAATCTACACTAGCATCTTTACAAGGAGAACGGAAGATACAACCATTTTTCAACTTTACTCCTGCTGTGAGTTCCATACTAATTCTCCGATCATCTCCTCACTTTTACTTCTGAGCCTTTGAAAGTCTGCTTGAGGGCAACTATCATGTCCGCGAGAAGACGTCAGAGAGTCGAGCTGATCATCAGTCTTGCGTCAAGCTGAACAACATCGAAGCCGCTCGCCAACAACTCGACATGTTATATGCCGACCTGCGTGTCGATGATCTCGCAGCATATGATCTTTCTCCTCCCCTTCACCCCAATCAACAAATCTATCTTTTCACAGTCAAAATTGTCCTCGCTGAAGGATTATCAATGGACGGTAGTACAAAAGCTCCAGACTCATTCGTGATCCTTTCGGACGAACATGGGAATCGATACGCCAAGACACGCACGATATACGACGATACGGATCCGAGATGGGATGAGACTTTTGATATTCCTGTCCAAGGGACTGCGTGGTTCATGGCCACGGTACGACACCGTGCCGCGGTTGGTAAACATGATCTACTCGGAAGGACGTATTTGCGATTGGACCCCAGTCAACATCAAGATCTGATCACCAGCGATGTACTACTTCCATTAGATACTCGGGGACATGTATTATTGAGAGTGTCAATGGAGGGAGAGAGGGATGATATTCAATTCCATTTTGGTCGAGCTTTCAGATGGCTCAAAAGGACTGAATCGGATATGGTTCGAACCTTTGTAGACAAGGTACTTTCCCCTGAGCCTCCACAACCTCCGACGATTCTTCTTGTGATAAGTCATAGAGAGATGATGGCTGATCACAACAGATGACTCCAGTCCTTCGTCATGCTCTTTCTCGTCAAACTATCAAGTCCGTCCTCAAACCACACACCTCCCTCACTCCAGCTTTACCGAGAGATTATAACGAAGCACTAGGTAAACTCTCTGCGGCATATCGAACAGCCTTAGCTTCCTCCTCACTCGTTCCGACCACCACAGACGGTCCTCTCATCCCTCCAGTTGCTGAGAGAAAACGTCCCCCGACCGACGCCGAAACAGAATCCGCCATTCATCCCTTATTTGACTACTTGGACGCCAACAATCACACTCTCGCTTCTACGTTGAGTAAAGAAGCCATGCAAATGGTGATGGCCAAATTATGGAAACAGATATTGATGACTATTGAGAGTCTTATCGTCCCTCCTCTCAGCGATAAACCTTCGTCTATGCGAGAACTGAGTGATGGAGAATTGGATATAGCACTCAAGTGGTTGACTTTCCTCAGAGATTTCTTTTACGTCGGTGGGGATGAGAGTGGGGTACCATTGAGCGTTTTGCAAAATCAGAAGTTTAATGAAATTATGAGTGTTAGGATGTTGTATGATCTAGGAACTGATCATTTGATGGAGGTGAGTTGGTATTTTTCTTCCTTCACAACATACATTGTTTCCGAATCTCTTAGCAAGGGTCCATGTGGAGCAGTGAAAATCGGTCATGATCCTCAGAGTAGGGCGTATGAGTCAGTATACCTCTGCACAAGTAGATCGTGATGTTTGAAGCGAGGCGTATGATCCAGAATGGTTTGCACCGATCGGTCATGGGGTTCAGAAAAGGATGTATGAAGCCAGTATGGTCTGCCTCGATCGATCATGGCGACTCATGGTTGGATGAATGGTTTTTGGAGGATCAGGAGGGATGATTTAATGTGGAACAAGTACAGTACATTACTGATGAGTAGGAATGCGTCAGAGGGTTTCAATCAACTTTGAAATCCCGTCAAACGAGGAGAGGAAAGAGTATGATTTCTCAGAGGAATTTGGGTACCATAAGAGCTCGTAAGACTGCAAAGAGACAATTACCTCCAGCGGCGAATAGTTCAGAAATGATCATGCGGATTTTACGGATGCGGTGGGTTATGTTTCATCTGCCTTTTTACCCCGTATCTTCCTCTCTTTCGCCCGATCCACCTGTTTCTCTTTACAAGTCCCTCTCTGCTACGCGAACTCTCGTAGTGCTAATCCCCCCCCCCCCCCTTACCTCACGCCTACTCCGTCGGTCGTCGGATCGTCGGGAGCGGGCATGACTTGGATCTCAGGATTGGGTGAGAGAAAGATGTGCAGCTGATCACCAGCTCTGGAACACAAGAATTCCTAGCTCAACAACTACAAACCATGTCGGCTGTGAAACTGATTGACCCGAAGAAGAATCGAACGTTGACACGCGGTAGTCTGGGGCGATGACTCTCTGACTCTCTCCGTGTTCGCGTCGGATCATGGAGCGGTCGATCATGGAATCACGGATCACACGCTAGATTAGCCCGTTTGACGTCTCATGGGTCTAGTGGCGCACATGAAACAAGGGTTAGGGTATCGTTTCCAAGCAGTGGGGGGATCGTCTTATCGTTATAGTTACAGCGTTGTAGCATTGCTGCATTATTCTTTGACTTTGCTGCGTTGGAGATGATTGTTCCTAGTGTACAAGTGTAGGACATGCTTGTTGATAATGAGGATATACTCGTACTAATTTGAATGTTGTGTACTGATGTACCTTGGAAGGCCTATAGTGTAAGGTGGTTACTTGGTACACGGGCATTCCTCCAATGTACCAATGTGGTTCCTTGGAATAAGTAGTCGATCGAAGGAATGATCCGCCGCGGCCGTAAATTAGGCGCCCCCTTTTGCCCCTTCGACTACCCCCACATGCTCGTGCTCTCGATCGAGAAGTTTTACATACGACGTGTCTATCGCGATCTATCGGCTGTCAGTCGTTCCATGCTCCATGCCCATGCTCCACTACTTGACATTTATGTATGCCTTCCATCCTCCAACCTTCCAACCTTCCAAGTAAGATTGACAAAGTACAAAGGGGATGAGGTAAATACCATAACGTCATTCCTACTTCGGTACTCGCGGCTCAACCTTCCCAATTTTTCTTCCCTCGGCCTACCGGCTTAGAAGACAAACTTACATACCCGTCAACCATCTTCTTCTCACTCCGCTCCGTCTTCATCACCGCTTTCAACTCACTCCGAAGTCTTCTAATCCTACAACTCCATCACACTACCTTCCTTCTCATTTTCATCCTCTTCGTCTTCCCTCATTAGTCAATTCTTGAATTTGTAATCAAAATTCACCCCTACGTCACTGAGAATACCATCTTAGTAATCAAATTCTCGGTGGGAAACGATGATTAATCCTCTTTCCTACGTAGGTGGATCATACCAACCTATTAACGAACTCAATGGACTTCCTTCCGAAAACATGCAACAACAAATCATACACCCTCAGAAACCCTTGCCAGGTAAGACAGGACATGATCGTGATAAAGGTACGGAAGGAGAAGGAGTTGAAGCAAATGGAGGTAATGGAGGAATTGGGAAATGGAAAGATGGACCTGTAAAAAATGCTTGTTTGTCATGTAGGACTAAGAAGGCTAAATGTGATGGTACCAGACCTATATGTGGACAGGTGAGTACTTTTTTTGCCGATTTGATCTTCATACATACATGAGAGAAGAAGACTGGTCATCATACAACTTTTCGAGATTTATCTTTTCTTCCTTTAGTCTAAACCCCCATTATGATGTTCGAGACCTTTCCCGAGGCCGCAAGTGCTTCATTGCGGTTATGGAATGATTTCTTCATATCCATGATACTCATGATTAAGGGGTAGTAAACATCTGTAAATTTCACTGGTCTTTTGTCAGAATGGTAGACAAGAAAGGCGTCAATCGTTAGATGGATAATGAAAGGCATGAAGAGTGCGTAGGGATAGTCATGTGGGATTGCGCACTATGAGCAGTCATCATCGTGTGGTGTCAGGATTAGATCGAGGACTCTCATACCCCGGTGGTCGTTCGTCGCCACCCATGCTGGCATCCGTGGGCGTCATGACTTTGCTAACGATCAGTGTGTCAAAAAAGGAGCCGAATGCGTGTATGTTAAATCCAGACGTGGAGGTGCGAGGAGAAAGAGAGAAGGTTGGTTCCCCCCGTGGCTCTAACTTCTGAGAATACGATGATGCTGACCTGCCAGCGATGGTCACACCGTCCGCTTTACAGGAATTTCTAAAACGACTCGATGGTCTTTTAGGTATACCAGAATTCAATCTCGCTCCAGCTCCTTCCAACATGCCCACCGACACTACCAACATTCTCCGTCGTTTCTCTTCCAGGGATGAGATGTGAGTTACTTGCACAGATTGTGTGTAGTTCGTGACTCACGGACTAGTCTACGATGTTACTACAACGAAGTTCACCCTTTCTTACCAGTCATGCCACCTCGACAATACATGTCCGAAGTTTCACGATGGCTTCTCCCAGAATCACCTTTTCTCTATGCCGCTCAGACCATTCTCACTCTCGTACCCCATGGTCTCGACCCTCGACCTGCGTCGGCAGAATCAAAATACATTCGTTCTCGAGCTTCTCGCGAATTGGCCAACAAGACCATGGCTCTCATAGACCGTATGGAAGATCCAAAATCTCGAATCGAATGTGTTCAGGCTCTTTCCATGTTGTCTCTCTGGGAATGGGGTTGCGCCGCTAATCCTTCTCAATCCAGAGCTAGATCAGCGCAAGCAGTTCAAATAGCCATGGAATTAGGTTTACACGAATTAGATCGTTTTGCCATTGCTTCTGCTGGAACGGGAGTCAGTGGGGGTAGAAGTATGGAAGGTGTGGATTGGAAACAAGATATGTCAAGAAGAACTTGGTGGTGTGCTTATGTTCATCAACTCATGTCTTGTATAGTATCAGGTGCTTCTCCAGTTTTATCAGCAACGGATCCTCGAATCAAAGTCAATTTCCCAGTTTGCGCAGTCAACGATAACGCTTGGCCGAATTGGATTCTTACCATTCAACAATGTGCTACCGTTTTCGCTTTGGTCAATAACGCGTATTATTCTCAACAAGTTCAATCCGCAGCATGGGGAGAAAGACCTGTGGAAATGCTTTTGGAAGAAAAGATCAAAGTTCATCAAGAAATGTTTGAAATAGATCGACAAGTTATGGAACTTATGCAAGAAGCAGAAAGAACAAGTGTTATCGAACTCGTTCCTGGTGGTGAAGAAGAAGTAGTCCGGAATCAACAATTATCAGCAAGATTAGGATTAGCAGTAATGCACATTCATATTCATCGACATCAAGCTTTTCCAGAAGTTTCTTTATTCAGTAAAAGGATTTGTGGTCTACCGATCAATACCGATAATAACACCTCAACTCCTGCTCCAAGTACGAACAGTTCAAATTCTGCGAAAGGAATTTTACATCCAGATATGAATCATATAAATCCTTTACTCGTTTCTTCTCCACATCACGAATTATCATATGGAGCAGCCAATGAACTCATCGCCAATTCTATGATCAATCGTTCAATTTCACCAGAATCAAATTCACAACATTCTCAAGCTCCGATCCAAAATCTAGCTCAAAACCAAAGTCAGAAACAAAACCCTCTATTATCGACATTTTATCAATTATCAAATGATATGTGGCAACCTGAAACTTATCCAGATTCTTTACCTGCACCTTGGTTTTCTCAACCGAATGGTGCGGCATCTCTTTACGCTCCAGTCGAAGTTTCACCAAGACATTTACCTCCTTTGGTAGGATATCAACCTGTTCCACCTTTAAACCAATCGCCTGCATCTTCAAACTCACATCTCTTGTCTTCACCGGCGGATAGAAGTAGATCGGTCAGTACGGATGGTGGAAAGAAACATAATAAAGCATGGGGTGTGAGTTCGGAAGATAAAGTTGTTGCGGAAGAAGCAAACATCGATTCGGCTGCTATTGCCAACAGAACGATTTTCCCACCTGGTGTCAGTTTGGCGAGATGTGCGACGGCTGCACATACTATTGTGAGGTTGGAGGTTTTACATAGAAGTGCTGTCATTGCCATGTGGGAAGGACCGTGAGTTTAGTCTCATGTGCTCTACCTCATCATCCTCGTCTCATTTTCATTTTCATTCTCCTGATCTTGTCTCCACCTCCTGTGTATCCTTATCCTCTTTCTTGTCTCGTCTGCCCCGTCTCTACGCTCTCATCTCCTTCATCTGGTCTCCCAATTCACCCACGACTATGATAGCCTCCCACCTCTTCTACTACCATCAACTCGTTCCGACAGTTTCTTCTGTGAACGGAGGAAAACAACTTTCAAAACAGAGCTGACCAATCCAGACCAAAATGGCTCCCCTTCTGCGCTTGTGGTCTAGTCACAGGAGCCTACGCTTTCCTTTTACTAGCATTAGCATGTCAACAACAAACCATGCTTCTCGGTTATCCTCCCGATCATATTTCTGAAGAAGTCGACGCTTTGTTGAATAATGTGAGAGTCATCTTGGCTGGTTTGGATGCGTATGGTGTCATGTGGGCAGGAATTGAGGTAATGGCTGGTGAGTCGCATCCTACTTTCATCGACCCAAGTGTATTAGGGCGTCCCTCATTATTACACAGTAATTTCACTTTTTCGCCTCGTACATTGAGGATGTCCCAAACCCTTTCACAACCGTCACTGTTTTGGCCGAGCGATGTCATTCTGCCTTGACCATCCTCATCCTAATCAGTGAATCTGCGATGGAGGCTAATCGCCAGGCGAAGTTCGTGCAGCATTAGAAGCGGCAGTCAGATTACCTCATGATGTTCACGCTCAAATAATGTCAGCTTCAATAAGTAATTCTTCCACTCCTCCGAATCAGAGGGAGGTCTATAATGAAGGTGGGGAAGAGATGTACGAGTATGGTGAATATGAGTATGATAGTTGATCTGGTTGGGGTAAAGTTGTAGAAGATGATTTGATATATACATGACATGCTTTTTCTACCATACCAGTAGTCTCTTGTCCATAGCGCCTCACCCCTCACCGATCATGTCCTCAAGACGTCAGTGGTCAAACAGACACCATGGTTTAAACAGATAGATTCACAACCATAGGACTCAAGTCCGTCGCTGAACTGGTCGTAGAAATATACAAGTAAGGATGTGAAGCGATTGCAGGGCGACGAGAAGAGCAAAGCGAAAAGGGAGATGACGATTGAGGTCGAACATTAACGATCAGGACTCATGCATGATACCATGTACACGTACACCCATATGCCATCTAGATGCCGAGCTTGGTTCGACGCCAGTGTCGACGTTTGGCATTGTACTAGCATGTCAGCTTTGCTTCCTTGCCTCGTCCATGTCCTTCCGACTAGTCATCATTCCATCACTGTCCACTAGATTTCCGGACCTCCATGTCTTTTGAAAGTCACACTGAAGTTCTGCGTGGTCCGTTAAGCACGTAACGAGTAGTCACAGTCTCCACACAGACTCGTAAAGCAGTATGACAACCCGGGGAAACCAGCGGATCAAAGGGGGAAGGGGGTACGAGTTTGTGACGGAACGAGGATGCTTGAGGATTATAAAGAAGCTAAGTGGGAATTATTGAGAACACCATGAAGATGATCTGAGAGAAACGTAAGAGGGAGCAAGGACTAACCTGGATCTTGTCTGTCCATTAGCATGACATGGGCAAATGGATGAAAGGGACTCACTATCGGTCTTAAGCCTGAACCATTGAGGTATGGGACGGTTCTGCCTCGAAGCTTTGGCGAGCTTTTGTTTCGTTCTGAATGATTTTTGGGATGGCTAAGGTCAGTGAACACTCTATAACACGATCACTAGATAGTCCACCATATGAGACGAAGAGCGAGATGTTCTCTTGAGCTCTCTCCGATGCAAAACCCTTCATCGGTAGTTCTTCCCCCAAGACATCGACCCACTACCCACCGACGTAGATCATCGCGACGTGATGTGAGAGTACAAATTCCCCTCTCTCACACAGTGTAGGGTACATGGAGATGGAGGGACAACTCACCATGGTGATCAGACAGACTTTGGATGACCTCTGAAAGAGAAGAAGTGGAATTGTGGATGGTGTTCGTCGTTCGGCGAAATTTCTCTAAAATCCCGGGATCAATGTGGCACTTCATCATCTTTGCCGGCGTTTCCGGAGAATCTTACTGTGGCATCAAAAACACGCGTTTTACACGTGGCAAAATCAACGCGCCACTCTCATGTGCCGATCGCGTCCTTGGTTGACTGGACCCTTTTTCGACCTTTCACCTTCTCTTCATCTGCACTTTGCTTCCTGCCTCTTTGACTTGTTCTTTCTTGCTTTCTGATCATTGTTACTCTTATTCTTATCCATATATCACTCTTAAGACACGAAGACTGGCCTCGGAATTTGAGACGATATCAGAGATTCAACACCAATTGAACGAGAAATAAAGTAGGCTGGCGCGATGCTCCTCACTGAATTGATTCTTTCCAAACGCGGACCGTTGGCAAAAGTATGGTTGTCAGCGCATCATGAACGGAAATTGAGTAAACAGCAAGCTTTAGGTGTCGATGTGGAGGAATCTGTCGGTGAGTTGATCATTTCCCCATCTCTCTGACCTCTGTTCCTTGTTTCGGTTCCAAGAGGGATCTTGCTGACACTTCACTTAGATGCCATCTTAACTCAAGATCAAGGCCCGATCACCCTTCGTATGTCCGGTCAACTCATGCTGGGAGTGACAAGGATATATTCTCGTAAAGTTCAATATCTCCTCGACGACTGTAAAGAAACACGTGAACGTATCACTCTAGCTTTCCGACCTGGTGTGGTCGATTTAGCTCAAGACCAAATTCGCGCTTCTGCACAAGCTATCACTTTTTCTTCCGGTACAGATCATCTTGATCTCATCGATTGGACATGGGCCGCTCCGACAGATTACGCACCTAGGGGATCACACACCGCCCCACCTGCCAAAACACTCCGACCCGCCGGACGGGAATTTGGAGCTTACAATTTCGGTAGACCTCCTGCTGGGTCAATATATGGTGGATCGACAGCTTCCCGTCAGAGCAGTCAGGATGATACAAGTCATTTGGATAGTCAGGATTTCTCAGGGATCGATTTGGATCTACGATTGGAAGATTTCGACAGGAGCAGTGTTGAGTTTGCCAGAAGAGCCGCGACACCGCTCAGTTTGACAGGAAGGAGTGCTAGGAGTGGGAGTGCGAGAGAAAAGAGTTTTGGTGGGTTAGGTGCGATGGATGGGGATGTGTCATTTGAACCTATGGATCTTGGATTGGATTTTGATCTTCCCTTGGATCTACAGCCTCAAAACGTTCAGCTGGCAGATGGAGATGACAGGTCTAGAAGACAGTGTACGTTGACTCCATCTTCATCACATAGCTCACATCGCGGCCTCGACATAGGACATAGTGTATGATGATAATGACTGACGATCAGCAAGCGCCCTCTCGACTCCTCCACCAAGCTCACCTCCTCCAACGCTATTTTTGGCCAAACCTGCCGAAGCAAAATCCAAACGACCCAGACTCGCTCAAGCCGACGACGATATCGAATTGCCCGACGCCGTCTTCGCTCCTAATCGCGACATCTCCGCTCTCCTCATCCCTGAACGTTACATCCCCTCAGACCCCCAAATGATCTACCTCGAATCTATCATCTCTGACCCTGGAGCCCACTTTTTGCCTTCCGTCCGAGTTGGTGACGAGACGAAGATCTACGCTGGTCCGTACGGTCTCTCATCAGAATTAGCCGATTTGTTCTCCTTCCCCTCAAATATCCTTCGTCGTGACACCTCTGATCAAGTGGATGATGTGAACGAGGAAGACCCCGAACGAACTCCCAAGCGCGCTAGAATGGGTACAGAAGCAGAAAGTTCCGTCCCGGATGTCGAAGTAGCTCGTAGAGCCAGTGCGGTCCCCTCAGAATTCGGTTTCCCCACTCCAGGAGGTGACTTTGACATGTCCTTTGGACCAAACGAACCGTTCGAGATGGGGATGGATGAGGGACCTCTTTTCGAGACTCCCAAGAAAATTCCTCAACAATCAAGAATACGTTCACCGTCGTTGGCACCTAGCAGGGCGGAGAGCATTGCCAGACAAATACAATTCGCCGATGATGGGAGTCATCCGTTAGCAATGTTCGATCCTAGAATGGGAGAGGTGGAACCGGAGAGTCAGAGTTTGTTAGGTGAGACGCCGAGTAAGAGTAGTGTGGTGGAGAGTAGAGGAGCGTACTCAAAGAATACAGGTATGGCTATGGGTCTCTTGAGAAGAGAATTGGGGAGTGTCGAGGCGGATAAGAAGGTGACTTTTGGGACAGTCGCGGACAAGGTGAGTTTAAGTGTTCTCTTCTTCTTGAGATCTTCTCCCATTCCCCTCTTGACTTGTTCACTGGCATCTTGAGTTTTTTCCACACTGTCCACTCATTCTGACCCCTCGGGGCCGTCGTGAGGAATCTTGTGTGAGAAGGTGCAAGGCTGAGAGCAGGCTTCTCGTCGAGCGGCAGCAGCTTTCTTCTTCGAACTTCTCGTTCTCGGCACACGCGACTGTGTTTCGTTGGAACAAGACAAATCGTATCAAGATATCGAAATCCGGAGCAAAGAAAAGTTATTCGCCGAAATGACTGCTTGACGTCTGGTATCTTCTTCAGCCTCATCATTCTATCAATCTATTCGGTTTCAAAACGACGTTTCATGATATCAAAATGTTTCAACAGTGGTATAATCCTATCTCGATTAGTAATGCATCTTGTTTTCTATTCCCACGCCAGACGATTCGAGGCTCGCCACGAATCTTCATCGCTTGTCGGGACGTAGAAGTATATTCGTACGCCTGCTCGACGATTTCGCCCGTTTGGGACAAATTCCTACGGATCCTTTCACTCGTGTTTGATCAAAAGGGGAAAAGTCTCGAATGTTCCTTCCCCGCTAAAAGTCGGATCAATGGATCTAGGGTTTCTCACATGAACCAATGTCTATAAGATAGCTGATAATTCTCAGTGCTGCTGACTTTGGGACTACCTCTCTTGCCACTAACTCACAGTGTATACCACATACGGATCACCTTCTCATCGAGCATTTCAGTCCGAGACTGTGGTACAACCAGAGAGTCATGACGAAGAGTGGAGGTTCCGGGTCCGGCACATGGTCTAGTCGGCTTCAAACTTTACGGCTGCCAAAAGCCATGTCGACCGAAGACATGATCCGATCATTCGTACATGAGCCACCCATGCATGCAGGTGAAATTCATTTGGCTAGAACGGTCAACATTATCTCTGCTGAAGCTGCTGACAGTAGCGGCATGCCTGATGGTCCACCACTGCTGATGAGGTTCAGTCCTTCGAGATCAATGTCGTCGAGCTTCCCTCATTCATTGGCAAAGCGTCCTGGGCCGTTGACGCGCGCTTTGTCTTTGATATTGACCAAACCCGACAGCAGAGGTGATCGCGATGGCAGAAGGACCAAATCATCGGGATCATCAGGGAATGACATGGGTGCACCATCGATTCTGAGTCGGTTTTTGTTGAGAGGTAGACCACAATCCGCACCTCCCGAAGCGCTTGTGCCTCGGTCGCCTCCCGATCTCTCCATGGCCTTCTACCAACCTGAAACTCTCCAACACTCTGGGAGTCCAAGTTCCCGGCTTCCGTCGTCTTCCCCTCTAACTTCTTGGCAACACGACGATCACGACGGTCGACTAGAATTACCGGCGAATGACGCTATCGAGAAGCCCCCGCAAGAAGAGACTTCTCGCAGATCGAGTGAATCGGGACATTCGGGCCAATACAGGTCTTCGATCCTGTGAGAAGATCCAGGGGTGGAGATGCAATATATATCTCAACGGCGTATAGTCTATCAACGTAAACGTCAACATGTTCTCCAGCGTCAACATATTCCCCCATTGTCACATTGACCAATGTCATGTGTTGCAACCCGGTAATCTTCCCCCTCGGTTCACGAGTAGAGCAGTATGAGGCACAAGGTATAGTACACATGGATGAAATGACTAATTTCACTGATACTCCCGATTGACTGAAATGACTAGTTAACTAAGTTATCCTACCCAGCCGTCCGCTCGCGTCCGGACGTCGTCCGCCACAAAGTCACGTGACACCCCCCTTTTTGCCCATAGCGTCCGAGGTCCCGTCCTTGTAACCGCGGTTACAGGAATTACACCATACAAACAGCCGCGGTTACAGACCTTCTCGGGTTCCTGAGTGTGAAAAAAGGGTTACAATGAACAATGCAACGTTATTTTCACTATCTGCAACTGTCTTTCATCCATTTCAGCTCTCTACCACCTGCTTTTGCTTTATTCAACTATATAATGTCTCGTCAAAACCGTCTTAACGCTACTATACATGATGAGATTGCGGATTGTTGGAATACGTCAGATAATTGGCGTGAAGACTTTGGGGAACTTGAGAAAATGAGTAATGCTTCCTCAACACAAGCTCATTACCAAGTACGCATACGAAGATGGCAAGAATGGTGTCAAAGAATGAAGTTTAGCACTGGGTACGTGACTTTGTATGAGTTGGCCGACGTCGGCCGACGTCGGCGGCAGATTGCTTGATGGGGCAAAGTAGGAACGATCAAAAGATGCTAATTGTTCCAGAGATACGGTTACACCGGAGTACGCCCTTAGATGGATATATACACAAGTGTTATTTTACCCCAATAATCGTACAGATACACGCAAAAGAGAACGTCAAAGTACCCCTGAGGAAGCAGAGACCTCAGTTGCTGGAGCAAGAAGAGCAAGTTCTGACCTACTACCAACATGCTCAATCGAAGATGTTGAAACAAGTTTGGATACGTTGGAAGAAAGTCAACTACGAGCTTTAGATGTAGTTGAAGACCTAACTCGAGGAGAAAAAGTGCCTACAACAACAGCTAGAGAAAGTGGTGTGTTCACTTGCTAACTGTGATATAAAGTGCTTGCTGAATGCCAGTTTTGTTAAAGCTTAGCCGAATGACGCAAAGTCAAGCGTCAATCAAACTGCATGTAGCTGCTCTGGTCAGTCTATGGAAACAGCAGAAATACAAAGGCATGAACAGTCATCCTCATCCGCGCTCGGCAGCAATGAAAAGCCTTTTGTTAGTCTTAAGACGAGTAGATGAACAAACGAAAAGGGAAATGTTTATCGATAAAACAAGTAGTAAGTAAGCACAGTCAAGAGCCTAATTGATTATTAGATACAATTTTCGACGGATATCAAAGTAGAAAACAAATTGAGGATTGCTTCAGTGCTTACGTCTCTCGAAATACCGAGCAAGGCCTCCGTGACGCTGTTGCTCACGCTCTAGGCCTGTACGTGCTCTACCGGGGCGATAACCAACGAGGCATGGAACTTTCAGATTTGGCGTACACTGTGTGGGATAACGAGGGACCAACACCCATGTTAGTTGTTGTGTGCGTTAGTAGACGTGGAAAAGTCAACAAGCATGGCAAAGTAGAGTATTCGGGGTTAATACGCAACAAAGACGTTTTCATGTGTCCTGTGGGGATCTTAGCAGTTTACTTGTTTGCTCGGTGAGTGAATGTCAGCCGACGTCGGCCGACGTCGGTTTAGCTAAACTAATATGCGTGTTAATTCACTTAGATTTCAGGCCGGCAGCCTTGGAGACAATGGATTTCCCAACCTTGCTTCTCGTGAGACGTGGTACAACGATAAACTCCTCCAACATTCAATATATTCTCGTACAGATCAACTCACGTATAAAGCACAATATGATTCAATTACTCAGGCTCTTAAAAGCGCTCAAGTTAATACGGGAAAGAAGACACATATCAATAGAGCCGGAGGAGCTCAGCTCGCAGAAAGTGAAGGTGTATCAGCTCAAGATATTGCGCGTGCAGGCCATTGGAATCAAGATGTTTTGGAAAATGTCTACTTGGGTCATATGCCTCGTTCAGTATTACGTGCATTGGCCGGGTTTAAGCCTTATGGAAGCCAAGACTATTACCTTCCGCGTGATATTCCTGTACCGGACACTTTACAGAGAATGGTATTTCCTTCTCTTGAAAAATGGTAAGCAAACCTCGTTTGTAAACGCATTGCTCATGTAAAGGGAACTGGATCTTTCCTTACGACAAGGTGACGCTATAGACAGACAGGCTATGACGTTTGTTCAGCTTTTGAAACACCTTCGTAAGGTATTTTTTCAAGACATCTGCGCCTGGCGTCAAAAATACCCAGAGCTGTACCTTTGGTCGCATTCCCTGTTTCAAAATGACGAATTCAAGCAATGGGAAGCTTGTTATTTTGACACATGCTCTCTTCGTACGAATAGTCACGATCGTAGGCTAGCTGAAGCCATGCCACAACTTGCATCAACTCTCTCGGCGCATTTCATGAAGCAAACACAAGATAGTACCGAAATTCATCATAAATTGTCGTCTTTGATCACAACCGCTCAAAATCAAGACGTATCATTGAACCTTAACCAGCAGCAGCTGTCTCGGATCCTTGTCGCTTTAAGCCAGCCGATTATTTTACCTAGTATTCTTCAAGGAACTGAAATTACGGCAGGTGAAACACCCGTGCAATCAGAAACAACATCTCGCGCCCTGCAACCAACGGTACTGCTTGAAAACATTCCTACATCAAGTACAGCAGCAGAAGGTACAGCTTCACCTCTATTGACCGTAGTAAATCAACCTCGAGCTGTCTTGACGCCTTTCAGCCTGCTACGGACTTTACGGACCGTAAATCAAGTTTGGGAAGAATATAACACCGGCTTAAACGGCAAACCGTCTGCTAAAATGATGTACGAGAATCCTCAGCATCATTGGGGCGTTGGCGGTGACACAGAGCGGAGGTTTTGGAACCGACGTCTAGTCATTATTAATCAGATCAAGTTAATGGCTCAGACACGATCAATTACGGAAGACGAAGCTGCTAGGGATCTTGATGCGTTTCGTGTTCGACAGCGTCCTTCGTCGCTTAATGCTTTACATGACACACTGAAAGGTATGTCTGAGAGTGAAAAATTACGCCTCTAAAGCTATAACAATGACAAAAAACCGACGTCGGCCGACGTCGGCCAATGATGGTTTGTTGCGACCATAGTCACCCTCAAAGGATAGTTTCAAACTGTTTCATTGCAATCCCGAGCAACAAACATTGCAGGGCGTAGTTGGTTGAACAATTTTCTACGCAGACAGTGTAAACAAGTGTACACACAACAAGGATGTATTAAGTGTATTGTCGTGAATCTTAACCCACTATTTTCCACCTTTCTTCGTTAATTGAAACTTAGCTATAGCATCAAAATGTCGAATACACCACCTTCTTCCAAAGTACCTCCTCCCACGCCAAAGCGGTACGCAAACAAGGGAAGTCGTCGCAACAACACCTCTCCAGAAAAGGGAGGACAAGCAGTCGATGAATTTTTTTCAACAACAGTATTGAGTACGTTAGAAGCTTTTTTTGAGTCATTGACAGTATCTAATTAGTAGGTGCGTATGAACCGTTCTCATGGGTGCCGGGAACGAAATTTGATCGTCGTATTTTTCCTCAGGATAGCTCAAAGACATTGGCTTTACTGCCAAACACCTTGAAAGGCGAAGTGTGGGCTATACCAGCGAATAAAGAGTTAGAAATAGTGAGCTTGAACTTCTTATGTTAAAACTCGACCAGAACAATACTAATCAATGAAATTAGGTTAAGCGTCACCGTCTGGCGCACAACATCGTGTGTGGCCCCCAATCTATCATTCGTTCCGGCGTGGCAATGTGTTCACATTGCCAAAATCGAATAAATCGTGAGGATGCCGTATCCTTCGGTTGCATAACCGTCAGTGAGAAAGCACAATCAAGCTGTGCTGAGTGCCGTGCAAGAGGAACGAGCAATTGTGATTTTGGGAAGAATGTATTAGAAGAAGAAATTCTAGATGCGTCATTGGCCTCTAACCTTGTTGCCAAGCTCGAAGGATTAGAAGCAATTGTCAGTGGCTTTGGTAAGTACCAGTTAACAATTGTGTGTGCTATGCTAAATGAAAAGCGACCATTGATACCCCGATTCCACCTCAGGTCATTTTGTCGGCTTTGGGTCCCCTTACTCGGGACGGGCGTGCACTTGTTCAGCAGCTTAACGCTGCAGTAGCTGCTAATGTGTTGGACACCGACGATCCTTCCTCACGTCGTCGCCGTACCGCGGTTACCCTTCTTCCCTCGCCGGTGTTGGAACACGGACAACTTACAGGACTCAGTGCGGGCTGGAACGATGAAGGTATGTTTTTTATCACTCATTATTGTGTACAGCACTGACATTAGATATCACGATGGATGACGCTGCAAATAGACAGCTGAATACCGATCCTGCTGCTGCGGCTGCTACCTCTGGTCCTGCGCGGAACTTACGATCGCAACGCAAACATTCTCAGACTTTTGAACAACGTCTTCGATCTGCTCAAGGCTCCGGAAAGCGAGGGAAGTCTCGTCAGATTTCAGAAAGTAGTCGCTTGTCCACTCCCAACGATTTAGATCGTCAAACGTCGAACGCGAGTGGATCAGGTGCCGGGGTGTCAGACAAGGATACGCATGGCCATGATCAAACCATGTTAGAGGAGTTGGATGAAGATGGGGGTTAACTTTGTAGCAAATAGTTGATCAATGTATGCACATGCCATGACTGTCTCATCATTAC
Source organism: Tremella mesenterica DSM 1558 (assembly GCF_000271645.1). Classification (NCBI taxonomy): domain Eukaryota; kingdom Fungi; phylum Basidiomycota; class Tremellomycetes; order Tremellales; family Tremellaceae; genus Tremella; species Tremella mesenterica. The sequence continues at coordinate 741,144 of NW_006711231.1, forward strand.
ATGCAAAGGTCGAAGACTTTCAGTAATTGCATGAAGCAAACAATGTTGATTGTTGAAATCGAAAGTCAATCGTAAAAAGCGATCGTAGGCCGACGTCGGCCGACGCCGGCTCACGTGGCACGGAAGATTTGGTTACACCGGACGGGCCCGGACGGCCCATATGGACCCCGTCCGGTCCCTATTGGCCCTGAGGTCGTGTAACCATTAGTTACCCGTACCGATCATACTTAATAGTCATGTTATGTTCGTATCATGCTACCATGCTCACTCCAAGATCTCATGATCTCATGATTCATGAAATCCGCTCGAGTACTCCTCCCGAAAAATGACATACAAATCCATCTTTTGTACTCCTTCTACGGTGGCCCGGTAGTCCTTCGAATTTCCCAAATTTCATTCCGCGTTTTCGATTCTTGTTGGACCAAATCCATGAACCATGGCCTGCATCCCTGCCCCACAGGACACTCTCAAAAGCTTAGACTTAGCCGATATGCTTATCAGATAGTGAAGAGTGTAACCCATGAATTTCATGCATGTAGCTACAGAAGGGACCTAGTAGGAGGGAGTGCTAGATGGTCTCTACATCAACAGTATGAGTATGTGTAGTTGCTGCTTTATATACTTGTAGTCAGTCTCAATGATTAGTGGAGTTGCAGCACAAGACAATGTTCCACTTCATTGAAGCTATACTACTTACCTTACCAGCTCTCATACAAATGGGAGTAAGAGGATCTGATGGGTTGTCCTATGTACAGTAAGTCAGTAGTGACGGAAGGTGGAAGGATAGATACCACGGATACTCCAGGGAAAGTGCCACATTAGATGTAGAAAGAGTGACTTTCTTCCAGGGGTCTTTCTGAGTGGTATGCACTGCACTGGGATGTAGCTACGGTCTGTAGGATCCCAACGGTGGTCTGAACATGTCTCTAGGTGTTTGCATGCATGAGTAATGGGGAAAGAAAGGATAGCATTTGAATCGAAAACGCAGAATCGAAAATGGTCGATCTCGAAGAACTATCGGGCCACCGTACCTTCGGCCGAAACGTCACTTCCTCTTTCTTCCCCAAAATCTCTATACCCCCAATCCCCGGGCCTCGGGACATGTCGTGAGAATTTCAAAGACGAAGACTATCCGATTCTCACCCGTTTCCTCCCGGTCGCCGGGGGGGTTTCAAAGGAAGTCCGAGAAATTCGCACAGACTATAAAGTCCGAGACTGTCTCTTCGTTTCATCGTGCGGCCCCGGCCCCAGCGGCCAGCGGCAGCGGGTGAAAACGCGCTAAGTGATCCACCCGAACGACCCGAAATGACTGAATGGGGTAAACGTATGACAGAGACAAGTTCGGCATACCCCTCTTTCCTTTTATATACCATCCGGGGAGGAGTTTAGATGAGGAAAGTGAAGGGATCAACTTGAACTTTCTCACCTACTTCAACTTCTATAAATCTCATGACTCTTTTCCTTGACTCCACTCTAAAACTCTTTACTTGATATCATCAAAAACAATATCATACGCACGACAACAAAACCACATACCAATATAATTCTTTTAAAAGGTTCACCACATTAATACTTGATTGTACCGATAAGAGGAGAGACGTCATGTCAAACCAGACGGATTCTTCATACATCACAAGGATCGTAATTCCAGGCAACAAAAGTATACTTCCAACTCGTGAATCGGCCGGCAGAATAATCAGAAGGGTAAAGTCTTCTGTCTTACCGAATTCTTCAGGGTACAGGTACTGCATTGACCCCCGGACTTGGAATTCCCCAGCTCAGAATCCCTCAAATCCGACGAACGTTCAGAGCCTAAGAAAGTCAGTTTCAAGTGCTTCTCTACAGAGGTCCTTGACCAAAGCAGCGCATACAGCCACGTCAGTTGTTAGGACCTTCACCAAACCCATCCCATCGGTATCACCTTCTGCTTCTCCGTCATTGCCCCCTCTCTCCTATGATTCTGGCAGTGTACCCATCTCGGCTCCCGACTTGGGTCATGATCCCGGGGAATTGGGCAATGCAAGCAACAGGAAGAACTCCGACAGGCGCACGTTGCACCCATTTCTTGCTGATTGGGGCCCGAACCCAAGATATCCGGTCGTAAATGGAAATTCGGTCAGAAAAAGTCGATCCTGGTGATGTTATGGAGAGAATAGGAGTAATTGACATGCAGATGATGCTATATGTATCACTGAGCAGCTATTCATCCACTGAATGAGTCTTCTTCCCCTCAAAGTGAAGAGTCCATGACAGAAGCTTTCTAGAGTTGACCTCCTCACCCGTCATCCTACCTGTCAGCGATTCCATCATAAGTCATGTCATCACCAACCCCTGAGCCATCTCACGAAAACACAACGTGAATAGCATTGACCCAGTGAGAAGTAAGATGTTTTTCGCAGGTTGTCAGTCATTAAAGAAAGAAGAGGGGTTAAAAGGTAGAAATAGAAATGAACTCACGTAATTCCATAAGTCAACGGAGCCTCCCATAAGAACATCCCTATCGTGACTAACGCCAACACTCCCACTACTCCTAAAGCCACTTTACTCATCCTCGCTCTTACTGCTGGTCGTAGTCTCGTCTTTAATCCAGCGACGGATACCGGGTAATTGACCTCTTCCACCAGAACGAAATTCAGGATTGAACCTGCTATCAGTGACGCGGCTAGATGAGCTGGGAGATAGTGATGAAGGAATCTCTGACGAGCCATGAGGAAGAAAGGGAAGTAATGGAATGCCCAGGCCCCGAAGAAGTAGCCAGTGTTTCTGTATAGACGATTTCGGATACCTATCAATGTCAGCTCAGGTCTGTCCCCCATTGAATTCCTCTCGCTGTCTCATCATGAACTCATGTCAGAGTCGAGTACGGTTCTACCTTATAATAGGGGCAGGGGAGAGGGAAGAGGAGGAAGTAGGAATCGGGGATACTTTGATGACTCACCCTCTTCTAAAGGCTCTATACCTCTCCTCCTAGCCAACTGTTCCGCCAGCACGATACCAACATAAACGCTGACCGATACCGCGGTTATCCACCATCCGATCAAATTCCCAATCATATAAATTTGTTGTTGTGTATCCCCATCTGTCCAGAAACTGATTCCACTAAGACAGAAAGGCCATTCGATAGGATTACTAGCATAAGGATGTTCCGCAGTCAAACCCGCATTATGTTGTAACATCAAAATTTGCAACTCCAAGAATTTCTTGAAAAAATTACGTTTCTTCACCACTTTAGGTTCTACGTGTCCGGTTCGATTCTTGAAATCCATTCCTTGACCATCTTCGATGATATCCTCGACGAACCAAGCTGTGGTACGATCTTGCATGTTCTTATTCCCATTCACTTCTTGTTGTCCGAAAGCCCATTCAGGTAATGCTTTGGCATGTGTCCATAAAAGAACTTTGGTAGGTACATGAATGAGTTTGAAATGACCTGAAAGAGATCGCCACGGTTCACCAGAATGAGCGTCGATAAGATTCAATTGGAAAAGAGTGTCATTATGTCTTTCTTCGTCTTCAGGAACGACGGTCGTGAATTCTTGATTGGTTGGCATTAGAGGAGATGCGACGTCATGAGTCAGGAGAAGAGTATCAGAGTTGATATGACGAAGTTGGATGATATCGTTATGGCGGACAACTCGACCACGACCTGAATCTGGGATTTCTTTGGTTGGAAGGATTTGCCAGTGATTATTGGTATCGTTATGAGGGTAACATGTAACCTGTTGACCTAGGAGTTAGCACGTGTACAAGCGTCCCCTCAAAGAGAAATCGTAAAGTCACTCACCCTGAGATGATATACGTCCATCTTCATATCGCAGAGGATATGACTCTAGATGAGAGTGCAGATATTGTTTGGTATCTTTATGTTTGAGAGTCACCGTGTCGTAATATCTGATCTCTTGGGCGTTGAGTAAAAGTTGATTACCCTGTAGTGTCTCCTGGAATGCGGGCGACATGAATGAGTCTCCGGGACCGGAGTAAATGAGGATCTTGAAGTGAACCCAGAAGAAAGCCAGATATGTGAGGAAGGGTATCAAGATGAGGCCAAGAGCGCGATAAGCGAAATGTCTATAGAAGTAAGACTGACCATCAGTGTTCCGCGAAAAACACCCTCCTCCAAACTTGCTCAATGATACAACCCTTGCAAGTTGCCAAAAACACACGAGTCGAGGAGAGAAAATCTACTCACAATTTCAGGGTTCTTCTTGATGTCTAGAATTCCCCATAGATCCCATAAGACGGCAACTCCGACAGTCGCAAATGTCAATACACCGACCATCTTACATCCCAACGTACAAGCAAGTGATAAACCGGTACAAATGAGCCAGAACCACCATGTTTTGCTAAACTCGCGATAACGTTGTTGGTGAAACTTGATGTAACACAGTAAGGAGAGTGACATGAAGAGGACGAGAGCGGCGTCAAGTAGGATCAGACGGGTTTGCGTTACATGACCGTTGTCTGAAATCAGCCATGTTCATCTAACAACATTCTCATCCTATCCCATAAATCTCTACCCACATTCCAGCGACGCCATAGATGCAACCGATCGTCCGTGCGGGGTGCGATGTAAAGTGATTCATGATTGAGAATGACGTACCAAACAGAACCAATAACGCTGAGAAAGCTGCTATCACAACTGGATACCCGGACTCCCTCATAATGGCATAAACCACAGGTACAGTCACACTTCCCATCACCGCGCAAAAACTCCTCATTCCCACATAAGGGACATTGGCCGTGGTATAGCTATCCCCGATGTTATCGAAACCAAAATCTCCCTTGAAACCGACCAACCAAGCTCCGAGAGCATTGAGAAGTTTAGCGAAGGGCGGATGAACGTCAAAATAATATTCTCTCCTCAGGTATTGTCCGGCAAAAGCACCAAAGTGGACTTCATCAAAGACCACTTGATCTGGGTGGCCGATACGATAAAAGCGGACGACGAAGGCTAAGGTGGTGAGGGCAAGAGCTGTGGAGAGTGAGATGAGGGTTTCAGAATGGGAGGTGGGTGGTGGTCTAGGTCTGGGTAACCGACGCTGGGTCATGAGCTCTTCCTTTCTGATGAGAAGGTGAGGAGGTTCGTAGAGTGGACTGCGATCGGCTGCCTTGCTGCTGAACAAGGCGAAGCGGCCCCAAAGACAAGTGAAAGGTCATGTCAGGGGGTGACGGGAGAATCATAACATCTCCAGTGCTCAAAATCAGAGGAAAGAATAGTATCACTCGGGGTACAAGGTGAAATAGAACCCACCTTTTCATCATCGGAAGTTGTTCGTGAGATGGAATGAGGTAAAGTGGAAGCTTCTCCACCCGTTTTACGTTTTCTTGCCAAAGACATGCTGTACTCTATACCGTCTGTCAACTTCTTTTGTGCAAGGTATGACTTGATGTCGTCGTCGACGTCGTTACGGTTGTCGTTGTCGCTACCACTTTTCCCTTTGTCGACGCGACGATTGATTTAGCGACATGTTCCTTTCCACGTGCCACGTGGGAGGAAAAAAAAGACAAAAGACACGTCATGAACGGAATCAAATGTACGCTCACTTTGCTCCGCCGAACTCGCCGAGCTGAAACGTCATTCGAATTCACTTCTCTGCACTTTACTCGGCAAGCTATAAACATACTAGGGAAGCAGGTGAATCAAAGTGTGATCTACCACCTTTGCGGCAGAAATAGAACATGTCTGGGACACCTGATCTTCCTTCCCCGAAAGCTTTAGAGCAAACTGCTGTACAAAAGGGTGAACAAGAGCTTGATACTCTGGTGGCAGAAGATGCCGACTCGACCGATTCCTCTGTCCGATATGGTGCGTAGCGTCTCTCCGTTCTGGACTGATAGATTTGATGAAGCACTAATGGACAGCTGCTTATCTGAGACGAATAAGAGATATCGCTAGGGCCGGGTCTAGGTATACTGCCTATAGTGAGTCAACCAATATTACCAATTCTTTCTTCACAACAAGACGATGTAGGAACAAATATTCATATTCAGCATCCGATATAGGTGAAGCTTTCCGACCTGTCGTCCCGCCTTATCTCGTCACTCTCGCATACGGAGTCTCCTGGGCATATCTCATCGGTGACGTATCATTCACGACTTATAAATCATCCCGATTAGGTCCGACACCTATAGAAGCTGCAAACATGTCTGAACCTACTAGATTAGCATTAGTAGCTGTTAAACGTAGTGTTTTCCAAAGCGTCGCATCTATGGCTTTACCGGCATTCACCATACATACCGCTGTTAAATACGCAAGTAGGAGTTTGGCAAAGAGTGGGAATGTTACAATGAGGAGATGGGGTCCAACCGCTGTTGGGATTGGTTTGGTACCTGCTTTACCTTATATGTTTGATGAACCTGTAAGTAATTTTTCCTTCTCAGTCATCTGACAATGTTCGTTCACCCAGCCAATATGATTATATGACTGTGAAGTTGGCTCCGAGCTGACATGCAGGTGGAACATGTCGTGGATTGGGGATTTGATAAACTTGAAGAAAGATGGTTCCGATCTGGCTTGAAGTCGAAGGTTGAGTGAATTTTATGGTTTCTGGTACCTTCATTGATCTTCTCTTCGAGCCCACTTTTTCTCCACATGTTCATCTATGCTAGATCAGATACTGCCATCTCTGTGACCTTCCCCGTCATGAACTTTCGAGTTTTGTCTGAAGAGCTTTGCAAGTTTAGAAATGGAATAGATGATGCAGATAATGTACTTGTTTTTCTACCCACAAAACCTCTCGTCGGTAACCTGACGTTTCCCCTGCCTGACCACAACCCAACACCCAATCCGGCAACGAACAATCAAGTCACAACACGGCAACAAACCCGATCGAAGTCTATTTCCAGAATCAACACGTCGCACGTCAACCAACAACCAACAACCAACAACCTAGAACCAACAACCTAGAACCGACATAGAGTCACCTGTTTACCAACTTACACCTCAGACACTAACTGACTCGTGGTACGTACTCGTATCCCACAGAACCATCATCCCATCTTTCCCATCGTCTCCAACCTCACGACCCTCCAATCCCCCGGAGCTTTCTTGACGATCGCCACCATTCCTTCATCCATTTCAGTCTTAACCGCCCTCAGTCCTTCCCAACCATTACTGAGTAATCTAGCTTGTGTACCCAACGCGGCAGGGACCGAACTACCTTTATATTCTTCTGAAAAAAGGTCGATTTTATGTGTGTGTATTATCCCAGAACTCGTCGCTGTGATCCTCAACATCCTTCCTCTCTCTCTTCCTCCATCTCCATCTCCGACTTCATTTCCCTCCATTCCAAATCTTTCAATCTCTTCATTCCTTTCTCGTGAACTCGACTCCGTTTCCCTAACGCAAATACTAATGGGTTGTTCGTGCCATTCAGCCCTTGCTAGAGGAACGTTCCCACCTGCTGAAAAAGGGTTTCTTGTAGGAGACAAAAAGACAAAACTTTCATTACCCCTAGTGAACACTCCGACTTCTCCTTCATCCCTCATTCCGATCCATCGTACGGGACCCCATTCTTTACCTTTCTTACCAAGATCCAAGTCGGTAACTGTACTATCCACTACTTTTATCAAACAAGCTTTAGAACCAAAGCTTACGAATATGCCGAGACTGAGATCTTCACTATCGAGTTCATGGTCGATTATTAAAGGTGTAGAGAGGGTTAGAAGACTGAGATGATGAGGTGAGGAAGGGAGATAGAATGATTTTTTGGTTTTAAATTGGATAGGTGATGAAAGGGATGAATGACCGAGGAAGAGAAAAACAAGATCTTTGGTCCCTATTGCTATGATAATAGGTGTTTCGTCTGATTCCTCGTTGCTTCTTGTGATGTTGTTCGTTATTTCCCCTCCTATCGTTCCACTCGTCCCATTTGGTCCTACGCCACTTCCTACCGATCGGACTGAAGATACTCCACTTCTATCACCAAAACCGCCACCACCATTGACGCCGTTGTGATTAGGGTCGTTGTTGTTGAAGGGGCCAACCTGCGGAGTGACGATCATGGACTTGGAACTCCCTGTGGTCATACACAAAACATCTTTCACTGACAAAACCACAAAATCTCCTGCCCAAGCTTCCGCAATCCCCATATCCCTCATCTCTTCATTCCCATGTGATCTAATCTTCCCTTTCCCCTTTCCACCCGATACACTCAGATCTACTCCTCCATGTGATAAATCCTGCATAGCGCTCCATCTTCCTAAACTTGCTAATGACTCTAATTTCCATACCCTTACTTCACCTCCTTTCTTACCGTCACCACCGCAAAATACCGCTACTGTACCTCTTGGAGTTTGTCCTTCTTCCGTAAAGAAGACAGAAAGGATACGAATGTCCCATACTGGTAAACCGGTCCATACGTGTCGTGCTCCTTGAGAATTCAGGCATTTGAGACCTTCGGCCGTACCGAGCAGAATAAGATCACCGTCGAATAGGGTGAGTGAACAGGTAGGAGGAGAAGTGGAGTGTGGTTCATCCGGTACGGGGAGTATACAAAGGTCGGTGGGTGGGAGAGGTGTGTGTGGTTTTGAGATACGTGTGGAAGGAATGTGTGTGGGAGGGAGATAAGAAGGAGGAGGATGGGATGGGGATGATGATTGAGCTTGAAGAGCTTGACGGGCTTGACGACGTGAGTTGGGATCATTACCAGTTGGATAACGTTCCAAAGCTCTTTTTTCAACTAAGAGAGTTAGCGATGGAAAGCATCCAGACCTCATCTTATAGAGTATAGTATCCCTACAGATGCCAATGTTCACACGAAGTCAAATATATGACGAAAGTGTAAATGGCTAGAAGCTGGGGAGTTATTCTCGTGGAACAAGTGGATACTCAGGAAGTCCAAAGGAATACAGTGATGTATGCCATGAGGTAAGCTAGTCGTGGACAGTAGTAAAGGATATCGTGAAATGAGGGTAGAACGACATATCTCATAGCTAGTACGAGAAGGAAATACAAAAACTCACCCCATCCCCTCCATCTACCAAACCTAGCCGTAGAATTATTCTCCTCTTGTTCCCCTCCTTCAGCCGGAGGAACAACATCAATCGATTGTTCGTACGTCGGCAACCCTTCTTGGCCCTCTACCCGAAGTATATGATGGGTCTCGTCAGCGTCATCTCGCGGTGGAGCTGCATTGTCGTTTTGACCCTCCATGATGATATGGAGAGAGCTGTTGGAGTGGGGGAGGGAAGGTGGAATGTAAGATGGTAGATTATGAGTAAAGGCTGAAGGCTGTGCTTGGTTGCCAAGTTTGGTAAGGAGTCAGAGTGGGGAAAGTGGGGGGAGGGGAGGGGAGGGAAGGTGCTCATTTGCTCATTTGCAATTACTCTTGCTTCAGCCTGTTGTTACATGCTAGGCATAGATCCTAGACTGGATGATGCTCTATCTCATGTGCAATGGTACTCAGCTCTTAGGCTATGCATAATCTGTAAAGCAAGTATCGTGGGGGGGAAGAGGGAGGGAAGGAAGACAAGGGGCCCCGCGTAGTAGTATTCTATGGCGCGCGCGAAGGGCCATTCGATTTTTTTTTTCCTCACCCAGATTTTTTTTTCAGATGGTATAATCCAAAACTTCTCCTCCCTACAACTCCACAATGCATGCAGCTACAGCCTTGAAAATTGAAGGGTGTACTCCTGACACCTTGATGCATCATCTGTCACAATATGAAGCTCTCAAGTGACCCAAGAGAGTAGATCACTTGATTCGATATTTTGATGTGGGGCCCCAAGGGGGGATCGACCCAATGTGGCACTTCCTTCTCACCACCCCCAAATATCACTAAAATATCATTCTGTCATCACTTACCATCTCCATGGTCTTCTTTGAGGCATGCAGACGCCCGAGAAGGCTCTGGATAGGTTTCCTTCTCTTACAGTAGGAATTTGATGCATTCAGCTACCTCCTGTGAAACAGGAGATGGAGAAAGGCTGTTTTCCTCCTTATAGAGAACCTATAATTTGAAGCGTCTGATGTAGGCTGTTTGCATGCATCTAGATAGCACCAAAAGATACATCTAGGTGCACTGAGCTATGTTCAAAAGAGATCTCCTCAATACCTGCAATATTGACTGAGATAGAGGGAGAAGAAGATCATCATGCATGCTCTTCCTGAAGAAAAAAAAGCGTGCAGATGAAAAAAATCAAAAAATCGAATGGCCCTTTCCGCGTTCCATAGTATTCCCCTGCTTAGGCTACGGGTATCAATTAACTTGACCTCCTCCCTCTACCTACTACTCTTGTCATTGTCCAAATCACACTAGAACCAGCTCAATCTGTCGACAAAACCATCTCAACGAAATGTCCAGAGATCCTTATGTAGACGTCAAGCGGTATGTCCTCTTCTACTCTGTTCCTCTCCGCCTTGAGCTTCTCCTTCACATCATCTCGACCCGCCGACCTGAGCCCTTTTACTGACGTCTCGCAATACTCGGACTGTCAGGAATAAAGAATACTATCAGAGGACTCCAGTCGACCCATGGAAGAATAATAACACAGAAAGATGACATTGAAGGAAATTGCGGAAGAGAAAAACAGAGAACACCTCTGACAAACAGAGAAATCGAATCATCCCTCTCATCTCTTCAACCCCTCACAAACCAGTTCGATCGTCTCTCTTCTCAACCATCTACATCAGCGTACATCGAAGTGAGGGATCAGGTTCGTGAGACTCTTGCATTACTAGAAGCCGACTTGGAAGATCTTGATGAGAGTGTGAGGGTTGTAGAAGCTACCGGAGAAAGATGGGGGATAGGTGAAGAGGAAGTGAGACGGAGGAGGGGGTTTGTAGAGAAGGTCAAGAGGGAAGTAGACGTGAGTTCATTGGCTCCTTCTCCATCCCGATTCTTCATCCAGCCAGGTCTTTTCTTCACTTTGACGACGGAGAAAAAGCAAGCTTGAAGATGGTGGTGCTCGGAAGTTCAGGGGAATGAATTACGATGAATGGAATGTTTTCGAGAAGTTTTGGAGTTGATGGACTTGGGGGTGACAGTAGTATGATCATCAATAGATCGAAGAATAGCTGGACTTTGGGTGTAAGAACAAGTATTGATCTTTAGAAAGTGAGAAATAAACTTTCTACTTCTCCTAAAGGAAAACAAAGAGCGAAATATCAAGATCATCCCGAAGATTTAGAAGCACAAAATGATAACGAAGTTGAGCGTTGGGAGAGGGAAGAACAACAAGTTTGTCATGATTCCTTCTTCGACTTGTTTCATCTTCCACCCAGATAATTATATGTTCTAAAATGGTCATCCGGGTTGGACTGAAATACCAACAGGCCAATGCCCGTTTGGTGCAGCTCCAACCCCATAGATTCAGAAGAGTCTAATCGTCACCTTGTCCCTGTGTGGGGAAGGGAGAGAGAGGGGATGAGATTGGTCGTCCACTTCTTGTACTTTAGAATTTTGACCATAGCTCATTTTCAGGTCCTGCTACAACGGCAAGATGATACACTGGGTGTGATCGCAGGTACACTCAATACCCTCGCCAGTCAAGCAGGGTTGATAGGTCATGAAGTTGTTGATCAGAATGTGTACGTTTTCATCTCTCTCATCCCTCATCTCGCATCTGATCTCTCTACTCTCACTCATACCGCAAAACTCATCATCCAATGTCTCATAAGCCCTGCCCCAAACCTTCCCGTCTCATGGCTCATGATACCCGTCAAACCTACCAGTTGACAGAAAATGAGTGATCCATTAAAGACCTGAAGTGCTCACCAGAAGAATGTTAGATGATTTAGGGACGAGAGTTGATCATACTGATTCCCGACTGCGAAAAGTACAAAGAACGATGCAAGATTTTATACGGCGTAATGAGGGTCAGTCTTGTTCCTTGCCCTCTTCTCCCCCACTCTTCCCTACCATCCTATCTCCCAGTCTCACACTCTACTGCCACCTTTCGAAAGGATGTCCATGCTCAGATAAGAGAAAGAAACGAGAAGCCTGTTAAATAAGATTATATCTGACAAACAGAAACAAGATCCGGTTGGTGTATCTGTATCCTCATAGTAGTCCTTATCATACTTCTTATGGCTGTCATCCTCACCTAAGCCAGTTTGTAGTAGGACATAGAAATCATACATATCATCCGGAGTTTAGAGTTGTACATGTTACATAGCATCTGCATAATTCTCTTTACGAAAGCTTTGAATATCTTCGTCACATGTCATTCTTACAAACCGCTGGCTCAGGGGAATCATTCGTGAGAAGGACGAAAGTCTAGTTGACTGACGATGAGGGGCCAAACTGCGGTCAGAGAGTCATCCATCGTACATCAAAGCATTTGTTCATTCCTAACATGATATATCCCAAACCATCAGAATGACCGGTCCGTCCATGAGACCGATGATCACACGGCCACTCGGATGCTTGACTTGTTTGAGTAAAATAAAGCAAACGTGAATCCTGAAGGATTGAAAGCGATGAATGACTCACCTTCTTCAAACCCAACATGTTTACCTACCCTTATCTGTTGCCAAATCTGCATCATCGTCTCGGACTTTTTGATTTCTGACCAATGTTTGAGGAAGAAAGCGATTTGAACCTGTCCATCAGTATCCCTACACAATTTATTATCCAACCTTTCACAAAATCTTCCAAGCTTGTCACCTCCCATCCAGGTCCAAAGACAAGAGCGATGATAAGAATTTATATGAGATTTGTATCTGTAAAAGGAGAGCTCAAATTACCTTCCTTATATCCTCATACGTGGAAGAAAACCTGCTAAAGACCTCCGCGGGTATACTTTGAGCCGTCATACCCGCACAAATATGTTGAAAAGCTCTCAATTTGAGAGCTGGTAAATCCAACTTATCCGCCAACCTATATACAGCTTTGGCCGAAACAGGTCTAGGTCCCAATTCATCAGGTTCATAATTCTTTTCTTCCAACCATTGTTTGATCCATTGTCTTCTCGTTTTCGGATCACCAGGTGTGAGTCTAACATTTTCGAAAGAAGAAGTGAGAGGAGCGAAATATATAGTATCGGTGTATAACCAATAAAGTATATTCCACCAAGTACTCCATGCAGCATCACGTACCATGACTTTCATTTTTTTAGGACCTGGTACATCTCCTCCCATTCCTATATCATCGACAGATTGACGAGTCGTAGTTCCTCTTATTGGTGGAAGAGGTATATCTTCTTCTATAGTGATATCCGCTATACCTTCACCTGTCATAGGTTCATCAGGTAGATCAGGACGTTCAATGATAGATTGATCCCGATTTTCAGAAGAGGATGGGGGGTTTTCAAGATCGACAGGTGGTAAATCACCTGTTGTACTTGATCTACGAGGTTGAGGTGAAGTTTGAATTTGTGAAGGTGCTTGAGGTAGAAGAGAAGTACGAGATAAATTGGTGTGAAATGGTACGTTTGCGAGATCCGCAGCTTCATCTTCTACGTCTGAATCAGAGAGTAAATCAATTTCTTCGTCATCTTCAAATTGTTCTTCTACAATACCTTCTGCTTCTTTGTATCCACCTTCACAGAGGGCTTCGAAATAATCTACTCGTGAAAGTATCCTTTTGTTGGCGTAAATCCTTCGAGGTGTTCCACCGGTTGTTTCAAATTTCCGAGATCTAGCAGGAGGGATGATAAACTCCACATCGGAATATACTGAGATTAGTTTCCCAGACGACATTCGACAAGAATTAATGATTGCAAAAGATATGTCTGCTCAAGGAGAGATGTTGTAGCAGACACATGTGTAAGAACTCACAAGGATCATCCAACAACATTCCAACACCTTCAATAAGTTCCTTAGGAACGACTTTCTTCAATCCTGCACCTGCTGTGGTTCCACCTGCCACACCCCCACTGGCACCTCCCCCACCCGACCAAGCGCTCAAACCTCCGCCCGAGCCCACTGATTTCCCGCTTGGAGTAACATTCGCAGCAAAATCAACTTTTGAGGGGATACCCATACCTAACCACCAACCTGCGGGTGGTTGAGGTTGAGCTTGTATGGTACAGATGACGATGAACTCGTCATTGGTGAGAACACTATGATGGTGGAATAATTGATCACGCTTGGCAAATTGTTGCCATCCCCAATTAGCGGTCTTGACTGCAAAAGTATGATCTGCCGCGTCTTTCGAAGCTAAAGTTGCAAGCTTTTGAGTACGTTCGTCAATGGTGGTAGATTTGATTTCAAAGCGGAACCACCAGAGACCACGTCGGGTCCACTTTCCACCGACGGCTTGATCTTTTTCGTACTGCGTGGGCTGGGTGTGAGTTTGAAACCCTAAACCATGATTCATCCCCATCTCTACCTTGTGCTATTCGTTTTGAAGGTTCATAAGTCACGATGTTGCGATGCAAATACAATACGTGAACAAGTGATGAGATAGGAGGAATGGACGTACCACACATGAGAGGTACAAAGAAGCATAGTCTCCCCCAGCGACACCAGAATTAGGATACCATAAAACTTCCCAAAGATTATCAGCGTCGCCAAACACAGCAGATTTGATACATTTCCTTGTCTCATCAGTCAAGATAAGTAACATCAAAAAAGAACATACGATTTACTCTCTCCTCTACTCTGTTCGTACATCGCTTTAAGCCCACTCAGCCTCCATTCTAAACATACAGAAGAAGTCTCTGCAAATTCAAGCTGAGACGCAGAAGAAGGAGCGGCAGGTGCTGTCATTCCGGGTTGAACTGGGTCATCAGTGCGAGCCACATATAAAAGGGGGGGGGGGAAGAACAGACCTTGGGCATGATCCCTGGGCGCGTAAGGAGGAGGGACATTGGACATGATTGGCGGAATTCTTGATAAAGACGGACGAGAAGGAGGAGAAGAAGGCCGGGGGAACATGTGCTATAGAGTTGAAGGGGTTGATGAGAAGTAAGTCAAAGAGTAGAAGGAAGGAGAAGATGCCAAGGTCATCTTGGGATATGTATGACGAGCGCCGAACGACAATCTCTTCCGACGCGTTCTTCCTCTCATTTTTACTTCTTTACCATACATACACTATTTTCTCACACTTTATACAAGGGCTCAGAGGTAGTCTCGAATATCAAGATGGACGATTCAGGTCCATCTCGACCACAACTGCCCACGAACAGCAGCGGTAGTTCTTCCGGTATCGAAATTCTCGACGTTCCTTCACTTCCTCCTCATAAACCTAGACATCGTCCAGGTCGTTCTCGCAAAGCCTCAAAGGTCACAAAGATAGAAGAGAAGAGCGATAGCTCAGATGAGATCGTATTCGTTGCTTCTCGTCTGGCGGATAGATACACGTACCGTTCTACATCTCCCAAGAGTAAATCTAGCAGGTTATCGGCCAAACGAGAGATATCGGAGGGAGTGAAAAAGATTGAACAGGATTCAGAGAAAGGGAAGGCCAAATCAGAACTCAAGTCGGAGAACGAGGGATCAGGAGAAAGTAAAGCGTTCAGACCATTGGTATTGAAACAACCCATGAACATTCCAAAAGATGCTCCACCACCTCCCGCTTGGCTGGGCAAGACGTCTGTGCTCCTTCGACTTCCAGAATGTGTAGTATGTCATAGAAGGTTCAATAAAACTGATTCTGGAGCTGCTCGATGGGTATGTCTATCTTATACGATTCTCTTCCGCCTTTTCCTTCTTCCCACCTCTCACACCCCTTGATCGGATTGCCAAGCTTATGAAATGTCCTCCTCAAGGGCTCAGGAGAGAGTGGAGTAATTTATGAGAGGGTGTCTCTGATGCGGATGGTCGACGATTGACACATAGCGACACATATCCACATGTTTCCCTCCCCTTTTCAAACCTCCCAATCCCCCACCAGACCTCGAAATCCTCATCCATCAAGCCCTTCTGGACCAAGCTTCCCATCGTCCCTCGACTTTATTAGAACATCATACGAATTCTGTCGATTCTGACGATCTGATCGATTTATGCGAAGGTAAATCGACGATCTCCAGACGTAACTCTACAATCTCTGGTTTACATCTCACTACCAATGTCCACCCTCCTGATACCCGTGGGGAAGTATGGGAATCCGAAGTGGGTGGAAGAGTGAGAGATATCGTAGGACGGAGTAGTCCTCCAGTGTCTACATTCTCAAACAAGACTTCTCCTATCCCTAATGGGAGACAATCACCCATATCACCTGTTTCTCCTATCGCACTACCCGGGACTCAGCCTTTGGGGCAATCATCTCTCGCTTTGTCTTACTCCCGATCTTTGCCTGAACCCGTATCTACCCCGTCGAAGTCTTCATCTCCTTCCCCTTCGCCATCCCCGTCTTCAGCTTCGTCATCACGCTCGCTGTCTCGATCTAGGGAAGAGGTTCTACTTCCTCCTTCCAGCCAAAGAGACCATTCCGAGGAGGATCAGGGAGGGGAGGGAGAAAGTGAAGATCCCTTTCTATCATGGGGAGACTCGTATACCGACAGGAGTCTCTCCAGAAAACGAAGTTCGGTCTCTCCTTTCTTTCCAATCAAACGACTCTGTTACAAAACCCACACAATCTCCTCTCCATGTCCCATCTTCTCCTGAAGACATTATTCACATCAACCCCTCTCCAAATTCGCCTAATTCTCCTATCCGGAACCTGACTCCCAAGATATCCAGAAACAGAGATGATAGATCGACCACTCTAACTCCAACGGCATTCGACACAACCCTCATCGCTGATACTCCGGGGGAAATCATCAATGTTGACGAAGATGATTGGGGAGATGATGCCGTACTTACTTGGGATGGACCTATCAAAATCCCAGATTCAGAATCTGAAGACGACGTCATGTCGATATCTTCTCTTGGAGGAAGTTCAGCGGCTTCTATAGCTCCTGAAGAAGCTGGGTTGTCAGGTGATGAATCATGGGGTCGAGAAGCGATGTTGGAATGGAATTATCAAGATGATATTTATCCTACACAAGATACTCTCTCTATGGGATCAGAATCTGAAGAAGAACCTTTGGCTGTCACTCGACTTAAAGGGAAAGAAAAAGAGATGGTCCCCAGAAAAGTCAAAAGTACAGAAAAGATAGAGGAAATGCCAGATTACGTCTCTATGGAATTGAAAAAATTACAGAAGATAGTAGGTGGATATGGTTTTAGACCAAGTACGAATAAAGAAGCTTTGATCAAAATAGCTCAGGATTGTTGGCGATCTTTACATTCTCCCACAGAAGATCAAACGTCTTTCGATGGTGTTGACTCTGATGATGAAGAGGTACAAGATGTTGGCTCTGACCACAAAGACATCGATAATGTTGAAGTTGACGAGGAAAAGAAAGTCAAGAGTAAAGTGACTGGGAAAGGTAAAGGTAAAGGTAAGAGAAAGATGGATGAAGGGGAAGAAGAGGATAAAGTGAAAGGTGGAAGTAGAACGGTCGTTCCTTTTCAAATACTCGATCAACAATTTTATGAAATGATAAAAGGTGATGTTCCATTATGGACCAGGATATTACGATACGAGGTGAGTTGGTGATACGATCTCATCTCCCATTTGTATGTCTCATATCCTTTTGAGATCTCTTCGATCTTTTTCCTTGACGATCATCGTCACTCGAGGATGACTCAGGCGCGGTAAGACAAGAAACAGGACGTACAGTATCAGTACTAGTAGATCGACAAATGGAAAATTGAATACGGAATGATATATGAGATCATGTGAAAGAAATCGAACTGATACTTAGCCTATCCCATTCGAGGAACTCATAGCCAAGTCGATCAGCGTCGGTATCAAAGGTATAGGATGGAAAATACGTCTTAAACGATTCCTCGACCTTCAAGTGAGTTGTCTCATCTTCCCAGAGGAAGCTAATCGTTAGGGCATAACATTCTTCTCCGGAGATCCAACCGGATCACGAAAACGACATTGAGAGTTGTACTATAATCGTTGTTTGCGTTTCTGTCCATTTTATCGCTCGTTGTCCACCGTACACATCTAATATGTCATATTCGTATGCTCAGCTGGTGGCTCATGTTCATGACAATTTAAAATGGTTTCCCATGACAATTCCACATACTCGGGAAAAAATGTCAATTTCTGTATGTTGGGAATGATTTGACAACTTGAGATCGCATACATCTCTACCACATTGCTTCTACTGCTGATTTTTTTCCTCTTCATTCCGACGTGGTACTACTCTTTTACCAACTAGAAGTTCTATTTGATTAGTACCTCATCACCCAGCGTGCCGAAAACAAGCGGATGAGTTTAAGAGAGGATAGCAAAAAGTTGTCCAAAATCACTCACTTCTTTTCCGAAGAAGAAACGACAACCCATTGGGGAAGTATACTTGTTTGACATTTGATGTAAAGTCCTACTCAAGACAGAAGGACCACAAAAGAAAACACCACAATCGGAATCGGGATGTTTATTGGCAATCGATTCGAACACTCTGTCCCACTTTTCTCTCAGCAATTTCTCATCCGTATTGTTGATCAAACTCACATTGGGTCTACCGAAATGAGTAGGAGCTCGAAGTTTTGTGATGGTATCACTTTCCGCTCCGACGTCTTGTACTAGGATATTGTTCATTTTGTCCTCACTGATTATCAGCTTGACTTGACTCATGTGTCATCAACCAATCGAGAGTCGTCCTCCGTCACCGCAGGAGTAGACAGGTGATTGATATCAATCTCCGATCTGGTCTTGGAAGAAGAGTTGAGGACGTCGAGTTTAGTGAGTGAGTTGGGATGACCACTCACTCAATCTTGGCGGTAAGATAGATATGTATCTCGATTCTGTTATCCACATCTTCCGCTTCCACAGCTTGAAGCAAAGAATGGAACCCTGTTCATCAATTCTTGTTCAAATGTTTGGTGGAAAGTCACGTACATTCAGCAGAACCGAAATCCCTGATAACCCAAACAAAATAGACTTTTGATAACCTGGTTTTCTTCTCTTTCCCAAATTTGTTCATACGATACCATATGGACTTGAGGATGGAAGCGAATGGTGTCACGCCGATTCCAGCTGATAATAAGTCATACATATATCTTACTCTCTCACTAGTCGAGTTCATTTAATCAAAGAGGTGACATAGGATCATGACTTACCTCCCACCAGCAGGACAGTCTCGAATTTGGCAAAATCTTCACTGGCCGACCCAAAGGGACTAAGTATGAGCTGAAGAATCATCATGAAGAGGAGTTTCATGCAGCTTACCCATCTATCATTACCCTTGGAAGCACCTAGTTGTCAGAGTTGCGATGATGTGTACCCGATAGGAGCTCACCTTGCCCACTTGAGGTTCTAAAACCTGACCGCCAAATGCACCAGCTCCTTTTTCCGACTTGCCGCCGTCAAGGTTTGCTCCCAGAGCTTTGGCGAAAGCCTTTACGTCAGTAACGATTTTTCTCCTTCAGTCATGGGGAAAGATGGAATGGGGAGTTCCAGTCGGCTTGACGACAGAAGGAAGCCACAGAAAATGCCCACTCACTGTCGTCCAATCACCCGCGATCCTGATATGCACCGAAATGTAATCTTCCTCCGGAGCCGAAGTAAGAGTGAACGGGTGATACTGAAAGTAACTGACCTCGGGACAGTTGACGAAGATGTACTGTCCCGCACGTCGGGTGGTGTTCTCTTTTTTGATCTGAACTTCGAGGACTTTGGACGGATGAAGGATGACTTTGGAGATGTATGTGGCATGACGAGCTACAATCAGTATGCAGCCTCTCAGAATATATCTCACACGTCAAGGACCACACAGTACAGTAGACCGGTTCGAGGTATGATGCATAGGAAGCAAGAGTGAAGTCAGAACTTCCGGGCTCACCTCGAATCTCACGGAACACTCGTTCAGCAATCCACAACGCGCCACCTGGGATCCAATATTTCTGATCCGTCAGCAAGCACTTGGGTGAATAAGTCTAGAACATACCCAAAATACCCCGATCTGCCCTGCGGAACAGAAAGGTGGACGATCAGGTTGAATCATACAGAACATGCCGTGAAGTTGCCAGCCGAGAAAGAAGACGACGAAGAGCTACAATGTCAGCTGAGGGTTCTGTTCTGCGTCATTGCAACTGACGTGGTGAGAATACCAGAAGCTGATGGTCAGCACTCGGCCGCATAAAGCTCAGAACCAGAAGAGATGCTTCGATGCACATACCGCTCAAAATGCGCACGACGACGTTTTTCGATGGCGAACCAGACCATCGTCCCAAGGGCAGCCCACATGATCCATCCTGTCAAACCCGGTCCAGTCCAAAAATTGTACTCGAGAAACCCGACGACACCTCTGGCATGTCAGCTAGCTCTAATCCGACAGGTGTCTCAAGCTCACGTTCCCTGGGCAATAGCTAGGAGGACCTAAATGTCAGTCAGGCAGGAGTATGTATGTTAAGAAGGACAGACTGACAAAGTTACGCATATGGGCGATGGTATGGATGAGAGAGAAAAGGACAATCATCCATGCTACCTGCAGTGATCTATCAGCTCTTTCTTTCCATCACAATGGTCTTCTACCACTCATCCTACTGAGAGAAGGCAGCGAAACACTTCTCTGAGAAAGCAAGGATCGGAGGCGAATGCTAGGATGGGAGGTATGATGGGAGACGTTAGAAGATGGACTTATTATGAAAAGTGATATTCTTGTCTAGAGGTATGACAGTGTTGAGAGGCGTGCGTCGAAGAAAAGAGATGAAATTTCTGCAAACCGGGAAGAGGATGAAGATGACGTCGACTATGAGATTCAGCATGATAATCTTACTTGACTGACTAGCTGAGCTTTCAAAGCAGAGAGCACTTACTGTGTAAAACCTGAGCAGCACCGCGCGCAATGACTAGGGATCAGCCATGTGTACTTACCAAGAGTCGCAACTCACCATAAGTGTAATTGAATAGCGAACGTGCGGTGACAAGATTGTCCTTCAGGTCGTAATGAATGAGAGCAAAGGCAAATGCGACCATGTGGAGTAGAATCCAGAACACCATGAACAGACGTCGAGGACCTAAAGATCAGCACCACACGTCAATAAGTATCCAGAGTCCCGTGGACACAAAGATTCAGGAGATTGTCATATACCATGAACCCACCTTCGTTCACCATCCACTTTGCGAACCTCATCGGCAAACCCCTCACTTGGATACCGCCACTAGGACGAATACTGGTCATAGTATGCATCAACCCCTGAAGTCTCGTCCTCTCCGTCTTGTTACGAGACAGAAAAGTCGGACCACTCGAGATAGGCTTGTCGGCATCCATGTCGGGAGTATTAAACCCCACTCTGGGGTTCTTGAAAGCGTATCCACGAGGAGACAAGACATTGGCAGGAGGACCAGAGTCGAAAGAGAGTTGAGAAGAGCGAGCCACAGGTTTGGTTGCCATTTCTTGAATTTTTTATGTTTGTGGAATCCTGACGAGTAAAGAGGTATTTGAGGTCAAGGAAGAGGTTGTACCGACCAGCGGTGAGTAGAGAAGATGAGATGAGATGAGGGAAAAGATATCAGAGGAAGAAGAAGAGAGATGTCAGTAGTGTGTGAGTATTCTTGGAATACCTGTCGTATGGCGACGGGTGGAGGAGAAAAAGACGGAGGACGGTTGTGGGGGCAGGAACGGGATTGAGCTGTAGCTTGACGACAGGGACAAGTTTGTTGACGACGGCTGCGACTTGAACGGGGATCGTGACGACTAGACAGGAATGTTTCATCTTGAGCTTCGACTGGATCAGTAATTTAGTTTTTACTGCCTTGGCACCGAGGGAGTTGTGAGAGATACCTTAGGTGAATGAATTGCCTAGGGTAAGTAGGTCGATGAAAAGAAGATGACAAGTTGGTGATGAGGATGAATGACCGGAAAAAAGAAAGTAAATCAATCACTCACGTCAAATCGACTCACTATACCTTACGCTTTGTATCTTCCTCATCATCATGGCCATTCAAATGGATGACCCGGGACCTTCAACAGGTCCATTCACACTATCTCATACACTCACAGGACATGCTAGATCAGTCACTGCTCTTAGATTCACTCATGACAATTCTCAACTTCTCTCCGCTGGTCTGTTCCTCCTTCTCAATTTACCGCTGACCGCTGATGTTCAGGTGCTGATGGCTATGTTCACTTCTGGTATGCCATCTTGTCTTCAATGTTCTCATGATAACGACCAGGGACTCTAAATCTGGACAACACCGACGTTCCATTCGATGTCATACCACAGGTCAGCCATGCACATCTCACTCACCCCTTGGTAGATCATTAAACAAAGAGCTGATGAATATAGGCATCAACGATCTTTCCATCTCACCCGATAATTTATACTTTGCTACGGCTTCCGATGACTCCTTATCCCTGATCTTCCCTATTTCCCCCACTCCTTCTTCTGAACCATACCCTACCGGTCGTTCACGCCCAATACGAATCCTTCATTCTCACACTGCCGCCGTACTCTGTGTGGCTTTCAATCCAAAGGGAAATCTACTGGTAACGGGTTCATTAGACGAGAGTGCTATACTATGGGACATAGCCGCCGGTAAACCTTTGAGAACACTACCAGCTCATAGTGAGGCGATATGGAGTGTTGACTGGGACAGAGAAGGTGGAATGGTCATGACGGCCAGTGCGGACGGCTTGATGTGAGTCAAACGATGCTCCTTCATTTTCAATTTTACTAAATGACAGTCGACTATGGGACACCATCGCAGGACAATGTCTACGGACTTTTGATAATGAAACGAATTCCCCAGTGTTAGTCATATCTCCTCCGCCCGTCACTATGTACTGCTTTATCAAGCCTACCTCCTAGCTTGGATACAGAGCTCACATGGTAGTTCGCACGCCTCTTTCACCCCGTCACCTTTCTTCCTGCTCTCAACCTCCCTATCATCAACAATCAGAGTGTACGGGATTTACAACAGCAAAGTTCTCAAAACCTTAGCCTCACCAGCGTATATCAACGAGAAATACCCATGTCCAACTTACGTCTTTGCTTCACCTGAACAAACGTCAAATGAGTACCCCAATGGAGAGGTGTATGCGGAAGGAGAGGACGGATCGGAATGGATGAGGGGTCCAATAGAACAGGCCTTGGTGGTGGCTGGGAGTGAGAATGGCAACGTTGTGCTTTGGGATCTGGGTAGCAAGAAGACTGCTCAGGTTCTGGGTGGACATACGAGACCTGTCGTCGCTTTAGCGGTGAGCTGACAAGGCTTGTAGGAGCATCTGCTAATGTTCTAGGTTTCAAGCGATGGAAAGATAATTGCTAGTGGAAGTTTGGAGCCTGAGAATAGTATAAAAGTATGGATAGCTAAATGAATCATGTCGTGAATCACATTGCTTCATAGAAGTAGACTTCCGCGATGGACGTCCGTCCTACTAAAGGCATCCGACATCCATGGTATCGTTCAAGAAGACAGGCGATGGGATATATAGATTGAACAGGTTATGCATTACTCACCTCATCCTGTATCTCACAATCTCACTCCCTTACCTCTCAATCCTCTCCTAACATTCTCCACCCAATCCTTATCCTCCCTATCAACCATGACGAATTCCCCTCCTATTTTCCCTGTACTCAAACCTCCCTGCGTCTGACTGGCCAACCCTGCCTGACTTACTGGTGTTCCGTTCAATTTCGCTGGACTTGCACTGTTATCGTCATCAAAGAATAGCCCCGTTGAGCTGGGTGCTTCGGGAGTGAGGTTCAAGGCTTTAGCCGTAGATGAGGATAAAGGACTTGCTCGACCCTGTCTCGTTTGTGTCGGAGTAGATAACGATTGTCTTGAAGTTGATTGTGGTATGTTGATGAGAGAATTTCTGAGTGGTATTTCCTTATTGAAGGGGGAAGAGGATGGGGAGGAAGATGGACGTGTCTACATGTTTAGTGTTCATTCATTTTTTGACCAAAAAGATTACTCACGAGAGGAGAAGACATCTTTGCAGGGGTCAAGTTGAGGGTTGATGGCGTTGAAATTGGAGGAGGAGGGTAAAGAAGGTTCGTGGTGGATTCAAGGATATTCCATAACATTACACATCCTAGTGATGTTTCTGAAAAGTCAGCATGACATGTTGTAAGTGTCAAAATGAAGTACTGGTGATGAAATGTATGGGATAATGATGATGAGTAAACAGAAGACATACCAAGTCCCCAAAAGATCTTACGGATGTATCCTCTGTGCCAATATTCATCCCCAAATTGCTCTAGACCTCGTCTGAGGGCGGTGTAGGGTGTGAAGAGTCGTGAGATGACAAGGAGGAGAAAGAGCAGAAAGATGTTTGACTTCAGTCGGGCAAGAGCGAGAGATCGGGGGAGAGAAGCGAATGGGCCCATGTCAATTTACGTGGAGCGTTTCAGTTGTCTTCCCGTGGTACCCGTGGTACCGTAGTCGGATGAGGCCCCGTAGCTCGCAGAGAAAAGCGCCCGTGAGAGATGCAATAAGAGAATGCAATCGATGATTCGACACGGAAATCGTACTTAGTATAAGTCACTTAAACTTACCTGTATCACTTTCAAAAGACCGAATTGGTTTTTAGGCGCACCTCGAGAATTCGATCACTCATGAGAAAGTCTGACTCGTGCAGTAGGCTGAAATGGCAGCTCGTTATATCTTCCTGGAAACCAGACAACCAGAATGCATACGGCCGCTGAGCTAGCTTCTGAAACGAGATGTATTAAAGTAGGAAAATTTTTGAGGACGCAGGCGAAGTGTCCGAGTGGTTATGGAGCTGTGTTAAGGCCGCAGTGCGAAAGCGCGTGGGTTCGAGTCCCACCTTCGTCAGTATCTTTTGACCCCATTTTCAATGGTAAATACCTTTGTAGGGTCTACTCTTTATGCAGCTCTAGCTTTTAGGGACGTGTATGAATCACCCCGTGACAGATTAAAGTTGAAACGGGTCAGTTTTGGCTGCGGGCGGACCAGAGCAGGCTGAGGCGATCTTAACCGCAACGACAAAGCTCGCCGCGCAGAACCCCATCGCTTCTTGGAGCCGCACCTCTACAATAGACACACCTATCTACCATGACTTGAATCAAGATGAGCATACTCTCTCCCCTAGCAGCGGGTACGCCTCTGCTGTTCTCTCCCTCTCCTTCTCGATCCTCCATCTCACCCTTTCCTGCCACCATCAGCTCCCCTCTCATCTCTCCTCGGCCAACCATGAGACCCCGCTTCGAGAGATCTCGCACCTCGCAAACCCTCCGAGGAGTCTCCGACCCATTCCAAGAAGGATCTACGATTTCGGTCAATCAACCAGTGGGAAGTTTATCGATCAGTCCTTCCAGTCGAGATGTGTGTCTGGCGAGTAGGAAGGGATTGTATATCTTGGACTTGGCCAATTTGAACAATACACCGAGGTTCATTCCTCAAGGTGGGACTTGGCAAATAGCAGAGTGAGTGTCAACCTCATGTTTGTCCCTCCCGTCATCTGACTCGATGTCAAACGGAACAAAGAAGAACAGTCGCTGCTGAGGCCTTGACGTGATATACTAGGAGTGTCTTACCGTCGAGTGGAAGTGACGAGAAGACTCTTCTGGAAATGTAGACTGACAACACAGCTGTCAATGGTCACCTCATCCCTCAACCTCAAATCTGATCTTATCGACCTCTTCACAAAAGCTACTGGTATGGGATCTCTCCGCTCCTAAAGCTTTACACAGCTCTATCGATGCTCATTCCCGCGCCATAACCGATATCAACTGGCATGCTCGTGACCCGAATCTCATGGCCACTGTATCGATGGATGCAGGTATTCGAGGTTGGGATTTACGTACCGGTGATATCCCCTTTATGCGTTTATGCGCTTGGGGTGCAGCTGGAACACAAGTCAAGTGGAATCGTCAACACGAACACATTTTAGCTACTGCTCATGGTAAAGAAGTAGTTGTATGGGATACTAGAGTGAGTTCTGATTTTTCTTCTACAGATCATTAATTCAATAATGTTATGACGGAAATTGATAAAGTAGAAAGGTTCGGTTCCTGTCGTTTCTATCAAAGCACATGATTCTAAAATATATGGTATCGATTGGGATCGACAATACCGAAATAAAATAGTAACATGTTCTCTTGATAAGAAAATCAAATTTTGGACTGTTCCTGAACTCGGTGGAAGTGTTTCGACAGATGATTTTTATCCTTCCATCCCTGCTCCTTCCCAACCCACAGCAATCATATCTACTCCTTATCCCGTTTGGAGAGCTCGTAATTTACCTTTCGGTCATGGAGTTTTAGCTCTACCACAAAGAGGTGAAAAATCTTTACAGATGTTCGGAATGGATTCTCAAGTTCCCGTGGAAACTTTTGAAGGTCATGATGATGTCGTTAAAGAATTTGTTTGGAGATCAAGGGGAGGTGATGATCTTAAGTTTGAAGATCGAGAATTTCAACTTGTCACTTGGTCTAAAGATCGGACATTGAGGATATGGCCTGTTGGATCAGATATAACAGAACGAGTTGGATATAAATATGGGGATCCCATAGAAGTCTTAATATCGCGACGTGGTGCGGCCGATATCACTTATACACAAATTCCAGATGAAAACCTTTCGAACAATGTACCGAAACCAATCCTTCAAAGTGGGATAGCGAAGCTTAAACCGACCAAACCGGAAGCGGGGATGACACGAGGTGGAGGGAAAGTTAGAGGAATGGATCAATTGGAATGGTTAACTAAAGTAGTGGAGAATAAAGCTTCACCAGAATCTAGTATGTTACAATCTAGATTAGGAAGTTTGAGTAGACCTGTCAGTAGACCACAAAGCACGGAAGGAAAGTTTGATTGGATGAGTTTGAAAGATGAAGTTATCATGGTTTCTAAATTGTTTTCAAGACAGAAAATCAATTTCGAAAAGGTATTTCTACATAAGTTTTGAATTGAGATTGACAAAGCTGAAATGTAGATTGATTTGAATCATCGGAAACTGACCATATCTGTGAATGGACCATGGGCGAATGGAGATCGTATGGCATTCATGAGGATTCATTGGTCATTCCCATCAAATTATCCTTATTCAGAACAGATTCCCACTTTCGAATTAGAGAGTAATCCTACTATATCAACATTTACCAGAACGAAGATTGTGACTACTATCAAAGAACTACGAGCGGAACATCGACAATGTCTCATTTCTACCATTGGATTCCTCATAGGGGCTCATGCGCGGGGGAGAAGAGCGGTAACGGAGGATAGTGAAAGTGAAAGTGATGAAGATATAAATATTGGGAATGATGTTCCAATGCTTAGACGAATTTCAGGTGCTACTTTTGGACCTAACGGTCAGTCTTCCTTCAACTTTAAATCCTTTCTTTTTAAAGATATTTTATCAATAGACACTTATATATCAGGTCAATTGGTATGCTTTTTCCCTAAACAAACAGTTTTACCTCGAACTAGAGCAACTTCAAGATCTCCAAGTGTACCTCCAAACGATCGAGAACCTTTAGCACGTGCAATGTCCGCTTTGGCTCATTTAGAGAATCCACGATTAAGATCTTCTCTTCGTGCAAAGGTGAGTAAATTCATGAGGAATGATAAAAGATCAACGGGTGATTGATGATAGGCTCGACTTCTCCGTATTACGCCACCGGTACAAGTTCAAGCAGGATCAACAATGACCATACATGATGTTTCATTTCTTGGAAATCCTGATGCCAATCTGGCAGCTGTATACGGTATGGATCTACAGGATAACTTGTTACATGCTATTCAACATGTACGTTTGGATCATGCGGAAATTTGGGCTACATTGAAGGGATTGTTAAATGAACCTCCACCACCTTATTCACAATTACCACCTTTGGAAAGACCACATGATCCTTGGCGTGAAAGAGCATTATGGGAGCAAGCTATCACTCATCGACGAGCAATGTTTGAGTTACTGTGAGTTCACCTGACCCGACCTTCCCACCATGCCTATCTCTGTTCTATTACTTGGATAGATCGAACATGGAACTAATCGATAGTCTTGTGGAATTGATCAAACAAAGAGACTTTCAAATGATCGCCTTGATCTCATGTATCGCTCTATCCCACATGCGTTCCAATCCCCCACCTCCACTCCCTAGACCAGAACCTTCACCAGTACAAGATTACTTTACTCTCCCACCATCTTCTTCTAATCCTATTCGTAAGCGTTCTGGTCTTACATTTTCCGGACATATTTCTCCCGGTAGATCTATCCGTAATTCCGCTTTTTCAGCATTATCAAGTTTCTCTCAAATGGCAACTGCCAATTCATCTACTTTTTCCTTACGAGGATCATTAGGAAATCCGACTCCACCTTTACCTCCTAATTCAATTCAAGGAATAGGAAGCGGTACAGTAACACCCAAAGATAAAACTTCTTTCGACGTAACTTTCCCTTCTGTTCATACTCCTTTAGGAATGAGTTACGAAGAACATCCTCCTATACCAGTACCCTATCATTCACCTCGACATCGTCCTCCGAGTGGAACGGGTAGTGTCACAGGTGCATCGGCAAGTCCAACACGTATGACACCGTTGAAAACTACTTCTGTATCCGCATCTTACGATTCGGGCGAAATCGGAAGTTTAGAACAAAAAAGAAGTTTGACAGATCGTTCTCTTCCAAGTTCGGCAGAGAGACCACATAAAGTCTCTTTCTCCGATTCGAGTTTTCGACAAGAACAACAGATTTTACAACCGAATCGAACGAAGAAGAGGATTTGTCGTTTGAGATCGGATTTTCCGAGAGATATAACGGAAGGATTGATAGGTGATCAATGGATGCCTTTGCTGGAAGCTATCAAATTGGCTTATTGCGATTTTCTCCTTCGTTGTGGGTTATTTGGAAAGAGAACAATGTTGATGCAATGGGTGTTTGTGATTTCGAAAGCTGGAGAGGTGGCAAGTGGGGATATTCCTCTACAGAAAAGTGAAGATTCCGGGTCCAAGCGGGGAGATACGATAGGTCAGTACTCATACTCCTTGCGACCCTGTTATGTGTTTCTGGAACAAAAGCTGAGTATGAACAGTGTGTGCGAGTTGTTCAGGAAAAACAGACCAAGATTGTTCGGTATGTCATAAAAACTCTACCAGACCGACATGCGCAGTTTGCAGATTACCCATCAAAGGTGAGCCTTCCGAATCCCGGACATCCCACCGGATTGATGTTGACAATCAGGACTCTCAACAGGCTGTGGTATTTGTACTCATCGCACTCACGCATCATGCTTCAGACTTCACTTCTCGACTGACACCTCGTCAACTCCCACTTGTCCAGCTTGCACATGTAATTGTCTGTCCCGACGAGGAACGTCAATTCCATTCTTACCTCTCTACATTCCTCCTCCGACCTCCCCAACATTAATCGCGACGCCATATGTCAAACCTCAACTCGTTCCCATTTCACCTGAAAAATCACTTCCTCGAGGTCTGGGGGTGATCAACGAGTCCAGCGTGTTGGGTTTGACACCTACGGTCGAGGTGGAGACCGAAGAGGGAGGTGCAATCGGTCCAGCTGAGGATTTGGGGACGGGTGTCTCACCGGCTTCACCACCAGATTTACTCTGGGCAGGTGGACAGATGAGTACGATGGGTCAGGTAGGTCAGACACATCCTGCCAATCCAACCCCAGTGATGATAGATCCGGTGGGAACGGTAAAGAGGGAGACAGGTAGTTCAAGGGCGAACAAGACTGGTGATGTTCGGGACAGTCCCAGTGTGCTTTAGGGTGTAGAGAAGATATATTTAGAGCCTTGTAGATATCTACGAAGGTCTTGTCAATGATGTAACACTTTGTTGTATCCGATAATCTTGGACCCCCACTGCCGGCGCTTGTCTACCCTGTGAGAGGAGGATTCACACCGAGGTGAGTGAAGAGATTATCTGAAGGCCAGAACCGATACATCAATGCTCATCATGTCCATGTCCATCCCAAGGATGTCTCAAACCCTGTTCATCAGTACTTGGCCACATGTTCAAATCCAATGACTGACAATAAGTGCAGCCCCATCTTGTCTACCTTGTCAGCTTAAGTCGGTGACACTGCGATACGAGCTTACCTGGCGCGATAGAAAATGAAGAACCACATTCCCGCACCGAGAGCTTTAGCAAGACCTCGATGAAGTAATGGGGGTGGATGAGGGTGGAATCCTGCCACGAAGTCAGCCATTGACCTCGGTTTGTTGTTTCCTCCAGAACGGATAGAGGAGAACCGCTACGAGGGTATTACTGAATGCCCCGTGAGTCCCAAGGGACAGGTACGTCTACCGCTATCGATACTCCAGGACTTGTTACCCTCAAGGGAAGAGGAGAAGGACTCACCTGCGCCGGCCATGTTGATAGGTGTGACGTATCGAATGTCAATGGTGGCTCTGGCAGAAGAGTACATGGGGAGAAGGTAACGCCGAATAATGCCGGAGTGTGGCAGTCATTTCGTGACCGAAATGGTCTTTGTTCCTCTTCAGTCGAAATGTCAAAATCATCATTTCATCTTCCTTTCTGAACAACATCTTCTCTCTATATCTACTCTTCTCATTCATCCCAAAACATCTTCTCTCACACTATACAAAACATCCCAGTATCACAGAAAACAATTAGACGTTTACAGCTTCACTCCATCATGTCCCTCAACGACCCCGCGGCGGCGGCGGCAGCTGCTTCTTCCTCTGCCATTCCTCTCGAAGAGGTTCAAGTTGATTTGACAAAACTCAATGCTCTCAGTCCGGAAGTCATCAGTAAACAAGCTACCGTATGTTGCTCTTCTTTTCACACTATCCTCCCCCGCATCATGTGCAATTGACTGAAGCGAAGTATGCATATTTGGGCGTGATCCAGTAAAGAGAACAACGCTGATAGACAGATCAACATCGGTATGTGTCAATTCTGTCGACTGCATAGCAAATTGGAAGGTGGCGAGGAGATAAATATAGTGACGCTGACTTAAAAGGAACGATTGGTCATGTCGCGCACGGTAAATCATCTACTGTCAAAGCATTGTCAGGAGTCCAGACGGTTCGATTCAAGAATGAGCTCGAGAGGAATATCACCATCAAGTTAGGGTATGCAAATGCCAAAGTGAGCGTCGTGGTCCTTTCTCCCCCTCAATTTCATGATTTCGAGACTCAACAATTATTTTATCTTGTCATGTACCAACACCCACGGGATTATTTTCACCTCCACCTCGTCGATGGGTACGGTCTCACCGACGACCACACTTCTTAGTGGATCAAATTGACTGTCAGATATTCAAATGCCAAAACCCAAAATGTCCCCCACCATCATGTTACCGTTCCTACCCCTCTAGCGCAGAAGCTAGCCCAAAATGTACTCGGCCAGGCTGCGACGGTCGAATGACGTTGATCAGGTATGTTTCCATCCTCTGTTCAAACTACCCTCAGTATGGCTTACTGATGGTAGACACGTCTCATTTGTCGATTGCCCAGGTCACGACATTCTCATGGCTACCATGTTGACCGGTGCCGCCGTCAGTGAGTGTCTCGAACTCGCTGTATGTGATTCGTTAACAATGTCAGTGAACGGCGCCTTGCTTCTTATTGCAGGAAACGAATCATGTCCTCAACCTCAAACCGGGGAACATCTTGCTGCCCTTGAGATTATCGGTGTGGACCCACACAATATCGTCATTCTGCAAAATAAGATGGACTTGGTACGTGAAAGCGAAGCGGTGGAACATTGCGACAGCATAAAGCGGTTTGTCGAGGGTCAGTCTAGGCCTTTTTCCCATTTGGACACTTGCGGTCACGAAGCTTAGCTATACGACGATGTCCGAAGCTGACGGTGTAGGTACAACAGCAAGATTAGCACCGATAATTCCCGTCTCCGCCCAATTGCGGTTCAACATCGACGCAGTGGTTGAGGCTATCAGTAAAATCGCTCCTCCGAATTACGACTTTTCCGCCGATCCAAGAATGGTGGTCATTCGGTCATTCGACGTCAACAAACCTGGTGCGAGTGTGGAGGAGCTCAAAGGTGGTGTAGCGGGTGGTTCTATCCTGCAAGGAGTGTTCAAAGTGCGTCGAACCGGCCTCCCAATGTGTTCCCGATCTTGGAATCATTGTCATGATCGCAGATGCCCCGTGTTCATAACTGTCCACTTGAATAATCGCATCTCATTGATTCTCCTCATTCGGCCAGCCGGAAAAGTCAATAGTCAGGGGAAGACTGAGCCATGCTGACAAACAGGTCGGACAAGAAGTGGAAATCCGACCCGGTCTTATCACTCGAGACGCTAATGGTGTCTGTACCTGTCGACCTCTTCATTCCCGTATTATCTCCCTCCATGCAGAGCAAAACCATCTTCAATTCGCCGTGCCTGGTGGTCTGATCGGTGTGGGTACTCTGGTGGATCCAGCGTTGTGCAGAGCGGATAGATTGTTAGGAATGGTCATGTCTGCCGTTGGAAGAGGTCCAAGTATATACACTGAGATCAAAGCGGAGGGTGAGTGATTGCTCGTCTTTCCAATCCGACCCGTCTGGGTATATTCAAGCAATGCTCGTCAAGACATCTCACACCCTGAAACGTTGTTCCCCTCTCTCATGTTGTTGGGTTCATGTACGTTGTCTTTCCTCGGCATGAGAATTACCGCAAGGAGGAAGGGAGGTAGAGAAGGAAGGATAAAAGGGGGGAAAGGGGAGGGGTAGACTTGAGAACATTCCGCTGACAAACCCCAGTCTTCCTATTACGTAGATTGTTAGGTGTCAAAACGGATGATTCGAAAAAGGCCAAAGTTTCAAAACTCGTCGTCGGTGAAACACTATTCGTCAACATTGGAGCATCTCAAACCGGTGGTAGAATAATGGCTGTCAAAGGTGGTGATGTCACCATCGCTTTGACCACTCCTGCATGTTGTGAAAAAGGAGAGAAGATAGCTTTGAGTAGGAGGATTGATAAACATTGGAGATTGATCGGTTGGGGCAAAGTGAAGAGTGGTGGTACTTTGGCCGATGTGGTAGAGTGATTAAGAGTAGTCACTGGTCGTATTGGTGTTAGTTGCATATGCATTTCAAAAGGTCTCTCCACCTATTTCTCCTTTTCACCTTTTCTCATACGTTCAACCCTTGAACCTCATCCTGTATGATCGTTGTGGGACCAAAGGAAAACTCATGAACTCCCGAGATAAAGATGAGAAGATGGCTGCTCGTATAGTCAACATGTGTAATGATGGGAAGGACTGGGGACTAGGAAGTTCAGTTTGGAGAGAGATATGCATGAAAATCTATCTTTTAGATGTCACAAACTAGAGAACCAAGAAAAGCAAGAGAACCAAGAATAGTAAAATCACAAGATGAGTCGCAACAGTTCTTCTTCATTCCCATCACTCACATCACCACCTTTATGAGCTGCAGATACGACGTTAGGCATTGACATTGTCACATTGGGATCTTTGAGGTAGATGGAAGTTTGGTTTTGTACACCTTGAGAGAGAATACGAGTTTCTATAGTGTCCATGGTTGCGTAGCTGGTTCGTCAGTGTCCTCCTCGGGATAGTGTGCAATATACCAGAACTCAGAGATTTCGTTGGTAGAAGATGCCACATACGCAATGTACGATATAGGGAGATTTGGCAGTGACAACGAACGTAATAAGTATCACAGGCGTCACATGGAAAGAGACGAGATATGGTTCAGCGGTACAGCAGATGGTGTGAGAAGGGACAATGGGTGTGGGGACTGAAGTAAACATACCAATAAACCGCCGTCTCATGTTTTTGTCCCAAACTATAGATTAGCTACACACTTCTTGGAGAGCAGTCGAAGTAGCTTACCGATCCACACGACCGATAGCTATGAATCAGCTCCGTCAATTTACTTGAAGCTGGACTTACCTTGTAACTCGAAACTATGTTTCAAGACAGGTTCTAGAAGATGAACCACGCGACATGATGTCAATGTCAACCCAGCGCTATTGATCAGTCAACCTTTCATCCTCTTTGACTTTCATCCATCCACACTGTATCACAACGGCGTATTTGCTTATTGTGTACGGACCATTGATCACCAAGGATGAAATGGAAAGACAAGGACGATATGAGATTGTTGAGAAACTCACCTTTCTCTCTCAGCATGCAAGAGGAAAACCGAAATACTTTCATCTTTGATGAACAGGTCCACCACATCACGAGTTTTACTGCTTTGATCAAATGATACCCACTTGATCCTATTGGCGTTCAAAGCTTGTAACACGACTTGACATTAGTGGCGTCTTTCGGGGAGGAAGGGATGATACTGACTATTGAGACTGTCACTCCAATTAGAGAAGATAACATGTCGGGCTGGTTCTCAGCAAGGGCCACGAACTTAGTGAAGTATGGAACTTGAAATGACTCACCTTCAGGTTCTTTGACACGGTAATATAACAAATGCTTGATGAGAAAATTGATCTTGTCTTGTCAGCACATTTCTGTTGTAACTAAAAGAACACGGCAAAATATAACATGCATGATCTAGGATGGGGAGAGACGGAAGACTCACTTTCGACCCATACTCTCCCAAAATGTCAAAGTGCGAAATCTCTTGCATTCTCTCATGATCCATCATACGCAGCTTGTCCATGTCGTCCCGTTGTAAAATACGTTCAGCCTCTTCCGCCGACAAGGCCGATTCGCCCGAAGCGGAAGCCGAAGGGAGGAGAGATTTGGTTTCCTTCGAAACTTCTGAAGGCTTCGAGGTTGTTTCGTAGCCTCCAACAAGTTTGATACGGGTTATCGCCCGTTCGTTGACTTGAGTCAGCAGAGAGCTCACGGACACAATCCGGTTACTCACTTGGTTCGCGACATGAGGGACATCTATGACCGATGTGTTGAGAATGCCTGAGTTCTTTGAAGCAAGACTGTTTTGTCAATATCGAGTGATAGCGTTGTTCATGAGGAAAGAAGGGTTTAGAAGTGACAGTCAATTCGAGATATGGATTGTGAGGGTATGTGGGTATTGCGGCAGACAGCAGCAGAGGCAGGAGCGACGACTAGAGGGGGGAGGGGGTACCGTGCCAGTGAGAGCAAGAGTAACAAGTCAGTGGGACAAAGGCAGGAAGCCAGGGAAAGAAGAAACGGGACAACCCACGTTACAAAAGAAATGTCCACACGCCAACAGCACAGCCCTATCATCATCGCTCGATCCCATACACACAATACAATCTTCCTTCAACTCATCCGCGTTCCTCTCTTCCATCCCCAAAGCCTCCAAATACCGACCCTTCACCGCCAAACGTGCAAGTGCAGCTTCAGCCGTCGTAATCTCCTTGTTAATGGATTCTAAATCTTTTTCAGGATCAGTGAATTCAGGAGCAGAAACCTGTTTGTAAGTCATCCGCTCGTGTGGAGAATATAGGACATACGGAATCCGATATCTCTTGCAGAGCGGCAAAATAGATGACACGTTTGTTGAACGTCTGACGGAAGAGGTCAATCTCTTTGTTGAGTTTCTCGAGATGTTTGGCTAATGAATCAGTAAATGTCGAGGAAACGAAGGGAGCGCATACTCTGAGTACTGATGTACGATTTGATGATTTCGGTGAGATCTTTGGCGATGTGAACTTCTTGCTCCCGGCTTGCATTGTGGATGATGGCTACTCGTCAGCCACGATTTGCCGCGGTCACTCTGTTGACCTCTCCGCAACTGTTATCACACATTCAAGCTTCAGATGTGACTTCTTGGAATTGATTTTTACCTCCAAGCAAGACACGGATAGAGGGGTTTCATCTTTGAAACTTTCAAAGCCGCGACAATCAACCTCTCGGAATCTTACTGACTCATAAGATGCAATGACTGAGCGCGGAAAGGAGAGAAGATGACAGAAGGGTTCAGCTCACAATTGAGATCTAACAGCAATCCCTTCAATGGTTTCTCACAATCATTCTCTTTTCTCGCATCCCTGAACGCCTGACGTTCAGCCATCAAAGCTCTCGCCTGTTCCTGCACTTCGTCCGGTACGTTCAGAATCTCAGGAGCCTCAGCAACAGCCTTTATGGCCGCCCGTGTGGATCGCTGTTTCGCAGTTCGGACATCTCGTTCGGCGAGAAGACTACGTTCTTCCAACATCATCTCCCGTCTATCTGCCAGTGCGGCGGCATAAGCAATGAGATACGCTTCGACTGAAGGTTAGTTTCTCTCTCCAAGTAGCGGCAGCGTGATTCAACTCCAGAAAAGGGTGCGTCAGATGGAGAAAGAAACATTGGCATGACGAACAAGATCGGCACAGAGTGACTTGAGTGGAGGAGATGATGTGAGAGTACCTACCTTCTCCTTGAGCATTCAACGCTTCGGCATAATATTCCTTCTCAGGATTCTCCACATTCTGCCCCTGACCCACACCTGGCACGTCGGTCGTTTCAGACTCTACGGGAGTCGACAACAGCTCTACTATCTTCTTCCGCCATTCCACTATGAGCACGGCACTGCGTATTAGTCCAAGTCATCATATGGTTACATCTCCGGTGGTCAGATCGTTCCACATGTGCCAGCGCTACAAGTCCAGCGATTGGAAAAGAAGGGACGGTGTGATAGAAGGCAGAGCAGGAAAGACAGAAGCGAGGGATCACTCACTTTCCATCAAGTATTTTCAAGAGCTCCGTCGTTTGAGCCGTTAGCGTACTGGTCTCGATACCACCCCGAGGTCTCGGAGTGAGAGTGTCCGTCTGTAAGTCCGTCAAAGACAGGACTGTTGATTTTTTCAACGCCTGTGAGAGTTGGCTGATCGAACTGACGGATTGTTGTAAAGGTCTAGAGAGGACTTCCCGGCGAATGGTCTCCGCCTGATTGTACGCCGCCACTGTACGTTAGCGCATGGACCGATTCACACCGATGTGGTTGGGTCCATGAGCCGACACATCTGATGAGACTATAGTCTGGAAGGTGGATGGTCCATGATGCGATGAGTCTGAGCAGTGGGAGATCTACGATCGGTGATTGAAGGAAGGACCAATGTTCGAGGGATTTAACGATGGAAGCTTGGTCAATCAAGAAGAAGTCCAACGCACCTTCTTGTTCCTCTTCCTTCTGAACATGTCGAATATCACCCTCAAAGAACCAACATTGATGTATGATAATGAGCATCTCCCTGATTTGTTGTAAAACAGATATCATTGTCATTCCTCTTTCTCTATCTGCCAAAGAGATGTTCCGATCCGACATATCAATGTCTTCATCGTCAGATCCCCGCTCAGCTAACAATTGCGTCAACTGTTTCCGAATAGGGACGAGTTGAGCCGAAAGTCGATCCCTCACTCGTTCGAGAATCTAAGACATAAGCTTCGCTCTGCTTACAGACCAGTGGATAGTTTACCGTCAAAGCCTTGAGATACCGATGTTGGGGGGGGGTCGTCCAAAATGATAAGTTGGGCTTTTCTTACCATTGCTCGAGACTTGGCGTTAGCTTCCATTCTTTTCGTAACTTTGGTTGTCCCCGATGTGAAGATGAGTTTGAGGGGTTGGAAATGACGCTGAGTTCGGACCGAAGGCCGGGGGGGGGGGGGGGGGGGGGGGAGAGGGGAGTGGAGCTGGGAGTGACGAAGCTAAGAGGGCAATGAAGATGGGAGGTGACGAAGCGGGGAAAGGGACATATGTGTGAGAAAGATTGGAGGGTAGAGGAAGATGAAGCGATGAGAAGGGTGGAGAGGTGAGAGATGTTAGTCCACACACCTGACTCCTCAATTGATTATTATACTCTGAAGAATTATCAATCCTCATCCTCTCCAAAGCTTCGTGCATCGTCATTAAACCTTTTCCCAAATGTAACCTCTGATCTATTCTCCCACCATTCAATTGACCTACTTGAATATGAGTACAAATCTGTCTCAAATTAACCAAAGCCGTTCTTAACTTTGCTCTATCCAATACCCAATTTACAGCCATACGAGAATCATGATCCAATGGTAAACCTAAAGCATAACGTTGACGTTCTAAAGTATCATTATAATAAGCTACTTCAATTTCCGATAATTCAATAGGGACTATCATTCTTTTCTGTAGAGGAATATCGAATTCGTTTTGAACTTCTATTTTCGTAGTACGAACGGCCAATTCTCTGCATAAACCTTCGAAAGCAGGTCGGAAAGAAGGTTGTTGAAGACGATGCCAAATGTGAGAATTAGGAGGAATTGGTACTCGTAGAAAACGGAATGAACCGATAAGATCTTTTATATCTGTTCTAGCTGGAGTACCGGACATTGCTAATGAATTACGACGAGGGATTAATGCTACCATTTCGGCAGCATGGGTAGAATTTCCACAAAGTTGAACTTCGTCCATAATCACACGCCACCATTCTACCATTACTAATGGAGAACGCCAACGTTCGTTGAGTTTGTATACGGTGTTGTTTCGACGTGAACGTTCAGGAGGTGGATGAGCCACTGTGAGATCTTGTTGTACTATGATGTCAGTTATTTCCAGTTCATATGAATACATATGTATATCTCACGATCGCTATAATAGTCAGCTCGGATCTCATGCCCGCAAAGGATGAGCTTACTTGTAAGTGGTAATAACGATATCATGCGCCCTCAGATAATCTATAAAGCCTTTTTGAGTCAAAGGTAGAACAGCACCTTCATCCAAATCTTGTTCACCAGGTTTGATATCCTCTTGCTCTTCTATTTCCACTTTCACCTTCTCTCCCCTCCTTGATTTCGTGTACTTCGTAACGATTTTATTTCGCGTGGCTTCGCTCTCCCTTTTTCTCTTCAACTTGTCCTTGACTTCTATCCGTTTACGATATTCATCCTGACGTTTTAGAATTCCTTTCTGTAGCGATTTCCATCCGCCATACACACAAACGCGTAATGTGGGAGCATGTTTCTTCATCTCTGCTACCCATTGCTTGAGTAACGACGGGGGTGTGATAATCAAGGTGTTCTGGTGGTCAATTTCGTAGTGAGTGTAAATCATTCGAAGGACTTACAGGAACTTCAGCGATGGAAATTTGTGCTTCTGGATCATAAGTTACTTTATCTTTGAAAGCACGTTCTTGAGCTTGAATCCATTCTTTCAGAGAGGGATCTTCCAGACCGGGAGGACCATCGGAAAGGTCGATGAGAGGTACAGGGATGTCATCGTCTGGGTTGATGGATCCCTCTTTTGACGATCCGGCGATGGCAGACTTCGAGTAGTCCAAACGTGGGATAGCAGATGGATGTTGATTGAGAATGATTAATGATATAGCTTCGACAGTTTTCCCAAGACCTTGAGGTCAGCATTTAATCTCGTAGATTGATTGGAGAAATTTACATACCCATCTCTTCACACAACATGGTCCCGCGAATCCCAGATAGATCGATGAGAGCTTCAGTTCCAGGAGGCTGCAATCCCGTCATCACTAAATCCCTCTCTCTTTCCTTCCCTCTGGCTTTACTGGACTTTTTCTCCAATGGTAACAACTCTCCAGTCAATCGTCTGTATGTCAAACTTCCTATGCTCTCCCCGAAATCTACCATTGACCAAAATCCTGGTGGATCTCCTGACGGTTTCTCCACGGCAAACCCAGGCGCGTTCTCTCTCTCCAAAAGCTTTGCTACCGTCCTCAGTTGAAAAGGCAATAAAGTCGACCTCAACTCCTTCGCTTGAATCCTTTCCGCCATCGTCAGACTGACTTGAGGGGCTGGTCTCAGACTCGCGAAGAAATATCTGAGAGCAACCGCTCTATCTTTCTCTTCTGTCGTCGGTAGTCTAGCTGTCGGACTGGGTAGAAGGGAATTAAGAATGAGACCTAATAAATCTTGTCCAGCCGGAGGAAGAGGTTCGTAAATCTTGTCCATATCCATAAAGATTTTGAAGGTGACGATGATTTTGATCTCCACTCGATCTTCCTCTTCGTCGTCATCAATATCATCTTCACTATCATAATCACTGTCATTATCAGTATCATGATTACTGTCATGATCGCTATCTTCTTGATCCCGCGCACGTCGTCTCGGTGCTCGTTGTTGTCCTTCTTCTTTGACTTTTGGTATCCAAGCCATTTGAGCGTTGGTGACAAGTACGAATCGTTCTATATCATCGTTATATTTGATTTTTCCGATCGTTCGAGGAAGAGAAGGATCAAGAGTGACTATAGCGTTTAGATAATTTTGAGTTGAACGTGTTTGAGAGTGAGGCAGCCATTCTTTACGTGTGGTATGAGGCATACTGATTGATAAAAATGGTATTTTATCTTCAGGTGAACGAAGTGTCAATTGATCACGTTCACAACGAAGAGAGTGAATATCAGGATATCCTAAAACTTGTTTTTCTGTTTGAAAAAGAAAAAGAGGGGAAAGAGGCTCGACAGATTTGCAAAGCGAATCACGAACTTGGATATAACTTCTATAATAAGGATTTTCACCTCCACGCCAATGGTAATAGTATGCTGTTGGAGGTTTTAGAATGGTCTCTATGGTCGTGGTGTTCAGATGAAAGAGAGAAGGACGAGTGTTGAGAAGATCGATAGAAAGATCATGATCTGAGAAATTAGCACTTGAAGGGAGAAGAAAAGAAAAAGAGATTGAGGTGTGATATGATATAGTTTGAAGGTCAAGAAGGACGTACTTTCGAGAGATTTCTTTGATGTTTTAGAAGAGAGGTTTTGAAGAGCCTTATTGAATACCAATTGTAGCTGACAAGAGTCATATCCTCTACAGTTGGTCTCGGTTGTGAATGTGGAAGTGGTCGGGAATGAGGTCGGGTTGGACATGACGTCTTGGAATCAAGATGAACCTGTCTGATATAATGTCTGATATAAGCTAGACATTCCTACCATGCGCAAAGAGGCAGCTTACGAACCTGTGTGCCAGCTGGTGAGGAATGGAGCAAGAGAAGGGAAAAGAGAAAATGTCATTGAGGAGGAGGATGGGATCTAGTCAGCCAATTGGATTCCCACGGTCGACTGAAACGAGTGGCGAGTGCCTCCACTTTTCACCTCCACCCAAGTGTAGTCCTACTTTCGGCCTTGTGGATCATCCGACAGAGTGGGTAGTAGGGGTCTCTGAATGACTGCCCCTCATCTAACACTGCACGTTACTAAACACATAGCTAGCAGTCCATAGATCAGCACTTGATGCATGATTTCCTTGATGACAAAATTGTTGAAATGCACAAATATCATGCAGAAAACTTGCATATCATTTCGTTACTCGACAAAATTCCAACCGCTCTTATTCTCATCTTAACTACCTCCGCCCTACTCATCCGATCGTGTACTCGTATCATCGTACAAACTCCCAAACACCTTCATCCAAAACTTCCTTTTCACCCTCTCCTCCCATTCCTTCACTCCTATCACATCTATCACTCCTTGAACCTTCCGTACAAGTTGTCTGTGCTAAACAATCCACAACATCCCTCACTCCCATCAACACCGGCATCATACCCGTTGCACTCGATTTTGGAGATTTTGGAGATTTTGGTGAACCTTTCATGTTATTCGAAAGGACGGTAAATACATTGGTATTCGTACCGTTCCCCATAACTGATGCAGTGGTCAGAATAAACATTCCCGATGTCGAAGTTGAAGCAGACCAAGGGATTGAAGAATTTGGGAAATCTTTAACTTCCAATACTCTCCCAACACCACCTTCTATTTCTGATATAACTCGTAAACCTTCTTGACGTTTTTTGAATATACCTTTATCAGGTTGTTGAGCTAAAATCACTAAATCATCGAAGATCATCATAGTGAGAATATCTTCTTTACGTCTTTTTGGAGTGACTGGTCTTTCGACGGATCCTGAACTTGGTGAACGACCAAGAGGTGATGAATGAGAATGAGTACTATTACTTCTTGAAGGTGTGGAAGATGTTGTGGATACTGAAAATGCTGAAGTCCTTGCTGATGATAATGATTGAAGGTCCCATGGAGATGATGGAGTTGATGAAGCTGAAGAATAAGATCGAGAGGATGACATACTTCCTGTTCGACCCATAGGAGAGGTTGATGGCATACGGACTAACTGTACTTGTGCAGTACCGAGAAGTTTTCTTCCTCGAATGGCTAGATTGAAGTTGTCAGGTAGACCGTGGAGTTTGGAAGAGAGGGAAATAAGAGCGTCGTAGTCATCTTCCTTGGCTTTGGTAGCTTGGAGTGTGAGGATTATGGATTCAGTGTGAGCGAGGAGGGACATGAGTTCTGAATGAGCGGGATGAGGATGAGCGGTAGCATCGAGAAGTCGCTGATTGTCAGCTTTACATCTTTCATGGAACTCAACGCAATCGTCATTCTCAAGCTGGGAAAGTGACACACTTCATCATCGATTGAATAGGTAAGACGGTGACGGAATTGTGTATGAATAGAAGTAGCTATGATTTGACTCACCTTGAGGAACAACGGATACTTGGTCAACCTTTGAACCGGCTTCAACAACATACTCCCTAAAGACATACTTCCCAAAACCTCTTCCTTCATTTGCATCCTCACAAACTCTCCAAAAACGTTTTCCGGATCCCTTACACTCTCTTCCACAAGTGCTACCACCTTTTCAAACCTCAACAAATATTCTTCGTGCATTTCCAACTTGTCCACCCAGTTTCTGAACGAAGCGACGAATTGTCCAACATTCAAAAGTCCTGTCTTACGACGCATATCCCTTTGAGACGCACAAAGAATACCATGAGCATGTGCCACTCCTTCCAAAGCGTCAAACAATTCGGTGACTTGTTGTTGTATCCCATCGATCCAACGACCTTGTGGTGTTTTCAACGGAGTGGCGAAAAGACGTAATGTCGTCCTTACCGATTTGAGGAAAGCGGCTTCCGTCTCACACATTTCCCAAATGACTTCTTGTCTTTTCACCTCTAAAGGTCCCATTTGTTCCGCTCGTCTACATGCTTCAACCCCTATGCTTTCCCTCCAGGACGAGGACATCTCTTCCGTTGGAGAAGAAGATTCGGAGAAGCATTTGGAGATACCTGACGAAGCTACGTCAAAGACTTCTTTACGCTGACGGGGTCGAGGGGGTTCAGGAAGGTTATGATCGGATCCTGAACGTGTCATTCTAGATTTACGAGGTGGGGTCATAGACTTTCGTTTATCCGAAATGGTCGGGATAGCCTTTCGTGATGGTGATGGCCAACCATGATCTTGATCTGACACCTTGCCAATAGCAGAAGGTAAGGTATCGAAAGATCCTGTACAAGCCCAGAACATTACGCTGCTATCTGTCTCGGAATCTGATTCAGAAAATGATGACGATCTCTCGGAGACTCCCCAATGTTGGGAGAAATCGAGATTGGCGACTAGACCTCGTAAGGCTGATAAACGACGTTGTGTCGAATCACGCTTTCTGGAAGTGGTAGTTGAAGTAGAATTGGTGGATGCTGTATCGGATTGGACGGCGTTCAGTACGTTACTCGAATATGGAACGATTGGGTTGGGCCGGCTACCTACAGCCGCGCGGGGAGTAGGAGCGTCGGAACACTGAGAATCGGATGGAGAGACTGAACGGAGAATAGGACGAGGAGGTTGGAGCTCTCTAGGAGGGTCGGAGAAATCCGGTCTGTGAGATCGAGAAGGGGAATGAGACGAGAGAGAAGGACGGGAGGCTTGACGAGACGGAGTGAAGTCGTCTTTGGGAGAGGTAAAGTCTGTCTTGGGCGATGTGAAGTCCGTCCGAGAATAGGTGAGGTTTGTACGAGGAGTAGAGAAATCACTTCGATATGCGACCTCTGGTGAAGGGACCTCCTGGTGATGACGATGCACAGCCGGGCCGGCGACAGAACGAGAAGAGGTAGCAAGGGGAGAGTAAAATTGTGAGATGGGTGGC
Source organism: Tremella mesenterica DSM 1558 (assembly GCF_000271645.1). NCBI lineage: Eukaryota > Fungi > Basidiomycota > Tremellomycetes > Tremellales > Tremellaceae > Tremella > Tremella mesenterica. The sequence continues at coordinate 784,747 of NW_006711231.1, forward strand.
GTGGGAGGTTCCTCGTGAGACAAAAACGTAGATGATCGTCTCGCTGGTCGTGGCGGTGTTATAGATTTTGATTTGCGCAGCGAACTAGATCTAGGACGTTCCGAAATGTCACGGTCATGGGTGTCGATCGAAGTCTTACACTGTTTCATATCTTCTTTCTCGTCACCGGCTTCACCGGTTGAACCGGTCCCATGACCACTGACCCTTTGCATCTTAGATCCCTGCATGTTTTCTTGGTTTCGATGAGACCATGTAGCTCCCGTCATTACCCTAGAGTTCCCGCTTGACGTTTCACTGTCAGTAGACCATTCCGCTCCGTCATAAGCACTGTTGACGACAATGTGCACTTGGTCGGCATCGTACCTGATCGATTTCCTACGTGATTCGCTTTGTTTGCCATATTTGGTCGATGACGGCAGAGGAGGACTATTCACTTCCACACTTAAAGGAATGGCCGGAAGTAGCTTACTTCTTCTTTTCTGACGGTCCGGAAGGGGGGTGACAATTGTCTGACTTTGTCCACTGTCGGAAGAGGAAATACTTGGGGATCGAGATAAGTTCAAACTCGATAAGGCGAGAGAATCGGAGCGGACTAATCTGTTAGAAGGTTGATTTTGAGGTGATGGAAACGCCTTTTCATTTGGGTAGTCTAAAAAGTGGGGCTCTTGTCTTTGACTGTGACGTCTGAATGATCCGGATTGGGCTAGAGGTGGAGATTTAGGCCTAGGTGATCGATGTGCGGTGGAGGAGGCTAAATGACGAAGAGAGTCGGATCGTGGCGGTGCGATCGAAGTGGTCATTTGGGTCTTGGAGGTTGATGAGATTTGAGGTGAACGATGAAAACTCCCGTTATATGGTGGGATGATTGGGGATAGGTCGGGTAAGGCCGGCATCGCAGGTATAGAAGGCATGGTAGGCATCGTTGGCAGGCGGGAATTTTGGCTTCGGAGGGAAGATGAAGTGTGACCACCGTCAGACCATTGAGGAGGAGGCGATGACTTGCCACGGGAATGTCGCTTACTCGATGGTGAACGGGAAGACATGGTACAGTCTGGAGTACCAGCAGTGAACACGGTTGATCCTTTGAGGTAGGTGAAAAGACTTTGGAGTAGTCTTAGATTTTGCGATGGTAATAAGCGGTTTATCTGGAATCTTGCGTTTTTGACCGATTACAAAAGAGAGGGAAGCCGGGGACGAGGAAGAAGCCAAAGTCGAGGTAAAGAGGAGAAAGTCTCAGTTCAAGCACAGCTACAAACCAGACGGATAGGGCAGGGATTTTGAGGAATGTCTTGTAATACAGTGTAAATCTCAATATGTGATCGAGAGTCAAACACCCGTCCGAACCGGCGAAACGAGTCGAGATAGAGTAGGTTTTTCTAGATACAATGCAGGAAGAAGACGGATGCGGCCAGCGCTGTGAGGTGGAATGACGTTGAAATGATGAAACCAAGCTTTGACTTTGTTTTGTTATGCCTTCGATCGTTGTTGAGCTCTTCTCACTAAAATCACCAAGGCATATGGTGCTGAACGTGTATGAAGACCAAAGCGAGGTCTTTGACATAAAGCTATGGATACCTACGTCGGTGGCTGTCCCTTTCAAGGATCTAGAATTCTCGACCGTTTCTGTCCCGTCAGTTTGACTCTGAGTTCCGGGAAAAAGGACTATTCGGTAGAGGACTCACGGAGGGTTTGACTCGTGAGACGGGCCTTTGAAGGTGAGAGTTTGGGTTTGTAAAGGATACTTTTGAGGCCGATTTGGGAGTTCCGCTAGTACCACCTTAACGGAGCTTGACGGGAAGGTGAGAATAATGGGATCACGATATGAGTCAGAAATGAGCAGGAGGGTGGATTCATGAGTAAAAATATGAGTATGAAAAGGGAGAACCCCAAAAGCCATAGGACAATACAGGTGAGAGGTAGGGGAGACGTGAATTGATGGGATATGTAACAGATAGGCAGATTTGCCAGCTGACACCGTCCCTTACCCCTTTCTTGAATGCCCTTTGCATCTTCACCTGTCAAATCAGTCATGAGCATGTTTCATCTCGTATCGTTAATCAAAAACACGTGTTAGGAGTACGGGGAGGTACAGTAGAGGAATGTGAAGAGAATAGGGAGGGGGGAGGGAGGGCGGGAGGGAGAAGGATCGGACATCGGGGATCGGGGAAACGATCAGTGTGCCTGCAACAAGTCTGCCTGACATTGTTATTACACCGATCATTAATCACTGATGGTTTCAATTGTCAGTGACACCCCTTGAAGATGACGCAACTTTTGCCATTGCCGCCTACTTCGGACCCCCCCCCCCCCCTCCCCTCCGTCGGCTCAACTTGACGCATGTCTCTATCGCTCTTCTTACGGCCCCTCACACCACAATTCGGATCATTGTCACTCCGTCCAACAGTCAAACTCGCATCTTTCAAACTGGGCAACTATCATTCCACAAACCCTTGCGACATGGGCGCCACCGTCAAGGATATGGTGGATAATTCCATCAAGGAGAATGAATTTGTCATCTTTGGCAAATCGTGGTGTCCCGTGAGACTTCTCTTCTATTCTCACATAACATTTTCTTCTTCTTCTCCTACACTTTCCATCTATCGTAGATCGTGATAAGCACTACAAGATAGCTCGTCAAGGGTCGAATGTCGTTATGGTGAAGAATGCTGATACGACAGTACTGCAAACGAGCCAAGGCTATCATGGAGGATCTCACCGATCAATTGATGTATATCGAGTGGGTCATCTTTCTTATACCATGATAGAGCTGATGATCAGTATCGACAAAACGGATAAAGAATGTAAGTTACCACAATTCACAGGAGAGACATGACGCTGAATCTCAGCCGAAATACAAGCTTACCTCCATCAGCTGAATGGACAGGGAACCGTTCCTCACGTTTATATTCGACAAAAGTTCATCGGAGGTTGCTCTGACTTGCAAGCTATACCAGGGGCGAAATTGAAGGAGATGGTCAAGGGTTCTAAGGCCAAGGCGTGACACCACTCGGGTATAGTAACCATAACTAGTACCTAGTACCTTGTTCTTTAGTCATCGAGTCTGAGTCAAAGTCACAGATACAAAGTACACAGAATTGAGCATGCAGCATGCAGCATTGATATGTAAAGCTAGTACAGGTCTTAATATCTTAAAGTTCCTTGACAGTGATGTCTCCATAGCTTGGGAAGGGTGACATGTATGAGTGGCGTTTGATCCGGCCGGCAATGCGGCCTACATAAAAAGTAAAATCAGTAAGTAACAAAAAGCCTCATGGCCGCCGCTCAATCTATGATCTCCACCTTCATATCAAATCGTATCTTGTCATATTCGTACTCTTCCCAGAACCGTACAGCCCCTTCTCCTTGGTCGTGGTGCCATAGTCGTTACAAACACCTAAACCGGACACCCAGATAAGAGTTTCCCAACTTAGTGGCGTGACATTTATCGTCATTCTATTACTCTCCATCTCAATCCAGTAACCGAATCCTATTACGTTGAATCTAAAACAATATCAGGAAAGGGAAACATCTACAGTGATATCAAATCACACTCCCTTCCCGTTTATGCCGGTCATCCATGATCCAAAACCTTCCAACAATCTCCGACCGAATTTGACAAAGGATCTACCAGGTCACTGTACAGTGTGACACTGTCTCGCTTCCTTACCCCGAGTAAGTATTCCCACTCTTGTCCTATAGACCAATCGCTGATCAGTAGAGTTTCTATCTGCCTATAAGTAGCTGACCCTTGATCCAAGACTTCTTCATCGCAAACTCTACTTCCCATCCCACCCCACCCCTACCATTGTCAACCCTTCGAACCTTCGAACAACTTCAATATGATTCTCCCACCGCAGAACATTCCCCTCAGACCACCGACCGGGGTAAGCAAACAAGCCTTGCTAATTCGTCTTCCGCAGGAAACACTCGATGCTTTGATTGAAGCTCAGGAAGATGATTCCGCTAGGGTATGGATGGATGATGGTGTCATGGTGAGTTATCCTTCCAACCCTACTTCCCCTATACCTTGCTTTTCAACTGGGCAATCTGTATATAGTTCCGAAGATTCTTTCTCTTACCCGACACCCTATATCCTTGGTATCGTCCTGTCATTTGACATCCATCTCAGCTGGTGCTCTTACTATCACCTGTCACCTCAAACTCCCTTCACCATTCCTTGACTCGTACAAGGAGTAACCAACGAAAGATGGGTCGCGGAGTAGAGAATCAAACCATGCTGACAGAAAAGAAACTCGACCTCCCAGACGAATGTATAACACTCGATTCCCACATGGTCGATCTGAACGAAATCCATCTCTTCACAAAATCCCCACCCGCTCTCACTCACATCGCAACTGCCTCGGCTCGTGCTTGTCTACCTCTCTCCTCACAATGCGCAGTCAAAGCAGGCGAAAAGCTCAAACAACACGTCAGTGCTCTGGACGAACAACGCAAAGCCCGAGCGGAAATGGTGGATGGATCAAGCAACTCGTCTAAACCTCGTCAAATCCTCACCCCTCAAGTTCCCTCCCCCGCCGGTGTATCCGCCGCGATGAACAGGGTTCAAAGTAGTCCAGCTACCATTGGAGCTGCAACTGGAACGACTCCTATCATACCTCTGAAGACTAGGGTGATGCAGACATTGGCATTGGGACCTATCTCAGCTTCAGAATTGATTTTGCGTGTAGCAGGAAATGAGGTGGATGTGATGAGGGTAGCCAATGTTGTGAGTTTACCCGATACTTTACTACCCTACAGCCTCATTTCCTCCTCCTATTGCCTAAGATACTCTATCATATCACTTATATTTGAACTCGGCTGACGTACACAGATCGGAAGGTCATCTGGTAATCCACCCAAATATACTTTACTCCCTCAACAATATACAAAGATCAAAATTACCGCTTGGCGATACACACCTGCTGAAAAACGTCAAGTTATCCATCTTGCCAGACTGGCCTTCGACGAACTTGGATTTTCCCCAGGATCGCAAGAACATCTAGATTTGGACAAGGTGGAAGCTGAAGCTGAAGCTTCTCCAATTCTTCCAACCCCGGAGATACACAAGAGTCCCGTTATCCTTCCCACGATCTCACGAGAGTCACATGGACACAGTTTGAGTATGAGTACGAGCGGGAGAAGTAATTCACCATCCGATTCTTCCATTTCTATCAAAACTCAACCACCACCTCCTAAACCTTCGAAATCCGTCAAGACTATCAAAACTGCTAAAACGACCTCACCTGTTTCACAACAAAGTTTAGATGATAATACTCCTAAACCTACCAAAGCGCCTGTACCCATCAAGCCAAAAGCTTCAAAGACACCAAAGACACTCATCGGAAAAGCCCGAGCGAAGCATTTGGCAGAAGCGAATAAACGAGCCTCTTCCCTTCCTAACAATAAGAAACTCGATGACGCTTCTGTTCCCATCCCTTCGCCAACATCCAAACCACTGATAACGAAACCGAGACCTCCTGTGAAACGTAAATCCCCAGAAGAGACTGAGAAGGAAAAAGAAAAGGAGAAAGAAGAAACTCCGAATCGTCAAGTGAAGAAACGTCGTCCTTCTCCTCAATTCTCAGATTCATCAGAAGAAGAAAGAGGTAGACCAAAAGAAACCAAGATTACTTCTGTCATTCCTCCACCCAGAAGAGAAAGTATCAGTTCTTCCGACAAACATAGTACTCCACCGGATGATCTCAGACGTTTACCTAAGATAACGAAACGTACACCAATGGAATCAGTGAAGATTCAGAAAGATTTGAAGAATGAAGAAGCTAAGAAGAGAAGAAAATATGAGAGGTTATATGGAGAATATGGAGACTTGACCAGACGTTTAGTAAATTTACATAGGAGATTAGAGGAGATGGAAGATGGTGAAGATGTGGGTGGATTGGAGAGAGAGATTAAGAAGACAGCAGGAGAGTTTAAAGCATTGCATGATGTTTTACAAGATTTGAGGAGGCATTTTGTGGATGAGTAAAGGTTATGTCGAGTTGCTCCTCTCCATCCCCGGTTCAAGATAAGTAAAGGCGACGGGATGATAGGATATGGTTTGGTATTTGCTCAAGAATCAATTCATAGGTACGGAATGAGGATGATAGTGTTGTAGCTATTTTTGTAGAGTATATAGGGGATCTTAATGTAGTTAGTGTGATGACATATTATTTAACGACTACCACTACTTGCGTTCGTTTCACATTCCTCTTCCTCTCACCTTCCTTCATCTCTCCTCTACGTTCAACTAAGTAATCTTGCATTCCAACACTATCCTCGGTCTTAGATCCTCGTGTTACTTTGTATCATCTGTCAATCTTACTCTTATCAAACAACTCCATGCAAGAAAGAACATAGTAGTGAAAGCTCAACAAGTCAAGCCCAACAAAAAGACAAAAAGTGGAAATGGAAGATCCATCAGGTTGGAACCTTATAGAATCTGATCCTTCAGTTTTCGAACAGTTATTAGTTGATGTAGGTGTAGAGGGATTGCAAGTTGTGAGTATCAGTCTTCTCATATTACATAGTAATCTATACATGCAGGTATATCCGTTTCTTTCTTTTGAACCTCTTTGGCAGATTTGACGATAAACCAACGAGATTGATCAACTCCTCGTCATATTCCCTCTCTTTCCTTCTTAGATCTTGTAGTGTTCTATCTCATTCGACTTCTCCCACCTCCCATCTACCATCTACCATCTACCATCTACCATCTACCAGCTACCAGCTACCAGCTACCAGCTACCAGCTACCAGCTACCAGCTACCAGCTACCAGCTACCAGCTACCATTCCAGGATAGCGCAGGAAACTCAGAAACTCCAATCGACAACATAAAACGAAAAGTATCACCCCTCTAACCAACGTGTTCCTAAACTCGACTCTTTTCTCAAAGAATACCTCCATAATTCAGTCCAATCTCCTTCTACTTCTCTCAGTAGACCCAGTTGAGCTATCAGGGGAACCATAGAATTTCTCTCACGATTCACTATTCTTGGTGAATTGAATCGTCAACAAGTATTGTACGACGGGGGAAGTCGCAATACAACTTGGCTGACAAAACAGGATGAACTTTATTCTCTTGATGAAGAAACTTTTGATCAATTGAAACCTGTTAAAGCGCTTATATTCTTATTCCGATGGGTTGGGAAAGAACAAGATGGGTATAAAGCTGGGATAGAAGTTGATCCTCAAGATTGTGGGATTTTCTTCGCTAATCAGGTGAGTTGGGAGATAATCCTTTTATCTTCCTATGTCTAGTGTTCTGATTGATATCTGCTCTCATTTGCATTCAATAATGAATCCTTGGCTAGGATTCGTGGTAGGAAACTTGTACTATTGGTATACGCTGTTGTAACGACTTGCGTCGTAAACTCTGGTGAAGTGACCTTTCGACGATCTTAACTGAAAGGGAAGGTCGCGATGGTAAGAGGGCACGAAAATTTGTAGGGGGGAATGTTCTTCACAATTTCGTAGAATAATCCAAAGGCGATGGTGTGTGATCAAAGATAAAATATTAAATGAGTGTGATTAAAGATATTAGAGATGAGGTGCTGATATAATTTAGGTGGTCAATAATGCTTGTGGGACAATGGCAGCTTTGAATGCTGTTAGTTGAACTTCTTCTGTCCCTCTTTTACACACTACACCAGTCTTACCCCTTCCCCGCCATCCTATGAGAAGCTGAGATAGTCATACTCCTCTTCTGGAGATCGGCGATTCAGTCTTACCTCTATGTTTGAACTACTACTCATTTCAATTCATGCCGATGAAGTTTATGTAGCTCGGTGGGATCAGCTCTTAGCCTGCTCTGCGATTTTGAGTGCTTGAAACAGGACTGACGAATAGGTCATGAACATTCCCGAGGTCGATTCTGAATATCAAGGAGAATCCATAAAAATCGGTGTTAGCTGACGCTACCGATATATTCAATGAGCTGACCATCAGCCCGAGTTACAGAGGATGAAAGAGTTTTCCATGGGGATGGATTCTGTCAAGTGAGTAATTAAATTTACCTTTCAACTTTTCTCTTTTTACATTCCTCAGATATACACCACTCTTCCCTGTTGGCAATTGCATTTACCCCCGTGACGAACAAGCGCCGTAAGGTAATATTCACTCGTCACGCATCCCAGCGAAAAAATTACCACAATCACACCACCTTGAATTTCGTGTGAAACCCCTCCAGAGCTTTGTGTTTCGAGAATTGTTCATGAAGAGTTTAGTGAGAAAGAATTTTAATCCTCAGCTTGGGCCACTTGATCTCCTCAAACCCTCTCATCAGAGAAATCCATAATTCTTTCTCCCGCTCCACACCTTTCACCTTCGATCCGTCCTCCAACCCCGATGCAGACCCTTCTGACGCATATCACTTTGTCACCTATGTCCCCTTCAATGGGCTGGTGTACGAACTTGACGGATTGAGGGAGAAACCGTTAATGCATGCCGCGGCTCTGGACGATTGGACGATTCCCGCTAGGCAGATAGTACAACATAGGATAAATACCTATCCCGAAGGTCAAGTAAGTTCAAGACCTCACTTATCACTTCCATGATCTCTCTGTGTATCAAAACCCTTCCACCCAATGATCTCTCCCGTCTTGAAGTGACGTTTTCACGAGTCATTCGGTTTCTTTAATAACACCATATGATATACTCAAAACTTATAAAAACACCATCTCATATAATCGCTTATTCCGTATGTAAGGATGATAATGTGAAGATATGGGAATCAAAATCACCAAGGAAATGAAACCATAGTGGACAGTTCTGACAATCAGATCCATTTCTCTCTTCTTGCTATATCTGATTCCCGTAAACCTCTTTTGAAACGTCACTTGAAAGATCCGACTTTATCTACTTCTGAAAAAGAAGATCTATCTTGGAGATTAAAATCGGAAGAACACAAAACAATTCAAGCTACACAAGATAACGCTTTGAGGAGAAATAATCTCATACCTGCTGTTCTTGGTCTTCTCAAAGCTTTGGGGGAGAGTGGGGTGGTTGATACGTTGAGAGAAAGCTCGCGGAAAGATCGGAAGGTGAAGAAGATGAGAAGTGGGGATGAGTGAGATTTACCTTAAGGGTAGACTTAGTACCGGGGAGGGAGGGGGAGGCGGGTTAGAGAATAAAAGGGTGAAACCTCCAATACTGTATGTGTCGTCGAAATGATGAATACAAGTATTTAGCACTGGGCATCTCTCAAAGTCTTAAGTTCTTATATCTCTCTCACGGACTTAATCTGCTTCGACACACGTTTGAAGGTCGAATTTAATGGTCAATCTGAACAAGATGACTTCATTCCCTACACGAGGAAAAAGAAGCTAGGACAGGTAATGTTAGCTCACTAGATGACAGCAAATCGTGTCGGTCAATTTTACACTAGGGAAAATAACAAACACTCTCATCTCCTCTCAACATACAGTCAGTATCATTCAAGCAAATTTAGTATTACCTAACAAACGTCGACCATCCATGCATCTACCTACTTCACGATTCCCAATTGTGATCTAAGATGAACCAACTTAATGATGTACCTCCTCTTTGGGTTGATCTTTCTCCAAAAACGTCAAAAAAGCATCAGCGCTCTCCCCTTCTTCTTCTTTCTTCGGAGTTGCGGAAGTCTGACCGATGATAGGTTCTTCAGAATCGAATTTCGCCAACTCGGAAGCTAAGTCGGTTGGTAGTGCCGGTGCTTGAGGAGGAGATGGAGCTGTATAATTACGGACTAAACCGACATGAGCGTCTTGTGCCTGGAGATCAGTAAGGTAGTTTGATAGGTTTATATGGAATGATGGTGTTCATACTCCTGAGCATGTGGGAGTGTTTGGGAAATGACCCTCGGCTTCGGTATAGGTTCTTGCTTATGGTGGTATTGGTACAAGGTCAGGGATCCAAGGTTGAAGATAGAAGTAACATTGTTTTGTGCAAAGTTGGGGGTATGATGGGATTTAGAGAATGATGAGAGATTGAAAAGATCTGGAGATGTAAAGAGAGATGACGGGACTTACTTGTGGAGCAGGCTTATAATTCTTCAATTGAGAAACGTAGAGGTCTTGCAATAAGTCTAACTCATCAACATCTATCCTATCCCTCTATATAGTTATTTAGTGAATTGACAAAGTGGAGAGTCCTAGTTGCGATGGGCTGATAGAGTTTGTGAACATGAAGTTGCGAAACAGAAGAAGACCCAGAACCAACCTTTTCGTCCCATGGCAGAGACGGAGAAAGATCTCGAGAGAGGGGTGGCACGACGGACCTATGTATCAGCTAGTGAATGCTGGAGAGCCGGATAGCTTACGGTGAGACGTATGAGAGAAGCCATGATATTTGCTCAAGTGTAGGATGGTAGGAACAAAGTGTGGAAGAAGCACGGAAGGCGGTTGACGGAACATCTGATAGGCTTGCGTTCACCCTATCCTCGCGGGCGCCTATTTACCGGTCTTGTCCAATAGGCTTCAAGGATCAAGAACAGATGTAGATGCGGGAACAAGAATGAATAGATGCATACAAGTCATATTCAAAAATCATAGAAAGCAAGATACATGGGTTATAGCTTACGAGTCATTTCAGACACTCAGGATCTAGCAAAAGAACTGATTCAAATCATCCCCCTCATATGATCAGACCGTTCGTGCCGTCCCTTTAATAACAAGGAAATTTGGCCGCCAGACGGCAGATGTCTCGCCGGGTCCACCTCGTAAACGAGTGACACCGTTCAACTCTCTGCGACCTTGGAATGTCATCCTTTTGACTGTTTATCAATACGTGATGGAGATCATGAGACGTTCGACTTACAATATGAGGAAGGATGAAGAAAAGTTTCGACAACCTTGACGTCGCTTTTCGGTATGCGGGTGAAAGTGACGTGGGATTTAATCTGTTGGGGGTAGAGTTTCTTATCAATTAATACCTGCAGTAGAAAGAACCAATGAGGTGTCTTCTCACTTTGGTTAGTTTAGTCTACTTTTGACCTTTCTCCCTTGTACTCAATTTTCTACCTCTGGGACACAGAGTTCATATTTGGATTATCAGTGAATCCGCAGGGCTACAGAAGTGAGATTCACTATAGGATATCTCATGATGCCTTCATATGCCGACTCTTTGAGAGGACAAGAACCGTAAGTCGCGTTCCTCACACAAACGCCCCCCCCCACCTGCCAGCTCTTCTCCACCACCACCATCATCATCCCTTGGGGAGCATGTCACTCCTTGATAAGGCAAGGGAAGAAGTTCACATGCACGACGAAGAATTGATGTATAGACAACAACACCCCTCATATGGTATCTCTCATGCACAAGACGCAAATTACCGTCCATCTTCTACCGGATCATATGGATCATCCGTCAGTGCTGTTGGAACCATCCCCACCCCTTATCCTCCTCAACCACCACCTCCCTTACATCCTTCTTATGCAACACCATCCACATCGTATACAAATCAAACGGGTGAACTCCAACATCTCATCTCACTGCCTACAAGAGAACAAGTACATCATTATCTCATCGCGCGTCGGAGACAACCCGCCGGTCTGGAAACAGGATGGAAAATCGAAGACCGTCCATTAGACGCATACATCCTTTTTTCCACCGTCATAGGATTAGGAGGAAGTGTTCAAGTAACTGAAAGAGGTTGGTGGACTAGAATAGCTACTGCTCTCGATTTACCCTTAACAGGATCCATAGATCCTCCTGACGCTTTGAGAAGGTTTTTCACGACCATGTTAAAGGAGTTGGAACAAATGTGGGAGGAGACAAAAGCTATGAACGTAGCAGATGGAAGGCATGCAGGACATGGTCCACAAGATCGATATGGTCAAAATCACGGACGGGACCTTGGTCAATCTTCTCAATCTCAATCTCAATCTCAATCACAACCTCGATCTCAGATCCCCAGGGTCACACACAATACCACGGAAAGATACGATCCTGTAAGACACGATGTGGGGCTTAGAGAATCGTATCTTTCGACAGGGACGGCGAATACAAACCATCATACCACTCCTCAAAGTTCTGTTTCGCCAGCCAACAATCAACCTGGGAACATTAGGATACATCAACCGTCGTCGATCCGTCCTCCTACGCAAGGTAATCAACTTGTACCAAGCAGATTCGGATCACAAACGAGCAACAGTGCATCGCCTGCGACACAGCAACAACCAGCCCAAACTCGATTCAACCATCAAACAACACATGTTCAACCGTCTTACAGTTTCACTCAATCGGTATATTCCCCCAATGCACAAGTACAGACGCAGCCGATACCCTCCTCTGCTCGATCTACTTTATCGACTCAATCTACTAGGACGTTACCCACCGCTACGTCTCATCTCAGTACATCAACCCAGTCCACGTTCAGTCAACAACAAACTCAACATGTGCCTCAAACTCACATTCAACATGATCAAACTTCTCATACCCAGCAACATGTTCAATCTCAATCTCAGCGACTGAGTATGTCCCAACCTTCACCATCTAAGCGTTCTGTCTCACAAAACACCAACCAGGCTGCGGGACTTCCATCTCCAGTTTCTCACCAACCTTCTCACCCTTCGAACACACAAGGTTCAGAGAGAGTGAGCAGTCAGAGGCAGACCGTTAACCAAGCCTCGCGTCCACCCCTCCCCACACCAGGCTCTTCTGCACCTACCAGATTCAACCACGATTCCTCACTACCTCGCACGACTACGTTTAATGCTTCTACAGCGATCCACGAAGCCATCAAAGCTGATCTCGCCGCATATCATCCTCCCAAGTTCTCCACCTTCGACGAATTAGTCAATTCAGACGTTCTGCCATGTCCCAGGTCGTCCTCTGACGAACTTACCACCGGGAACAAAGTATACCAATATGCCAAACGATGTCACGAGATATTGGCTGCTGTAAGGGCGATGGCTACAAAAGAGCCTGGGAAGAGGTTATCTTTGGACGAATTGGTCTTTTGGTCTAAACTTCGTCAGCTGCTCTCTGTTTTCCGAGTTCATAAGCTGACTCCACAGTGGCGATATTGAAAGCCAACAGAGGTCTCGTTATTCCCGGGCTACCCAACAATCCCAATCAAACGCCTTCCATCCCCTCCGGCTCTAATGCTCATATTACGCCTGATGCTCAAGATACTCATGTCTCCTCTACCGGCAATCCGCCTCACCTGATGGCTACCTCCAGCTCTGGATCTCTGAACAACGGTTCCGCCTCTACTATCGATCCCAACTCCATGGGATCAGCGCCCGGAACGTCAAAAAGGAAAAATCCTCCGCAATTGGACGAACAAGGTAATCCCATCAAAAAGAAACGGGGCAGGCCCAACAAAACCTTCGTCGACGCTAATGGAAATCCTATTCCCCGGACTCCCCCGCTCGACGAAAATGGTCAACCCATACTCAAAAAACGAGGACGTCCTCCTAAATTTACTCTTTCAGGATCAGAACTACAAGCTCTAGCTGGGAAATCAACCACTTTCGGATCTTCAAACTCGCCGGCGACGAATAATCAACGTACAGAGCCTATCTCACTGGTCGAAGCTGAGAATAGCGGAGTGAACGACATTATGGGTTCATTCTCCACGCAAGTGTTTGACCAGGTGACACCTACAGTCGATAACCCCGCAAGAGAACCCCAGGCCGGTCCCTCGACTACAACAACACCCTCCAATTCGCAGAAACAACGTATCATTGAGGGAGATACACGTGAGAGTATAGCCAAAGCAGTAGCGGAAGCAGTCGCCAGGGCTGCTCTGGCTAATAAAGCCTCACAAACTCCCCCGTCCACTTCGAAAACCTCCGCGATACTCGACAAGGGGACACCGAATAACGCAGCGGCATCTGGATCAGCAAGTAAAATCACTGTTCCGTCAGCCCAACTACACAAGACGATAATTCCGTTGTCTTCCTCGCCCAAAAAGACGATTAGCCTATCATCTGGTAAAGCTCATGTGGGATTACGACCAAAAGAAGCTCAACTGATCACACCTACTCGTCCACCTTTCAAATCTGCCCTCAAAACCCAGGCGTCCTCTCTCATGGCCTCAGTTTCATCGTCTCTCCCAGTAAATTCCCGACCCGCAGTAGGTCCATCAAGATCAACCAAGATCAGTAATGGCGACTCGTCTTCCACAGTGGGGCCGAAGTCTTCCACGCCAAAGTCATTCACGTCGAAGATACCGGCCCCTAAGCCTATCTCTATGGCTATAAGGAGCACTCGGTCTCAACCCTCACCTCCTGTTATTGATGATGAGCCACAGACCAGAATCACGAGAAACACGTCTGTCATCCCTAAAGGGATCTTGAAACGTCCTTCTTCAGTCACTACAGGGCCCCACAAGGCAAGTCCTATCTCTACCCGAGCCTCAGCCAGCATCCCCATTCCTCGCAAGGCTACGCCCATCTCCATACGACCGTCCACTAGAACTACTCCAACTACTTCTTCCTCCCAGGTCACTCCCAATGGTTCCACGGCCAGAACACGTCCATCACGTGTCATTGTGGATCTGACACAGAGTGAAACAAGCCCAGTTCGATCAATGCGATCATCACAGAATATTCCGACCCAAGCAGATGTGGTTCAACTTCCAAGGTCACTACGAATTGTACAAAATATCCCTTCCACAATTCGGATTTCCAGCATGCCGCCTTCTTCATCTCCCAGTGGTACAACTGGCGAGCCAAAACGACGTCTGGTCCCATTCGTTGAGCTCGTATCTCCATCTTCTCGAGTGTTTCCGGACCAAGCTCGTAGTCTCAGGTCTGCATCTATGGGTCCAAAGCCTACTGGCAAGTTTGTATCGAGGAAGCCTACAATCTTGGTGAAGAAAGTGCCCAATCCTAAGAAACCGGTGATTGTGCCTAAAATACATCGACCAGAGAAGGCGGCGACGGTGGTGAATGTGAGGAGAAAGAGGTTGAGGGCTGTGAATAGAGCAAGAGTCGTAATGACCATTTCTCGGAGAAGACGGGCGAGGTTGATACAAGCTGGTCGATATGGTGAGGGCAGCTCCTTCTCACTTCATCCATCTTCCAAATAAATATCGACCCGAATTTCGCGTCATTTCCCACTGTTTCTCCTCGAACACTAATGAGTCTCGCTAATCACAGACCCATTCCGGGATGATGACTCCGACTCTGAAGGTATCATTCACAGAGGACATCTCCGTCCCAAGATTCCTCTACCCAAAACCGACGCTAGTCGTTGGGCCCGACCTCGATCTCCCGAACCTATCCCAAAACGATTCGTACATCGTCCCGGACCCAATCTTCTCGAACCTTACCGTAGCCTTCTGACCGAAGACACTCTACCCCGTCGAGCTATCGCCCACGAATGCGGGTGGAAAGGCTGTGACGCGGTCCTTGCTTCAGAATGGCATCTCCAACGTCATGTAGACCTTCGTCAACACGCTTTACAAGGTAGATTCGCAGCTGGTACCTATGGCGAAGAAATCTTATGGAAATGTCATTGGCAAGGATGTGAAGCTCCTGCTTCTGCTCCTTGCTTCCCATCCTTGTCAGCATTACGTCAACACATCACAGCTAAACATATCGCTAAAGCTTTGATGTGTCCTTATCCCGATTGTGGATTGGTTTCCCCGAACATTTCACATCTTACCAGACACGTCATTAAAACACACGATCTGCCAGATGACGAACCGGTACCGTTAGCAACTGCCGCTATACCACCCAAAATCCCCGCTCAATTCAAATATACATCCAGAGAGGGAACGAGGACATCATCACCTGAGGTTACAGAGTCGGACGTGTCGTCGAGAAGTTCGGAGTCGGAAATACAATCCAGCGACAGAGATGGAGAACCGTCGGTTGAAATCACTGCCCAACGACTTGTGAGGTCGGTCAATGTCAATGTCGATGTTGATGTTCCCCAGGAGGGTGAGGAATCGGAAAATGTTGAAATGTTCGATGTTACTACGGAGCCAGCTTTGACCGCAGTGGACGATTTGTTGGATTCATCGAATGGTGGAGACAATCCGATTTCGGTGGAAGAATCGCCAGTCGAAGCTGAGGTTGTTCAACTTCCTCCAATTGCGGTCATTCAAGATACGGTGCAGCAGGACACAGAGGCGCTTGCGTCGAGCGATGAGATTATGGGAGTGGCGGATGTCGGTCACGGAGCCGATGTTACGATTCTCCAGGGAACATTGTCGTCCACTGAGACCGTCGTTCCGCCAACAGAACCCACAGATCTATCGACACCTGTCTCAGCTCCGATTCCAGAGGTCTCGACGTCGGATGGTGTCGAAGTTGCAATGGAGACGAGTCAAATGGAAATACTACAGCCAGCCGGAATTGACAACACAGCCGCTCAAGAGTCAGTCAGTCCGCCCGAGGACGTCGCACTTGACAATTTGACAGAACCTATGGTGGATAAGGACGAAACAGGCGACGAACAATCTGGCTTGACAGGGTTAGCAGAATCCTTGACAGCGCCTCAGACATCGGCTCCTACCGAGGCAATGGAACAAGATTCAGTCATCAGTACAAATGGGGTCATGTCTACGGAAGATCTTGAGATGGCTGATGTTTCTGAGGAACCCTCGGGCGAAGTGTCGAAGACCGCGAAGGAAGGTGTGGTGATCGAGGTAGATGCAGACCTTGCTGGGCATGTAGCGGAGGACGCGGGGCTTATGGTTGCAGGCTCAGAGCCAAACGAGAAGGCGAATGAAGATGTGTCGGTAGGAGATCAGGTTGGGGAGAGGGCAACTGAGCCTATTGCCCCTGATCAGAGCAGAGAGGAAAACCAATCGATGGCCGTTTCCGTGACTGTACCAGAAGAGGTCGATGTACCCATGTCTGAGAACAATGTGATGGAAAGGGAACCACCTCTGGTCGCTAGGGAAGAATCAAAGGAGAAGGAAGACGATCCGATGGATGCTACAGAGGCAGTGTTGGAAAAGGTGAATAGTCCAATGGCTTCTGGGCATCTCGGTGCAGAAGGTCAAGATGAGCCAGTTGTCGATGTGGACGATCGGACGGAGTTGGAGAAAAAGTCTGTGACTCCTGCGGTAGATCCAAAAGACAAGGAAGATGGGTCCATGGTCTTTGGGGAGTCGACAGAGGTAGAAAATGATAACGAGTCGAAACTCGATGATCAACCAGCGACAGATATGGTAGATGAACTCAATGGAGAGGTATCCACAGAGAAGGAAGATCAACCAATGTCGACTCATGATTCCACTTCTGTGCGACATCTGGACAATCTTTCCCATATGAACGTGGAACCATCGACCATTGAGGATAATCCCATGGTTCAAACTCATACGCCTCTTCCACCTGTATCCACATCACAAGATCCCACTATCTCCCCAACTCTCATGTCGGATCTCGTGGACTCATCATACAACCCTCAGTCAAACGCGGGATCATCAATCTCACAGCTCACTAAAGAACCTCAACCATCAACTATTATTCCCCAATCACTAAGAACATCTCAACGCATGACCCGAAAACCCAAATTATCTCTATCCTCCAAAAGACCTGAACCTACCCATCACCAACAACATCGTCATCGTCTCCCTCCTTTACCAGAATACGTAAGAGCAGAACAACTGACCACTCCTATAGTACCCGGTACGACTTACCGTTCTGCACATCGTATCGAATGGGTTCGTGTCAAAGTCTTTAAAGGTAGTATGGCAGGACCTGATCCAATCATACATTTCGAACATCCTCCTCATATGCTTTCTGCTCCTGAAGAGGATGATACTCCACCACCAGAAGGGGAAGATGGGAAGGATGTGTTGAGTGAAGATCCTAGAGCTGTCGATAAAGTTTTAGGTAAGAAGAGGAAATGGGAAGTTGTTGTTTTGATAAAAACGAGAAAGAGCGAGTTGGTACTTTAGGTCATTCGTTCGTTTGGGTCATATTATGGATTACATGTTAGAATATGCAGCATATGTTTCAAGTGTTTTTCCTTCTGAACCGAGTGAGGAGTTCAAGCAGTTTTCTTTCCGCTACTCACTTATCACTCAACTTAGTGCTCACCTTTCTTGTTAACCAAGCTACATGCTACATGCTACAGGTATTTTGACACTCAGACTCAGATGTTGAGCGTTGAGACCATGCAGTTTTTGTCAACCTGTCATATAAAACGTGCTCAATTGAAACCATATCGTTCATGCATCTTCATCACCTACGAGTTTGCACGTTGTGTATACATTCTCCTATTTTCACCATCACTCATTCTTTCATAGCCCAACTATCACCTTACGTCTTTGAGGGTATCGTATATATTCATTTGTACCATATCACGTCAATCATCTCCTGATCATGACACACCATCCTGATGATCCTTCTCCTTCCTCATCTGACAGACTACCCCGTAATCCACCGTTCACAATCCACGATTATTACACCACTCACAACTCCTTCTTTGCGCTCTTGCTAGCAGCAGCCGAGACGCTGCTCAGACTGGCAGAGTAAGACGAAGCGCTCTTACTCGCCGAGCTCCAAGAAGAGCTCAAGACTTTGCTAGCGCTCGAGGCGGAGGCGCTGGCCTCAGAGACAGCTTGTTGCGCCGAACGGGTGATAGAGACGGCGAACGAAGATGCGGAGAGGGATGCCTTGTGAGCAGCGACGGATGCTGCTGAAGAGGCGGAGGAGGCGACGGATGAAGCAGAGCTCGAGGCGTATGAAGCGGCGGAAGAGAATGATTTACTGATGCTTGAGGCGGAACTGCTGAGGGAGGGAATACCGGCGGATTTGGCAGCGACCGCAGAAGCTGAAGAGGCGGATGCGGAAAGTGTCTTGGACAAAGATGCCGCGGCGGCAGAGGCGGCGGATGAAGCGGAAGCAGCAGACGACCTGCTTATCAGCGATGTTTCATTCTAAATTGTCTCGACAACTCACCAGGCGCTGTCGGAAGCAACTGAGGCGGCCGAGGTGGCAGAGGCGGCGGCAGCCACGGCATACGAGCTGATAGAGCTGGCAGCATGCTCTAGGGACACGGAAGCAGCAGCTTTCACTTTCTCGTACTTCTCCTCGGCAGTCAACTTGCCTGACGTTAAGAGCTGAGATGTCAGCCAGATCCACAATCGTGAATAATCACTCACCTCAAGAACTTGGGAGAGCTTTTCCTCGGCAAAGTCAACACTGTTCGAAACAGCATCGCGAATAGCACCGAGGATCTGTTCGACCTTGTTTTGGGACTGGACATAATGAACTACAATCAGCTTGATACAAGAGCGGCAAGTCAGCTGTACTCACTTCGAACCTCGTGCAAGAGTGATGGGCGGGATGCGTATTTGGTGTCATCGATTCCGTAGCTTCTCAACTGTGCACGAAGCCTCGCATCGGGCCAAGCGAGATAAGGAGTGGCCGTAGCATCCTTGTACTTGGCTGACATGAGGTTGACGAGTTCTTCACGCTTGACCTCCAAGTCCGATTTGAGGTAACCATGTTCGACAAGCCAAGCGCGCATTTCACTGTCGTACCAGGATCCCCATGCTGTAGATTTGGCACGGGTGTAGTGTTCATCGAGCAGTTTCTCGTACTTTTCCTTTTTGAGCTGAGCAGCTTCCGTCTTGCTGCTGAGTTAGTTGAGTGCATTTTGAAGCTCTTGCGGTAAACTCACATGATACCCTCCGAGATGAGCCAATCACGCATTTCACTATCGGACCAAGAGCTGTACGCTTTGTCCTTGGTTTCGTAGTAGTTCTTCTTCATGGCATCCAGGAGCTTCTCACGTGCGGTGGGTTCAGGAGGGATGACACCGTGCTCGATGAGCCATTCGTGCATTGCAGAGTTCGACCATGCTTCGTATATAGGATTTGTGACCTTGAGGTAGGCAACGCGCACATTGTTCAACAGGGCAGCGCGACCGGTCGGAGCAGGTGTAGCAATGACATTGTGCTCTTCGAGCCAGGTGCGCAATTGGTTGTCGTCCCATGTGGAAAAGATGTAGTCCTTCGTGTCGTCAAACTTCTTGGCGGCTTTACCTGGAATGTTGGAGGCTTGAGTGTAGAGTGAATTGTAGGCAGAGGAAATTGAAGAGGCGGCTTGATCGGTAGGATGACCGTAGATGGCGGTGGAAGCAGCGGAGGCCCTACCAGTCAATTTCGGGCTCTTTTGATCAAAGGAATACATACTTTTGTTTGGCTAAAACGAGCAATTGTTCTCTGGTAGACGAAGGAGAGACAACGCCCTTCTCCATCAACCATTCTCTTAATTGACTTTCGGTCCATCTTCGAGTCAGTCTTTGCCTTCTCGGTCCGTTGCTGGGTGACGGTGACCACTCACGTATCAATGGCAGCCTGACTGTATACCTCGTAGTGGGCCTGAGCAACACCGGCAGCACCAGCTCCCCACTGCATCATCAGAGTCTCCCCCATGTTTGATATATGGAGCGGACTTACGGTAGCGGCAGCGTCAGCATGATCAGCTATCTGCTTTTGGATCTCTGCCAAATTTGCAGACTCTTTGATGGCGATACCCTGTTCCTTGAGGAACTGAATCGATTGATCCAAAGACCAATCTTCATAGACGGCTGTGTGGTGACGGAATACCAGCATTGCATGACATGATCACGGATAGAGGGAGGCAACAAGATCATGAGAGAGACGAGAAAAGAAGAGACAAGCGTCAGCCCCACTACAATCAAACACGGAAACCGAACTCACGTTTGTCTTTACCGAACAATTTCGCCTGAGCACCTAAAGAGGTAGCGAGGATGGCCAGAACGACCGAGACGTTGAGCTTCATTGCTTATTCACTGATGCTTTTGAAATTTGCAACGAGTGAGAAAAAGGAAGTGGAATGAGGGGATGAAAGAGAAAAAGTGTGAGTTGGGGCCGAGACACCTTTCGAGGGGAGGGGGGAGTGATGATGCGTTGCTTGGTGGGGGGGGGAGACAAATGACGTCAACCGATCATGTCATTCCACTAAGGAAGGAATACTGCGGGGCTCCACATCCCAGGCCTGGCATGGTCATCCTCGTGGCCTAGAAAATAGCCTATGGACCACTCTCCTCTCCCTAACGCAATGCACCCAGACTCCTTCTCATCCTCTTCTCTTCCTCCTACTGCACTGACTCGTAGAGATGTGTCGATGGTTCACATATCTAGGGGAGGAGCCTCAATTGCTCGAGGATCTACTCCTGCGACCTGCTCATTCCATCACAAAGCAGAGTGAGTGTTCCAACCAATCATGGGTAGCTTTCTCTTCATAATTCGAGTAGCGTCCGACTACAAGTATGATATATCAGTCCATACTGACCTTCAGTTGATTCCCATTACCTCCCTGCTGGCCATACACTCACCAATTCCCCTTACCTACCTCATCCAGCAGGACACATCATCGCCAACCGAACCAGCCGAAACACTCATCCCGCCAAAGCTAGCGACAAAGGTTCACCCAACGCATTGACCAATATGGATGGCTTTGGTGTTGGATGGTGGTCTGAGGCATTCGAATGTTACACTACTGGGATTAGTGGCGACGAAGCACTGAGACCTGCGACTTACAAAAATATCAGACCACCGTTGAATGACCTCGTGTTGGCTTCTATGGCTCGTGCTATCGAGACCAAAGCCGTAGTGGCACATGTACGTGCTACTTCTGGTGAGTGCAGACAGTACTTTTTACATAAACTCATACACACATACACCACTATTTTTAGTCCCATGCTTACCACGCATTCTAGTTCGTCGAAAGTCAGAGCGAAGATGAAGGAAGATATGTACACTACGTAGGCTGTTGCTGATGGTAGCTACCCCTGTGGTAGAGACCAACTGTCATCCATTCTCCTTTGGTCGTCATCTCTTTTGTCACAACGGTGTCCTAGGTTCTTTCCCTCTTTTCCGAGTGAAGCTCCTCTCCCTCTTACCAGAACGTTACCAAGGTACTATACTCGGTACGAGCGATTCCGAACATATAGCCGCTTTGTACTTCTTCCATCTATGTGGTCCTTCCGGCGATTGGAACATCGCATACCCTTTGAAATCCATGATTGAAGCCATGTCCAAGACCATCAAAGTTCTGGAGAGGATGAAGACCGAAGCGGAGAACAAACATGGTGTGGAACCGGAACATAATGCTCTTAATCTCTTGGTGAATTCTGGAAGTTCATTGGTCGCTCTTAGGTACGCCAGTCCGATCACTAGGGAACCACCAAGTTTGTATTACTCCACAACGGCAGGAGCTACCCTCAATAGGAAATTCAAAGATCATCCCGATCATGGTGTTGAGGCGGATGGAAGGGATAAAGAGGAACATGGGAAACATGTCATTGTGGCAAGTGAACCCAACACGTATAATGCCGACGAGTGGGAGATCATCCAACCCGGGGAAGTGGTCAGTGTAGAGAAGGATATGGAGGTACGCAAGGAGATGTTGGAAGTGTGAAGTGGTCATCGTCGTTCAATCACTTTGTGAGTGTAATGCATGCAACGCTGTAGGCTGTAAGATCGAGGCTGGAGAAGCCCGACGAGAACGATGGTTAGTCACCGGCTAGACGGAAGCCGGTTGGTCCACTCGGAGATGTAAGACGCACGTGTTTGCTCGTGTGACCAATGT
Source organism: Tremella mesenterica DSM 1558 (assembly GCF_000271645.1). Classification (NCBI taxonomy): domain Eukaryota; kingdom Fungi; phylum Basidiomycota; class Tremellomycetes; order Tremellales; family Tremellaceae; genus Tremella; species Tremella mesenterica. The sequence continues at coordinate 807,259 of NW_006711231.1, forward strand.
ACGCACTCGTACTCGGATACATTCCTCACCCACCTCACACTTGTTCTTTCCTATCTAGCATTTCCGAGGGTAGACCACAAGTCATGGCAGAGCAGTCGATCATAATCGACTTGCTCGATGATCCCAGCATCATGAGCTGTGCGTTGCCTTTTCTCACATTCGACCCATTATCGTTCGCTCCTGATTCCATACCATGTACCACCTTGAAGAACCTTATGGAGAATTTGATTACACGGGTCAGAAGCTGAAGTGCTAGCTGCAAAACACGTACATGTCACACCCAACGATCCACTGTTCATGTGGTACATAGTCTTTATAATTCTACTCGTCCTTCTCGGCGGTGTTTTTTCCGGTTTGACCTTAGGTTTAATGGGATTGGATATGGTAAGTCCATCTCCGCCAACTTCTTCCTTTTTTCTATATCATGTCTCTCGTACTATCCGACTCTATCTTTTCAACGAATGTCAACACCCAACAACCTATCCATGAGCGAGTGCGAGCTAAGATACCAAAACCCACCATTACACCAGGATAGCGAACACGTGAAAGCTGAGATGTAGGTCAACCTTCAAGTCCTGAGTTTATCCGGTACGGTAACCGAAAGACTTCAAGCTTCTCGAGTTCTCAACTTGTTACAAAAAGGCAGACACACTCTCCTAGTTGTTCTCTTACTCGGTCCGTCCCTTCTCGCCATAAGTCTATGTCGCTTATGAAAAGGAAACACGTTGGTCAATACTTCCTTACCCATTTTTCTCGATTCTATCGTCAGCTCTCCAACTGTATGATTGGTACGAGTAAGCTGATGAAGAGGTGGGAGGAGGTTGGATAGCTGTTTTGGCTAGTACGGCACTTGAGGTGGGTCATGCTTCCCAGCTTTAGCTATGTCTGTCATTGAGGGGAGGGATGACTCACATCTTAGTTGATCTTTGGCGGTAAATATTCTTTTCATAGGCGTGAAAAGAACTGAACGTGATTTTCTTTCCATCTTCATAGAGTGAGTGAGAAGTGTGGGAAATGGGAAAGAAAGTTAACAGATATGTAGAATCTTACCGCAATGTTTGTGATTTATCTTGGAATGAGAAGGAAAGCTAAGAATAGCTATATGTAACCGATATGGTCTAGCTATAGGCTCACAGTTCGCTTCGACAGTGAGAGTGTTCATGTTGATTTTATACCCTATTGCTTGGCCTATCGGTTATGTGAGTTTGTCTTCATTTTTTGTTCCTCGTCCTCTGACTTCTGGGAAGATTCGGTTATTCAGACTCGGACAGTCTTGAGATGAGTAGATTAGGCTTGTAACTCCACATCATGAACATTGAAAGACACAAAGTTGACGATGGCTCTTGGGGAAGAGAAGAGGGGAGGTGGGATATTGTCGAAGTGGGATGACTTGAAGAGTAGAAAAGACGCTGATGATCAGTTACTCGATCATTTCCTCGGTGCACACGGAGGAGTCACATACCGTAAAGCAGAGTTGAAAACTTTTGTTTCTCTAGGAGTGGAGGATAAATTACAAGAAGACGAAGTGGCGCTTCTTGGTAGCGTGTTGGAATTTTCAGGAAAAACAGTAGAGGATGTGATGACGAGATTAGAGGACGTCTATAGATTGAGTGGGGATAAAATAGTAGTGAGTTTCATGGTTTATCCTTCCTCCTCTACCACATGCGTCTCACTGTCTTATCCTTCTGTCTCCGCCCTCGGGTTGTTGGAAGGAAGTTTTCAACGCCACCGTGAGACGCCTGAAGCCTGACCAAGTGTCTTTCCGGGTGGAGGTATGAAGAGACATCCGAACAGATAGCAGGAAGGCAATTCATGATCAGGATGATGAGCTCGTCAGTGAAATCATGAACAAGGGTTATAGTAGAATACCCATCTACGATCCCCGCTCTCCTGAGACATACCTGTGAGTAAATCTCCCCTTGATTTCACAACTGACCTCAAGGGGCTACATGACTATCCGTAGTCTGGTAGAATACGATCCCACGGATTTACATCCTATCTCTACTTTGGTCGAGCGGGTTTTACCTCAATGTCCACCTGAACTTTCTCTACTCGATGGTCAGTCGTCTTGGTCATCAACGTAATTTTTGAGCTAATCACTAGCTATGTCATAGTACGGTTCAGCTCCCATCATTCTATGGAAGCTGACGAGTAGTTTCCAAATGGGTAGAAGTCATATTCTTCTCGTGACTACCTCACCAGGTGAGGATCAAGGAGCAGTGGGTGTGGTGACTCTAGAAGATGTCGTCGAAGTGAGTTTCCCCCCGTCTGTTTCAGATTGGGCGAGCTGATGTGAAGGAGCTGATAGGTCGTGAAATCATTGTCAGTCCTACGGGTCCACTCATCTTTTGTCTATTGAGCTGACGGGTAGGACGAATCTGATCAATATGTCGATGTTCACAGGTATGTCCGACTTCTTTAGCTCGAACAGAGGTCTGAACCTGAGCTGATTACTAGTCGAGTACCAGTCGTTCGACGTAGATATCGTGGAGTTGGATTGAAGAAGATTTTCGAAGGTCGTCAAGAGCGTCGAGGTAGGGTGGAAGGAAAAGGAGTGGAAGGAAGGTTGATAGATGATTCTTCTGTATGATTCCTTCGTTGCATTATCTCTTTGTCCCTGTATGGTCTTTTGGTCTCTCGACATCTATCACATGTTCTAATTCCTCGCTGATAGAAGCATTCGAGTGGGTTGGGGGTATGTAGAAGTCAAAACAGACACATACACTCGGCCGAAGCATCGAGCGGATGAAGAGATGCCACGTGGCAGATACCTATCCTAGGATCCCCTCTCCGGTCGTTCCACTTGCTTCTCGCTTCACTTTTTCATTTTATTTCTCTCCTTCATCGGCCATCGAGCCTTCGATTCATTCGCCGTCTGACCAATTTCGCCCCCACAACCCTTCATTCTTCCCTCTTATCAATCCACTTGACGGAACTCGGTCAGGCGTAGACGTAGATATCGGAGCTAGTCGATATTTTAACATCGGCCGATCTGCAAATTCCACCCTTTCCTCTAGCGACATATCTCCTCGCTTCGTTATTCGTAAGATCCATACGAGGCGACGTCTTTCAGTATCTCGCAAGACATAAGACAAGACAACTCCACCGATCCCATCATCTCTTCAGGAACAACACAAGTAAAATCAACTGGCTGAGGTATAGTTGTCACTCGAGATTTTCAACAAGATGCCTTCTCCAATTGATATAGTCATACTTCTTCTAACCATCATACTCCCTCTTGGATGGTACTTTCGTAATTCCTTACCATTGATAGGTACCAAGAGACCCCCGACTCAGGTAAAGACGAAGGTGGAGGAAGATGGTGATCCTAGAGATTTCGTTAGTAAGATGGAGAGGACTGTGAGTTTTGATTTTGTTTCATATGCCTCACCACTCTACTGCTTCATATGTTGTGATAGATCTTGTTTTCATTATTCGTATTCGTTAGCTGTGCTTTGTATCCTCGGCTATGGCTCGGTGGGCTTTCATCGCTTTTGTTCGGATGCCTGACCGGCTATTGGAGATTTTCGACATGTGTTGAGGCAATTCATCGTGCCATCTTTCTTACGTAGATCTGTCTTTGTCTGCGTCTCCCTCCTTCCTCTCCCCTCCCCACCTCACCCCATTCTCCCCTCCCTCCCCTCCTTTCCTCAAGCTCGGGAATGCAGCAAAGCCTGGAATATAGGGCCAACAATAGTCGCTGATGGAGGAATACGCAAACGATCTGTCATCTGATGCCAAATGCTATATACTGACCTCACCAGGGAAAACGTCTCGTCATGTTTTACGGATCTCAGACCGGTACTGCCGAAGAATACACTATCCGTCTTGCCAAAGAAGCCAAGACACGATTCGGTCTTTCATCTCTCGTATGTGATCCAGAAGAATACGACTTTACCAATCTCGACACCATTCCCTCCACTCATGCCGTCTTCTTCGTCGTAGCCACCTATGGAGAGGGCGATCCTACCGATAATGCACAACCACTCATGGACTTCCTGCTTGACCCCTCTGTGGAGTTCAGCAATGGCTCCACTCTCGAAAACCTCCGCTATGTCATCTTTGGTCTTGGTAACAAAACCTACGCTTATTACAATGAAATCGCACGTAAGTTGGACAAACGTCTGGAAGAACTGGGAGCGAAACGTATTGGTGAACGCGGTGAAGGAGATGATGATAAAAGCATGGAAGAAGATTATTTAGCATGGAAAGACCCTCTTTGGGAAAGTTTTTCCACCGAATTAGGGATTGAAGAAGGTGGTGCAGGTGACGTTGCGGATTTCGTTGTCACTGAAATCGAATCTCATCCACCTGATAAAGTTTACCATGGAGAATTGAGTCCTAGAGCTTTGTTAGCTACAGCTAGTGGAAATACGACACCTATAGGATCATATGATTCGAAAAACCCTTATCCCGCACCTGTTCTAGCTAGTAAAGAATTATTCGCCATGGGAGGAGAAAGGAATTGCGTTCATATGGAATTCGACATTACCGGTTCTGGTTTGACTTATCAACATGGTGATCATGTTGGTATTTGGCCAAGTAATCCTGATTTAGAAGTCGATCGAATGCTCAGTGTATTGGGTTTAAAAGAAAAACATGATAAAGTCGTTTCTATCGAAAGTTTAGATCCGGCATTAGCAAAAGTTCCATTCCCTACTCCAGCGACATACGAAGCCATATTTCGACATTATTTAGATATATCAGCTATAGCATCTCGTCAAACTTTAGCATTTTTATCACGTTATGCTCCTACGGATATCGCTAGAGAAAGATTAACAAGATGGGGAACGAACAAAGAAGTTTATCATGAAGAAATAGATGGACCTTCTCTAAAACTTGCAGAAGTATTACAAGTCGCTGTTGGTGATTCTTTACAAGAACCTTTTGACTCTGTTACCATTTGGCCAATTCCTTTCGATAGGATAGTATCAGTTATACCAAGATTACAACCTCGATATTATTCAATTTCTTCTTCATCTAAACTACATCCTTCTTCAATACACGTAACTGCCGTTGTATTGAAATATCAATCACAACCTTCTCATGCTCATAGACATGAACCTAGATGGGTTTATGGAGTTTCAACAAATTTCATATTAAACTTGAAAAACGCTTCTGGAACAAATACACCTATATCAACTTCATCCACCATCATACCTGATCACAACAATAATTTCGATTCATATAAACTAGAACCTCAAGCGGTAACAATGCTAAAAACTCCTTCTTATAAATTATCAGGACCAAGAGGTCATTATGTCCGACAAAACGTTTATAGAGTTCCTATTCATGTTAGGAGAAGTACTTTCAGATTACCTACAAGTCCAAAAGTCCCAGTCATCATGATCGGTCCTGGAACGGGTGTGGCACCTTTTAGAGGTTTCGTACAAGAACGTGTGGCATTAGCAAGGAAAGCGAAAGAAAAGAATGGTGAGAATGCTTTGAATGATTGGGCACCGATTTATTTGTTTTATGGATGTAGGAGGGGAGATCAAGATTTTTTGTATAAGGATGAATGGCCGGAATATGAGGGAGAGTTGGGTGGGAAATTTAAGATGAAAGTGGCTTTTTCTAGAGAAGGTCCAAGTGAGTGTTAATTTCTTCCTTCTTCCTGCTTCTCCCTCTCATGTTCACTCCCTATCTTAACAATTATACTTCACTCTCTCTACTCTTCCGTCTACAACTCTGATTGTTCCAGATCTCCTTTCTTACTCCTGCTGCACGTCATAACACTTACCGAGTCTCTTGGACGAGACGACGGTCTCAAATGCAATCACATACGCATGCACACTGTCGAGTGTTATGGATACGAGGGGAAATTCACTGACATACAGCCAAAACATACGTCCAAGATCTTCTATGGGAATTGAGAACAGAAATCGCCCCTCTCATATTAGAGAAACGGGCTTATGTCTACATCTGCGGAGATGCAAAGAGTATGGCTAAATCGGTGGAAGAGAGATTGATCAAGATGTTAGGTGAGGCGAAAGGAGGGACGGCCGAGGTGGAAGGGGTCAAAGAGTTGAAGTTGTTGAAAGAGAGGAATGTGAGTCATCCATCAACGTTTACTTCAAACCTTCTCCTGTTTGTTCCCAGATTCGGCTTTCAGCCATGTATGTCGGACGTCCTTCCTTTCTTCGGAGGAACCACCTGAATGCGCTTTACTCCTTGCTATCTTTGTCCCACCCACTTTAGACTCGATGTCGGGATACATGTTATGTGTGTAAAGAGTGGAAGAAGGCGGGGGGGCACAAGTGGCTTTAGAATATCAAGCACTAACCAGCAGCGCCTCATGACGGACGTATGGAGCTAATTGTTCGTTGTTCTTGGTTGGTGGGATCACGCGGGTAACGGGTGACCGACTGTCGACCTGGGTGCGATTGACCAAGGTAGCATAGCATGGGATTTGATTGCATATGGCTGTCTTTGTCACAACCCTCCCACCTACTTTGATCGTTATTCATGACCTCATGTCTGCTATCCCCAATTTCTAACACCCATCTAACCAAACCGAATCGACCGAAACCGCCGTTCTCCACGTGACTTTACTTACCATAGTCGTACTTTACGATCGGTGCCTCTTTGAGCTGACGATCGATCGAAAGTCTCACCCCTCCCTCTTGACCTTGTGACCTCTGACTTTTGACCCTTGACAACTCTTTCCCCGCCCTCTCGACGTATCGACGTGATACTCTGCAGCGCGCAGCGGCTAGTATGTCCCCACATGCCATCATTGATAAATACAACCTCACCATATCTTTACTCATCACCATAGCATGGCAACTCACTGGGTTCGCAGTGGCGTGGACGTTGCAATTCGATAAAATCACCGAGTGAGTCGACCCTACTCTTCTCCTTCCCAATACCTCCATCTCTTTCCTTAGACAGTCTCATACCCCACAACCAAAGAGACTTGACCCCACAACCCAACCAAATCAATAAGTCCTCTTTTCCTTCTTTCGTCTCTCTGATCACTTGGGGTATGCGTGTGGGACAGATGGCCAACGGCGGGAAGGGCGTGTATTCATAGAAATATCAATATTCGGGATTGAGATGAAAGAGAACGTTGAAGAAAAGGAACGCGACAGAAAGAGGGTATCTTGACTGACAAGATAGTTTCACTGGTGGATCAAATTTCTTCATATTAGCTTTGATCACTTTGACTACAGGAGGGAGTGAGTACCTCGGATACTGATCAACATGTCAATCGCTGATTTCAGCTTATCATGCGAGAAATATAGTGTAAGGGGAGTTTGTTGAGTAGGATGAATGAAAGCTGAGGATATAGCGCTTCAGTGTTGATTATGCTCTGGTCGGCCAGATTGGCTGGGTTTTTGTTATTCAGAGTCTTGAAAACAGGTAGTGAGTTTTCCTTCTTTCCCCAAACCTTCAAATATACAGTATTATCACTTTCACTCAATGTCATTCATAAGACCTCGTGCAGTGGTCCTTGTACTACTCAGCAGTATCGAGTTTATCTTGCTTTGATCCTGGGGTGAAATCAGACGGGGTGGTGGCAAGAGAGACATTCTACAGTCACTGAGTTTGCAGGCGACACCAGATTCGACGAAATGCGATCACATTTCTTCAAATTCGCTGGATTTTGGGGTTTCCAAATCATATGGGTATGGACGGTCTGTACGTTCACCTCATATCTGATTTCTGATACATGGGATTGATGAGTAGCTCTCCCAACGGTGATTCTGAATTCCCCAGCGGTATCCGATCTCAATAGAGGAGGAGGGAATCCTTCGTTTGGGACTGGACGTGATATTGCCGGAATTATCCTTTTCGCCATTGGACTTTCCTGGGAGGCTTTAGGGGATATACAGAAGGTGAATGTCTCCACCTTCTTCTACCCACTGCACATATTGCACCCTTGGGACAGCTCTGCCTGTCGGTCGACCTGGACTTTTGGGTGTCAATGGGGAGAAACAAGACTTCCGATCGTTTGCTCTTATCCGGGCTATGTCAAGCCCAACTTCGGGGTAGAAGGATTGTTCTGGGACGGAACAAAGAAATTGATGAGCAGTACCTATACAAATCGTCCAAACCGCCCAAGGGACAACCATGTACCAAAGGCTTATGGTACTTTTCCAGACATCCACCGTATTTTGGAGAAATCGTCCTTCATTGGGGTATTTGGATATTGTGTCGTAAGTCGTGCCACCTTTTCGTCTGTTTCCAAAACTCTCTTTTGCCCAATCTCCAATATTTGCCCATCATGCTTCACCTTCTCCCAAGACAATTGAACCAAGAACCACTGTTGGGAAGAGGGAATGACTTGGATCAAGACTAATCTCAGTGTCACCAACCACCAATGGCCATATTAGCTCTGGAGCTAAACGAGCGCAATACACAGCTATCGTCGCTCCTCTCTTGACAATGGTTCTGTAAGTCCCCCTTCCCTTCTCCTTCTCTCAAAGCCTTCTCCATTCTTCCGTCATTCTCCCCATTTCTTTTTCTCCCTTTTCTCACCGCCATCCAAACTCCTCGAGATAGGAATATCAGAGGTTACCAAGCCCGTCAGACAAGTACGCGCAAATATTCGTCATAGCAGCTTAGGGTACCTGATCTTTCGAAGCTGATCTTGAGTCTACTTTTCCTCTCCGGTCTACCCACGGCCGAAAAACCAACAGCAAAGAAATATTATCTCCTCTCTCATTCTTCCTCTCCCTCTGATCCAAACGCATGGGATAATTACAAACGGTATTTGAAACGAACGAGCATCCTCATCCCTTTTCCTCCTGCGATATACGTTCGTCTACCGGAGATTATCAAACGGACTATTCTTCTTGATTTCCCAATGTATAAGTTTGATGAGGGTAAAGATGGACGGGAAGCTTTGGCCGAGGAGGCGAGGAAGTAGCATAATCTGTATGGTGTATGATGTATGATTTACAGTATGATGTATGATATCTAACTTCTACACATTTCTTGTGAAGACTAACAAAACTTTTGCTGATGCACACCGGACATACTAGAGTAAGAGTAGCGTACTCCGCTCTCCTGTATCACTCCACTTACTACAAGAGGCAGAATTTGGATGTTCGTCTCGCCCACAGCCATTGTCGATAAGTTGGATTGAACAAGCAGTTCCATAATGCGTTTCAAACATCCAGAAGAAAGTCATCAGGTGTATGATCAAGATTACACAAAATGCATATGTACCAATCAATGCTCACGTATGATATCCATCCTCTTTTTTCAGATCCCAGAGGCATTCTTAGCAGCTTGCATCCTTCTTTTCACACCTTCACTCCTATCATCACCCCTACCGGTAGCTCTTAACAAATAAGCAGAAGCGTATCTTTCCACTTCTGCAGAAGGTATGACTGATTTATCACCCATCCATCGATCAAATATGATACTTACCTCTTCAGCGAGGTAAGTGTGTGCTATTTCATCTTCAGCTTGTTCGGTGAGGATTCGGAGAGTTTCCCAGATATCTCGAAGGGGTATACCACCATCTAATAAAGCCAGAGTAGCCATTCCTTCCGCCGAGGAAATCAAAGCGCATTGAGAGTAAATGATTGGGAGGATGATATCTGATTTATCAGGGTTATTTCTTTCATATACCAGGGTGATCAGTGTGATATGTAAATCTACGAAACATGAAGAATGAGGATGGGGTGATTCATTTAGATTGAAGATGGTTGGTGCGATGTGATGACTGATGGGGAAGTGAGGGTGTGAAATGGTAGGAATGATAGTAGAGGGAATATCAAGTTGAGAACGATGTGTGTGTGATGGTGTGAGGGGAAAAAAAAGCGCAAAGGGAAAGAGAAGAGTAAGAGAAGGAGATAGGAACTCACCCAACGGAGCAGCTTCAGAAGGATAAAACCTTCTACATAAATCAATAATCTTTTCAGAAACACTAACATCTTTAGGTTCTTCACATCCTTCAATCAATTGATTCCAAACAGCTTCACAAACATCATCTACCCTATTATCACTAACTTTTAAAATAGCTAATAAACTTTCTAATAACCGATAAGGCGCTGCGTATTTATGCCATAGTTCGTCCAAACCCAAAAGAGAAGAGTTCAATTCGTCTAAGGCGGTTTGTACGTTTGGATCGGTAGAAATGGGTAGAGAATGGATGGAGTGTAGGATCTCAAGTTGGACTTGAGTGACTTCGAGTAGATCAGATAAGGAGTTTATGAATTCTACGTCGGGGGAAGTTAGGGATACTGCTGATTTTGCCGAAGTAAGAGATTGAGCTAGATATGCTAGACGGGTTTGGAGTGACATTGGACTGAGTGTCAGCGGGGGATAACGAGTTCGTTGAGTGTGTCACATTTGAGTGTGACAGAGAAAAGAACAGTAGATAAAGGATTTTGAAGTAGATAGAAAGATGATTTGTCATGAAATGTGTGAGAAGTGATTGAGATTAGGAAGAAATACTGACCTAGGTCTGGTGGCGAGATTATGTAAAGCGTGAGCGGCTGATAACCATTCTTCCCTTCTAGCGTAGAATTTCCAAAGTAAATCTCGTCGATCTTCAAGATCACTACTGGTGGTTCTGAGGTATTCTTCGATATAAGGAGTGTCGAACTTTGCTGTCAGTTCTTTTCCTATTTGCTGAGCAGGTCCGGCTACCAATACTGGTGCCCATGACGGAAGAGACACCGGTCAGTCATTATATGGAATGACGAAGTGCAAGAAAGGGCAGCTGAAGCCAAGCTAGATGACATGTGGCATGGGCAGAGAATGGGAGATGTTGTGATGGAAAGGTGAGTCCGGATAAGCCGAATATAACATGACTGTGCGGGCTTTTCCGGGAAGTCGTAACGGAGAAGTGGATGGAAGCAAAAGACGCTCTCACCTCTAACAACTGTTCATGAAGCCCACGAACGACATGCCAGTCGTACAAGTAGAAATGGAACAATTCATCGTCCGACGCAATAGCCATGGCATAAGCTTCATTTCGTTTCTGTCCCGCTGAAGCCGCTCCGGTAGCTAATTGTCAGCTCGTATTTCCCATCCATTGCCCGTTTTACCCCTGATCAATCGTCATCCCATCAAGCCTGGGGAAATCGGAAAGTGCACAAGGAATGTACTCTTCTGATCTGGATTTCAAGAAAAAAGCTCATCATTCCAGCAACATTGAAGGGAGGGAGGCAGAGGGAAGGAAATTGAAAGCAAAGTGGAGAAAAAATAGGCAAATGGAAGAAAACAACCCACCATCCCCCCTCGCAGTACTCTCATCCAACATCTCATCATACGCTCCTAAAGCAGCAACGACCAAACCATAACATTCCATCCTCAAATCATACATAGCTTTCCTCGGATCAGCAGGATGTCTACCATCTCTCACATATTCCCTCGCTCGATCATGAGGATCAGCATTAGCAGCACAGTTGAGAGGAAGTTCAACAGCTCCTGGAGTATATTGCATGGCGCGATACCGTGCTGATATATCTTTCAATCTGGAAGTAGGAATTGACGAAGCTGCTTTGTTGAATAAACGGAGAGATTCGACGAGTGCTTCGAAACGTTCTTGCACATCACGGGAAGATTCAGCCCTACGAATGTTTTCTTCGGCCTAGTTGTCAGCGGTCGTCATCACAACTGTTTGACATCTCTACGGTACGACAGACCTCGACGTAAAGTATCCTGAAAGGATGAGGAAAAAGAAGAGTAGTGATTTGACTAAAGAGCTAAGCGGTAGACGGACCTTGTACAAAACCACATCTCCAGGTTGACAGAAAGTTCCACAACGTTGTTGTAAGATCTCACTCAAACTATCAATACCGAGTTCTTGACCGATTTGTTGTTCGATCAAGGCAGTGACTAATTTTCTGGCTACTTCACGTCCGTCCAAACTTGTCAAAAGACCTTGGTATGTGAGATTGAGAAGGGTTGATTGGAGTTGAGCGTCACATCTGTGTATCAGAAAAAAGTCAAGTCGAACAACGAGACTTTCCCATCGTTCTGGCGCTTAATGCACCCCGAAGACTGGTGAACTTTCTTTGAGGAAAGAGGAGACATCAAATTGGGAAATCAATGGCTGTAGAGATGGTACTGGACACAAAGCACTAACCTCGCGATGACATCGGATATTTTATAATCCGCCAAAAGCAAAACGAAACTTATCGCCTCTACAGCCTGCTTTACCAAAACTCCCATTCCATGCAATGACAATTCTTCTTGATCCCAAGCCAATTTCGCATCGCCCTCCGCTTGATGTCTCGGAAACGGATGTCTTTTTACGTTAGCTTTCATCCAAACTTCAATTCCCTTTTGACTCACTCTTCAATATACCGCCGTAATTGATCCAATCTTCCTTGCACCACCAGTAATTGAGATTCTGGAACATTCAACACCTGTCTCCCCATGACCGAAACTGTGACCCTGAGATTCCATATGGGTCTCAAAAATCTAGCCAATATCAAAGCCAATCCATCATGTCGTGAAGAATACACGATAGATCGACCAGTTGTACCGTCCTTAATCAAAGGTTGACCAGCTTGAAGCAGTATACTATTGACAGAGGAATGTAAGTCAGATTGTTTTAAATCCGCTTGAGAACCTAACATTATACCCATTGCTCCTAATTGATTCTTCCCAAAGGTCATACGAGCAATGTTGACCCCAGCGTCTTTCTCAGAATCCAAAGAGGATTGGAGCATGTCCACCGGTCGCGGTTGAACTGCCCAGAAGAGACCACTGGTAGCTAAGATCAAGAACTGTCTGGCTTCTGTAGTAGATTGTCTTGGAAGAGGTGAAACGGCTATACCGTCTGTTCGACGGAGTGAAGGTGGGGAAAAGGCAGGATTGGTAGAATGAGCTTCGACTATCGTCCATACTTGACTTGAAATTTCATCTTGGACAGGCCATTCTTGTAACACTGAAGGTTCGTAATTTTCGAAATTTTCCCGGCCGGAGGATTGTCTTCCTGGATTTGGAACGAAGAAAGTGAGTTGAGAAACTGGGGTAGGAGAGGAGGTGGGATGTTGAACACCTATGAAAGTTCCAGAGGAATAAAAAGAATGGTCGGCGAGACGAAGTTGGAGATGTTGAGGTGGGAAACGGTAAAACACTGGCCCAAATCCTGAAGGGTAGACTGTGAAGTAGACCCGAACCCCTAAATAACCTGTCAGCTTCGTGGTCGAGCGTTTGACAATGACTAAGCATGGTATGCCAGTGGTCCATTGAGACGTCTCGCGTGGAGACGATGTGGGGGACCGGTCAGTCAAAGGCGGATTTTGTCTAGAACACATCGTGCTACCGGCTGATGAAGGGAGAGAAGGAGAACTCACCATTGTCCGCCACAGCCATTAATCCCACACGACGTGATTCGTGGCTTCCAACGACGAAAATGCCTACGATTCGACTCGACAGAGGTGTACCCCTGGATTGAAGATCTCGTTTGAGGGTGAGGAACTTGCTCTTGAGTATAAAGTTGCTTCCCGAAATATCATACTGATCTATCACTCCGGTAGTATGGAGAGTGAATAGTCTGTTCTGCGGGGCGTCTATGACGAATGATTGAATACCTTCTCGGTCTGATGTCAGCTATGAGTTCTGCACGCTCGCGAACTTCTTGGGATCCCTAGCTAGACCCATCTACTCTTGGGCGGAAGAGATATTCGAGGTATTAATCAATGACCTTGAATGTTCGAGCAGCAAGGACGAAAGTAGATAGGTTTTGGAGTCTAGAAAGAAGTACACGCTAAGGAATAGGCGAGGGACGATGACGACGAGAAAACCCACTCTGCGATGATAAAAACGTCGGTACCCAGTTACTCAACGCTCCACTTGTTCGGTTATGCAGAATGACCCTTGTGGAACTCCCAAAGAACCAACCCCCTTCTCCAGAATATTCCAACTCGTACAAATCTCTATTGAGACCAAGCATGAATATCCTTCCAGAGTCGCTACCGTGTATACTGACCATAGTAGTTGGTGTGTCCACTGTGAGACTGGTTTGGTATAGACTCAATTCGCCTTGAGGAGATCTTGATAGTCCGAGGAGTGTAGCACGTGATGATGTACAGATCAGGAGAACGTGAGTGATGTCGTCTACGAATACGTCTGTATGTTAGTGTTATATTTGACTGCTTGAGAGGATTAGAGGGGGGAAACTGACCTTTGCGAGCTTTGACAAGAGCTACAGCTTCGATAGTTTCGCTTTGTTCGTCATACCGACTGAAGTCTCGCCTGGGCGTGAGTATCGGTGTTATATAAGCCGACTAAAGAGATGGGAGACACGACAAAGAGTTCGATTGAAGATAGAAGAATGAACTTTTATGCGCAACATGGTACTTGGTATTAAAGGCGGTCACCTTTTAAGATACGAGAGGATGATTGTGAAAAGGAAGACTTACCCATCATTGTAATTCCATAAGAATAATTTGTTGTCCACTGTGAACCACGCTCTCTCCAATTCTTCGAACAAGCCCATTTTCGCCGTCAGATGTTTGTCTGAGCGGTCAGCGTTTATCAGGGATAGACTAAATCAACACGTTAACATATCCCCACTGAACGTCATGAACATTCGTCCTTCGAAGTCAGGACAAAAGGGAGTAAGGTGATCATATCAACGGACAGCAAGCGAACAATGAGCAAAGCCATGTCGAGTACCATAACCACCAGTAGACAGTGGAAAAATCACTGCTTCGCTCGGGGTGATACACACAAGTCCAAGCAGGATCCAAACTCACAATTCAACTCTTGATGTAAAGCATCCGGTAATGGCGTAGTCTTCGTGATTCTTATCGGTCTAAAAGCGTTCGATCCTCCAGGTGGAGGTACATAAGGTTCAGGATCTGATTATCAGCAAATGACAATAACATATTTTTTCAAATTTCCATGGTCAGATCAAAATTTGAGAAAATGATACTGATGGAAATCCTTCAGTATCGCACGATCAGGTCAAAATCGAGTAAAGAAGAGTAAATCAGATCTGAAGAAGAAGAAGAAGAAACCACTGAACTTACTATTTCGATCTAAACAATCCCCTAAATCCGGTGATATCTCATTATCCCCATTCAAAGCTCTTTCAACTTTACCTCTAGCTCTACTCAAAGGTCCATAAACGGGATCTTCATCTTTACCTACGATCTCTAATGGTTGTGGGATAAGTTGAGAAGATGAATGTTGATACGTTGACCAATTCGTTACTGAATTAGTAGTATTTCCACTTTGTATCATACCTCCATATGACATCCCTGTCGTTGTTGTCATTCCTCCCGTTCCAGTACCGGTTGTAGTTGTAGTTATCATTCCTCCTTGACCACCGGATACACCTCCATAAGTTCCTGATCCTGATCCTCCTCCATATTGAGATTGTTGACTGGAAGTCATTTGTTGAGGATTGATGTTATTCCACATGTTTTGTTGTCCCATTTGACTGACTTGTCCCATTTGACTAGTTTGTTCAACTTGACTCGGTTGCCCATACTGTCCCATTTGACCAGGAGCAGCTCCTGTCGAGGGTTGAGACATTCCATTCCCACTTGATATCCCTCCATGAGGTAAATGAGAACTCACCCAGTTCGCACCGCTCTGAGCTATTTGAGGAAGATGTGGATAGAGAGGTTGAGAAGTAGGATTGGGTTGACGAGAAGGTATGAGGGATTGAAATAAGTTTGACATTTTCACGTCTCTGTGCGAAAATCTTTCATTTACACCAAACTTTTGGTCAGAGACGTACTTTTCTCTTCTTTACTCAATGTGAAGAGAAAAGGTCTCTCCTGCACTTTCGTCGGCTGTCGGTGGGAGAGAAGAAGAGTTTGAATCAATGCGAAAGAGATGTTTGAGAGTGTAGGAGATCAAGCAGAGGTTGACTTTTGTAATGTTGGATGTGGCACTTTTCAATGTGGCATTTTGTCTACACTCACAAGTGATTCGCGTGCGTATAATACCTGGGTAATTGGGTGACTTTTCTAGTACAAGTAAGTTGGCTTAAACCATAGCCCGTGATATACATACTTATGATGATGCATACATGAATGATGAATATACAGTTGACGTCCATATACCAGAGAAGAATCTACATACATGAATCTATCATCACTCCATCCATCCACCTTCCAACTGAGCAATACGCGCTTTAAACTGGTCGTTCAGAGGATGACACAATCTGACCATCAGTCTCAAATTGCCAGCACTATCAGAAGAGAAAGAGATTTAGAAATCGGCGAATGGAAGACTCACCTCCAACGAAGTGCTGTCCAGGTTCGTTCGGCGAATCCTGCAGCGACGAGGGAAGCGCAGATAGGTGACAGAGTCTCACTCGAAAGCGTTCGACTAGTCACTAGATCCAGAATTAGTTTGTCCTGTGGTTCAGCATGTACGACACAATGGATTTGGAAAGAAAGTAAAAACTTACCTCATCTTCCGTATAATTCTTCCCCGTGGAACCCCTCTTGCCATTCCCTCTTTTAGTGACCGAAGTCAGATCCGAAGATCCTGCAGCAGCTTCCGAAGAGGAGTGACGGATCAACTGGGTAGGACGCTCGCTCTTTGATCGCTTTCTGGAAAGAGGTTTTGGTGCACTTGACTCTGTCACCAATGGCTTGTTTGTCTTTGCGCGTTTACGGGGAGGAGGGAGAGAGTCAGAGTCGCCCAGAATGCGGATTTGAAGCATAGGCTCTTCTGTAGCTAGAGTCGATAGTGATTGGGTGATAGATTGGTCCGCCAACATCTGATCCACCGACGGTTCTTCAAGGGAGGAAGAAAAGATGGCTCGGGGAATGAAGGGCTGATCAACACTTGTTTGGGAGAATTTCGGTGCTTGTGGTAGCGAGGCAGGTATGACTGATTGTTGTGTTGGTGATTCATCTTCAAGTCTAATGACATTCCCCCGAAACACTGATAAGGGACATGGCGAAGTGCTCCCATCCATGAGGGGTATCGATGGGAAATGAGCACCATCGACCGATCGCCAGCTGGGTCGAGAAACCTTTCTAGGAGTACCATCCAATTGCCACATTGTGCTGATTCTGGGTTCAGGGGCTGGAGCAGAAGATGAGCGACTGATAGGTCTCTCGAGAGCCCATTCTTGGTGTCTAGCATAACGGGTATCGTTCATCCATATATCATCTAGATGGTAGGGTATACTGGGAGGAGTGAGGAGTTTTTCGATTTCGGCGTCTACATCGCTCATCGAGTCGTCCATGTTTTTGAAGTTCAGGTGTGGACTGAGTTCCAAGTCAACCCTCTTTTGGTCAAAGTTTTTGAGAGGAATTTGTCCATTATAGTATTCCATCTCAGAGATGAGACGGTTGGGTTTTGAGCGTGGGGGAGAGATGGGTTGGAAGAAATTTGTAGAGGTTGGTATCTTGTCATTGAAAGAGGTAGTGGAGTAGGATTGGTTTCCCTCATCTACAAAGCCGGCTAAGCGAGCAAAGTCAGGAGTGTTAACTAGCGTCTTCCCGTGACCTTGACTAGACTGTGTATCGAATGTGTCGAGTTTACGTGGAGACGGAGTGGAGTGGCGTTGTGGGAACCTGGGAGGATTAGGACTGGGATACTGGCTATCAACAAGTATCCATCTATCACAGGCGTGATCGAAACTAAGTGTCAAGGTGGACATAAAGTGGGACAGGGGGAATTACTGCCGTCGACAGAGAGAGGTTGCGTCCAGGATGGGGGGTGGACAACAAAGAAGTGCGGCTGACGCGATAAATACACATTGAATAGAACTCAGAAGGAATTGTAGACAAATTGACTTACCAAAGCTCCCAGAGATCTCAAGGCGTTTTTCTTCGGAGTTGTCGAGGAACCTTTTTGGTCCGGTACTGCTCGATCCTGACCATAAATCAAGTGATCCCAACCGGGAACTTGCATCTCTTTCGGTATTCCTAGTTGTCCCACCACGTCGTTGAAAGCCTGTTGACTCTTGATCATCGAATGATTGGTTTGGCCCTCTGATTCATACTCGGGATGAGAGGATAGTCGGGGTTCTAAAAGGTATGATAGCTGGTTGAGTCGTGACACTAGTCGTCAGCTGTCAAATCTTGACAACTGCTTTAGTACCAGCTTGTACCACTGGGAAAAAGGGAAGGTTTGATGGAGGATGAAGCCGGAGTTGTACGTGGTGTCGATAACGAGCTGAGGATATGGTATGGTTGATTTTGGGTAACGAGACGATCGGAGAGAGCTGAGAAAAGGCGAGGGAGAGAGCCGAAAAGGATTGGCTGACGAGGAATGTGACGGGATATGAAAAGAGGTGACTCACTAAATTTCTACTTGACTCCTGTCTAAGGCCTGGTGAGATCTAAAACCTCAGTGTCGAACTCTGATGGTCACTTGGAGAGGAAGAGCTTAAAAGAGATGGAATGTAATGAAGTATGTGTGAGAGAGAAAGAAGGTGGATGGTGGAGGAATGTCCTTTCCTGGAAACGAATTTCCTCGGATTTTGGCGATCAGAGCGGCATGCGGCATTAGCGTCAAACGGGCACGGAAAAGTTACTACTTTTGGGCTTTTGATGTCTGTGCGTTGATGATAAGTATTTGCCTCATGCCTCATCTCGTCACTGACTGTGGAAATTTGTATAAAGAGGCATTTTCCCCCACATGTCTTTCCCACGATCGATCCCTCCGTGCCACACTGCCACACTTCACCACATTCCCGTCATCGACACCTTGTTTGGGTGTAAGAGTTTCTGATAACGAACAAATATGAAAGTGACATGCATGTACGTACAAAAGATGATTGTGAAGATACACAGGGGAAGAGAAAAGTACGAATCATACCCTACTCCCATACCACCATCCCACACTCGCCAATACCCATCCACATACAAAATTCACCCCAGAGTTGCTCAGTATGTTCAGACCGAATCCGATCGGTTTGATGTCCTCCCCTGACCGACGGGTGGAGAGGTCAGTGAGGATCTTATGGTCTTTTTCTGAGAAAAGGGTTTGTTGGAGGGTAGCACCGAGAATACTGTCGAGCTGAAGTGTCAGGAAAACTCTTCTTTCGAACATTCAGTGTGTCCTGTGATACCGCTCAGAAGGTTGGTAGTCTACTTTGGGTGGATTGTCCAAGGTGTCCAGAAATGATGGATGTTTAAGAATTGAATATATTTGAGGCATGAGATTATGGCATTATGATGAGAGATCAGAACACTCACCACACTTCCAGCCAATCCAGCAAGAATACCAAACACGAGCAACTCTGAAGCCCATCCATAGTCATTCCGAGACATAGGATCTTCAATCAATAAATCCACAACCATAGTCAATCCCATGACCAGACCACCCAAAGCCGAGACACCAAGACCGAGAGGAGAAACACCACCGTTGGTCCCTTTTGGGACTGATTGAAGAGTGAGGATATGACGTGGAGGGGAAGAAGAGAGGATGCCTAATTCTGAAGCGAGGGTATCGGCGAGACAGTTGGAGAAGTGTCTGTAAGATCAGCCATCAGCATATGCGAAGAGAGTATATGTGGACGTACCCGAGAGCGAAGAAGATGAGCGACCTGCTGAGTCCGTTGGAGGAGATAGGACCAGTGCGAAAGATCTAAGTGTAAGCTGGATTTACGATACTTTCCCAGCAGCTGAGGAATCCGATATGCGGGTGTTGTCCAAAGGAAAGGTGGTTGGTGTTTATCAGAGGGAGCATTACGCAAGAGCTCAGTACTCTACTATTGAGATGAGATGAGATGAGTGAGTGAGACAACGGAATTAAGGGAAGAAGTGACATGAAAGATGAAAACGTACATTCTGAGACACGTAGAATCTATAAGCCAATGCCGCAAGAAGGGAAGGAAGAGAATTCGAAAGAACTTGTATAGCATCTCTATTCCCTCCTGGTTTCGTAGGATCCGGACCATCTTCAAGTGTCGCTTTATAAGCAGCTTTCACCTATGATTTAGTTTTTTTCCTTTTACTTCTCCTCCCATACCATCATCAATAGACTCGCACGTCATCACCCTCAATCGCTTTTCCTTTGACTACCAATCCCAACATCATCAGTCAACCGGTGTTTCTGACGGCCTTGTTGACTTGTCTTTCTTTGTCTGCAAATAAAGATGTCGTCGTGTCTCACCAGCTCAAAATAAAATACCCTCGTCTCACCGCCTGACATCGAATTGAGTCCATCTCTGAACTGCGTCGCTTTGAAATATCTGATCACTCGAATCTCAACCAACAAGAAAGCAGCAGACCTGCATAGCCAAAGAATATGAGTGAAAACCCACCTTGGTAGCTCTCGAACCTAAGAGATAAAACACTATCATAGTAGTTCCAAACAACTTCAAAGGATTTGCCAAATGTCCATAACCCACTAACAAAGCTGCTATAGCACCTGAAGGTGATAAAGAACCTTTCCGATAACCATGGCCTGCCAGACCGACAGCTATGAGTGCCCCACCGGGATACAAAGTTGACATGGTTCCGACGGCTGTTTTCGGGTCCAGTCTTCAGATGTTTGAAGAGCTATGAAGATTCACACTGGTATCGAATGATAGAATGATGTAGTGTCTTGCTGATTAGGGAGCGAAGTCGGAGGGAGGGTTAAGAAGGAGGGACCAATTCATGTCCCAAATTAGGAGAAAAGAATTCGGTTGATCGGTGGACCGGCCTTCCCCACTTTCCCCACTTTCACCACGTGAGAACGAAACGCCGTATCTCCGAAGAGTGGCAATGGATTCCCCTTACCTTCGTCCCTCTCACACTCAACCCATCTAGCACGCTCAACATTACTCTATCGACCACATCCTCTATACTCTGGTCAGACTTCTAAAAAGATCCAAGGAGATCACATACACACATAGAAAACGTCGGAAAGAGTAGTTAAAATGACAGCAGACTTGGAAAGAGATCCATTTTACCTTCGGTACGTCCACCCCTAACACCTAGAATACAGCTGACGGTCAGATACTAGTCAGCTTTTTTTTTTCCGACCCCGAGATGAAGCTGATGAGATTAGTACAGGTCATCAAGGAATGCATGGACATGAGTTTTTGGAGTTCGAATATTCACATGGTATGTCTCGTTTCGTCTCTGTCACTTCATCATTCCCTTCGGTTCTCCCATTTAGATGAGCGGCTCGGGCGAATTTGAGGTCAAAATTGAGCCGAGTGTAATTTGAAGTTGATTGATTCCTTTTGTAACATGGGGATTTATGGTGGAGAGCTGACAGAAAGGACGGATCAGATATGCCAACAACTCGAATTATAGAAATGATTCTTTGATCCGAAAAGAGAGTGAGTGTGGTATCCTTTTCATTCACACACCCCTGTGGAGGGACGACTCTTTAGATTGTCAGTCGACATTGCATGGCGAACTTGCGAGGTAGTCATTGCCGTCATGCGTATTTCGCATTGCGGATGACGAGCACGGATCATTATTGGAGAGGGACGGTTCACAGAAGTGGAGAGCGATGGAAGGCCGGAGAGACTTTCCAAGTCATAAGGTCACAGGAGACGAGAGAACAAGACAGGGATACAATGAGAGTCGAGAAACACCAAAGGAAACCATAACTGACTCGCAGTGTTCGTCTCACCCGCAGTGGTGGACGAGTTGAAGCGGATCATCCGAGATAGTGAAATAACCAAGTTGGTCTACGCCCTCGACCATCTGTCAAGCTTTAGGCTGACAATTCAGAGAAGACGACGTCTCATGGCCAAAGAAGAATATAGTGGGGAAGCAAGAATTGGAAGTTAGGATTGACAAAGAGCATATTTCTTTCGAGGTGAGTTCATGGTTTTTCCCACATTCATATCTTTCTCGTTCTTTTCAAGCCAAAACAATCTTGATTCGGGCACTCCCCAGATCTCCCACATACCGAATATGATAATATCCCCTCTCCTCATGTCAAGCGAAACCATCGTATCGACCGAACCACAAGCCTTGTACTCAGCTTAACCGAAGGGAACTCCCAAGCTGACATGTAGACGGCGAAAATTGGATCTTTAGCAGATGTCAACGAATCGGCCGATGCGGAAGGTCTTCGAGTGTTTTATTATCTGGTTCAGGATCTCAAAGTGATTTTTTTCCCATTTCTTTCCTTCCTTGTATTCTTGTAAACGGTGTTGATGAGCAGTGTTTCATATTCTCACTCATCACTCTTCATTTCAAAATCAAACCTAGTAAGTTGTTCCTTACCTTATTAAGGAATCGACTGACAATTCTCAGTTCAAACATGATCCCTCTCGAATCTTTGGGCGTCAAGTAGAATGGATGGCTGTTGGTAAGAGGAAAATGAAGATATGCATGTATACTTTTCAATCTTGTCATGTTCGATGTTCTTTTGGAATCAATCAATGATCTGTGTACTTGTACTCGTATTCGTTTTCTACACATCTTTGTATGATCCGCGATGAAATGTCAAAGGGAGATTTGAAAAAAGTTGAGAAACCTTCCTAATTAACTTTAACCAGATCGGGATGATTCTGCTCTTTCATCCTTCCACCTTTTCATCTTTCTTTGTACATACCTCATGTCTCTTCCACGTAATATGAATCTTCCGTTCTTCAAGATCCGATCTACTCCCTATGGGTATATCCGAAATCATTCGACTCAATCACGATTTCGTCCTTCTTACATTTACCTGAAATCTATCTCACCGATCCCTCCAGGCCCGAATACCTGCTCTATTCAAAGTCATCTTTCCTCGTCCACTCCTAGTGCTAGCTCTACCTCTCTCACCCCTGATTCTAGCTCTTCCACCTCTGATTCCATTGCATCCACCTCCTCCCATTCACACACCCCGATCTCGGTAACGACCCAATTTACCGACTCATCGATCTTCCCCTCTTCTCAATCTTCATACTCATCGACCTCTTCTTCATCTCAATCCTTCCACTCATCGACTCAGCCTTCTCACTCATCGACTCAGACTTCTCACTCATCAATCCCGAACGCCGAGACAGCAGGGAAAGATCAATGGGAACAATGGAAAGCTACTCATACCCGACCGGATCTGACGGAAGAACAACAAGAATTGATAAGTAAGATCATCAGGGTAGACCAGGCTGGTGAATTGGGAGCGAATTGGATATACAGAGGTCAGAAATGGGCTAGTTTGATGAGAGGGGATTTGAAGACTGCTAAAGATGTTGAAGTGGGTTTCATTTCGTTTCGAGCCCATATTTCCATCATATCCATGTACACATTATTTATCACTTCCAATAATCATGATCTTGAAGACGTCTTGTGGACTTGTCATTCTTGTTCTTTTGTGTGATTTTCTATCCGTTTGTCCGCCTTGTCCGTCTTATCCTGATTGCCGATCGAACTTGTCCCTTCGCCTCAACACATATTCGATAGGTCCATTTCATCTTTCCAATTTGACCACTTCGAAACATACATCAAGAAGGTGTATCCAACAAATTATCACAAACCCTTCTGATCAAATGGAGATCTCAACCAACATCATCTCGTACAATGGTAGCCATAAGAGAGAATGATGACATTGAGATATTATCATATTAACCTTTATAAACAAGCTGAACACACAAAGAAGTGGATGTTGACATATTTAGGAAATGTGGGAAAACGAAAAACATCATCTTCATATAACTCATTTACTTCAAAAACAACATCATATCCGTCCTACACTTCTTTACCCTGTATGGCAAGGGTTAGCTTTTTTCTTAGGTGCAAGTACAGGTTTAGCAGGAAGAGAAGCTGCTATGGCATGTACGGAAGCTGTTGAGACTGTCATTGGTGAACATTATGATGAGTGAGTGGTTGTTCTTTTCTTTTCTCTGTTACCTTCCTTTTTTTTTTAATTCTCTCAATCCTGTTCGTTATCTAAGCTTTACCGTCTATTCCTATTTTGGGACAGATCTTTTGTCTTATACACCTTTCCAATCACATTGGACCTTTCATTTGTCTATACTATGTGTCATATGTCCGTATTCTATCTAACAAGATTTCTCTTCCTCGCTCCGCTTCTCATTCTTCAATGGGACGAGTGTCAGTATCATCACATACTTGAGCCTGACGAAAATCATCAAACACTCTCTGGTCAAATCTGTGAAGAACCAAAAACAAGTGTGAAACGTGTTGACATGACCATAGTCAATTAAAAGCATTACAACCACTCATCTCTCCTTCTCCTTCATCATCTCTATCAAACTCCACACCCGACTATCATACATCTTCACAATCCATGATCGATTCGTCATCCCTTCCAGTCAAACCCCATCCTTCACTCCCGTTATTAGCCAATATCATCCGAGAATTCAGAGATGACGAATTAGAACATCTTGATATTGCGGTAGAAGGAGGAGCTCAGAAAGCTCCTGGACACGCTTTCTTAAGTGCCGTAGTGGGATTAGCATGTAAAGTCGCTATTAAAGTATGTGAGAGGGTTTGAGCTTTTGTACAGTATTTGAATTTGTATTCATGTTTTCGTTTCTTTTCTTGTCAAGATTAATCACATAGAGTCTGAGAGGTGAAGGATGATGTGATATGCTTTTAAGTTACAATTGGATTATGCACTTCTCTTGTTTGTATCCCGTCCTTCTCATTCCATTCACTGGTACATGGTACAGAACATAAGTCGAGTCAATCATAATGACTCAATTTTGGTGGAAATCACTCAAGGTTGAGGCTGGTGAAAACGCCCTCACTCGGAGCATGGAGCATCCGGTTTACCGATCGAGCACAATGTAAGAGAAACACCCAGATCATGCATCTGATACATCTAGCATACATCAATCCCCTGACTCTCCTTCCCGATGGTTTTTTTTTAGATGGCTCTGAAAGAGCTGAGATATTGAAAGATATGAAACATGTATCAGACGGTAGTATCCGTTCGAGACTTCTTAGCTCCTCTAGCGGGTGAACTGTCCCTAGAGGGCATATGCTGAGAATCAGTCGTCGTCCAGCTGTCAAAGCATACGGGGATGAAGAACATTTAGAGACGGAATGGTGTGTAAGTGGATATGTTTAAGGATTTTCTTCCAGTAACCCTCGGGAAATCGAAGAAATGAAGGATAGCTGGCTAGCTTGGATGGCAAGGGAAATGAAGGACTGAGCGAGGTGAGGTGAGAGAGTAATGAATCGATAAAAAAATCGAATGAAGACTCACCTTTTCTAACAATCTGTCCAGGACGGCCGATTGACCAACTTGCAGATCTCCCGATTGGATACCAGTGTGGTAAATACGTAAGATCATATCGACATCTTCCATAGATTGAGTTCGAACATCTGCCAATTCCTTGATTTTGGCAGTAGCGTCTTTGATCTGGTACGTCAGCCCAGTGATCTTACATGATCATGATTCGGATGACACTTTCTCAAGGCTGTTACTAGTAAATTCCCTTGTCGAAAGAGCTTGCGTTCGAGTTTGCTAAAGGTTGTCGCGCGATGAACTGTAGTGCGAGGATGACCTTGATGTGAGGATGGGGAAGGGATCTCAAGGATGTTGTGCAAGACGAAGACGGATGAGGGACTAACCTGATCATCCGTCAATTGTAAATTGAGTTGCTCAACACGAGACTTGACGGCATTCCAGCCTGTCAAACGATGTCCAATGGAGACATAACGTGTCATACCGAAATCAGCGGGGTTGAGAATCTCGTATGTTGATGGATTGGCTAGGATAGCTTTGGCGTGGATGCCTGCCTTGTGGGTGAAAGCGCAGAACCCGGTGATGTAGTTGTTACTGAGTGTCAACACAAACTCGTGCTCGAGGTCACCATGAGAACTGTCGAGGAGCTGAAAGAGTCGGGGGTACAGATGTGTCATCATAGGTCAGAGTGATAGGGCGGAACCAGTATCGAGTATGGGCATGAGAGTATAAGAAGGATCAGAAGAGAGGATACGAATGACCCACAATGGCACTTGAATCTCGACAGCCTCTGCGACAAGATTCTCAATCTCACGAAGCATATGAAGGTTATACTTGCTCTTAACGTATTCAGGATCGGCAACCATCATACGGGCGATCAAACCTCCAAGAGGGGTGATACCATTTCTTTCCCCGATACCAAGCTTGACGTCAGTACGTATACTCTCACTGGTGTATCAACTTACCACCGAAGTGTCAACATGGGTAGCACCGGCTTCAAGAGCGGCGTAGGCATTGGCAATTGCTGTTTGTGAGTTCCAAAGCTTTACATTACCCTACATGCAAAATTACCCAGCCATGTAATTTTGGTCTACACGTCTACGAATTAAGTGAGATAGGGGATAGGAGTTGAGAAAAGGAGCAGGGGATTATCATATGAAGAGGGGAGAACTTCACTCACCACATCCAGTATCATTATGGAAGTGCGTCTCGATATCACAACTGACCACACCTCTCAAAGTTCGAACCAGGTCGTAAACTTGTCTTGGATCGGCGCATCCTACAGTGTCCGCAACACCGACTCTGTTCACCCCGATCTTGTCGACCGTACGGTAGATAGACAATAGGTCGACGAGTTCAGATCGGAAAGAATCCTCTGAGGAAAAACGGATTTCGATACCTTTGGACTTTACGAATTGAATGACTTCGATGGCGCTGGATAAAAGTCAGCCTCATTGAAACCAGATACTGACTGGCCTGAAGTAGTGACAAAGTTGAACAGAAAGTCTACAAAGTCCTTCCTTGAGAGATGGAAGAATCCTTCGCGAGATACACAAACAGTGTAGCAGGGGGAATGGATTTACGCGAGGACTATAGTGAGATAGCAGAGAGGGACATCCTGAGTGATAGTTGGTAGACGTACGTCTTAGTAATCCATGTCATATCCTTTCCATGGGAATGTTCTCTCAAGAACGATGAAGTCCCAATAACTACATCCACACCGTCCACCCCTGTATATCAGCATTGTCAATCATATCAATCATACTCTTCACTGACCAGTCTCCACAGCAAGTCTAGCATCATCCATGTGACACCGAATATGAGTCAATATTTTAGTTCTCTTGAGACCTAACTTGCAGATTGCTTCACAGTGTGCACGCGATTCGGGAGATGCGGCCGGGGAAGTAAGTTCGATGTATTCTACTCCAAATTCGTCCAGCCTGTGTGTTAGCGTGTAACAATTTTCCCACCAATATCTCTCCTGCTACAGATACAGATGAACCGGAGATATCATGATGACTCTCTTTTGGAACATCATAGAATGCGATGGTATTGAATGAAAGGGTAGGTATACAGGTTGTACTTGGGGAGGTACAAGGGAAACAGAGGACAAGGTGGGAAAAGACTTACATCCTTGCAATTTTGATCTTGGTCTCAAGTGTGAAGAAAGCATTAGCGAATTGTTCTCCTTCTACGAATATCAGTTTGAGTGTCAAGGATCAGTCGTTACTGACCTCTTAATGTACTCTCAATGATCTGCATTGTCAGCGTTTTCTCTATTGTAACAAAGAAGCGCAAATAACAATCCACCAGATGACCAAATGGTCAAGATCAATAATCCATCATACCGTCCACCCATTCCATCAGACATCATTCTTCTCCCACAGTCATTATACTCCCCACACACATCGCACCCTGTCTTTATCCCCGGAAACACTCAATTTACTATCTAAACATACCCAGGTCGAGACCCAAGGAAATATGATTGTACAATTAACAAACCGTCAAGTTCATAATAAACAAAGATGAGTTGAAGAGAAGAAATGCTCTGACTGACCTTCCAATTACTGGTATTACTCAGAAAATCCGAAGCACGACCATACGCTCCCTTATGTTTCCCACTAGGAGGAGCGGAATGTCCATTGGTCCCATTGGTTCCGTTGACACCGTTTGTCCCATTTGTACGTTCGTTCAGCGAAGGAGGAAGAGCAGGAGCGTCAGTGACGATAGGTACCATTTCTTCTGTTCCGTTGGTAACGGCTGCGTCTGAATCTGGAGGTGGGCACATGTTGAGTTCTTCTTGGAGCTTATATATCCTTTGATGAATGATTTTATTCGAGTGGAGTTTCGGGTAATGTTTTTTTTGTAAATGTATCAAGTACTCGTTTTTGAGTCGTTTGTCGCGAGTCGTTGTGAAAAAAAAAGAGAGGATCTTTCGTGGGAATGGTAGGCGCGCCATTATCCAAGCCTCTGAAAGAGAGTAAAGATAGGCACGCCGGAATCATCTCCGATCGTCTCCCTCGAACTGTTGTATTGAACACCGGCTGCATGGTTGCATGTTACATATACTGAGTAAAAAGCGTTGACTTGTAATGTCGGGCTTATAGCTTTTGGTAACTCAAACATCAAGGCAGCAAAACGATTCAAGTCCAATTTTCACCTCCTTCTCCTCAAAACAGGTTCACCATAAGTCCTAGGTCTAGCACCCGCCTGCCAAATGGTAGGTGTCATATGTACGAAATGAACTTCCCAATCACCTTCACCATAAGATCTTCTTTCTTCTTCTCTCATAGTTCTCCTTCTTTCCCTTCTTCTAGCTCTAGCACGTTCCCTACTTCTTAATTCCCTTTCTCTTCTAGGTAAATACATATCTCTTCTTTTAGCTTCATTCTCTTCACCCCAACCACTCTCACTTTCTTCTTCATCACTCGTCGCGCTAGAATAATCAGAAGCACGACTAATACCTCTAGAAGATAAAGGTTCGATAGGTGGTGGAATAACCCTTTGACCATTTTGAGCGGCATATACTCGGATACCACGAGGAGCGAAGAATGCTACTGCCCAAGAAGCTAAGAGAGAATGAACCCCATCGGTCAAGACGGGTCGAGGACCACGTCCTAAGGCGTTACGATTTCTACCTGCCCAATCGTGTTGTGCCGAATGAAGAGCTTCTTGAGAGAGATCGGTTATGAATCGAGTCCTGGAAAAGTCAGTCAACTATTCAAGCACTTTGTCACTACGTCAAATTGATTTAGAGTCAATCAAAACTCACCAGACATGATACAAAAAGATGAGAAGACGGAAAGCAAAAGAAGGGAGGAGGCAACAGAGGAAGAGAGAGGACAGAAGGAACAGAAGGGGAAAAGAAAACTCACCAATCCTCTTCTGAAACATCATGACTAACAAGTTGTCTAGGAGTGTGTAATTCCCAAGCTCTGTTCAACTTTTGGGCAGGTAAAGAAAAAGCTTCGAAAGGATCGTATCGATAATAACTATCTGCTTGTGCCGGAGGTCGATCGAAACATGGTGGCCTAGAAATGCATCAACTTTAATTCTTTTTACTTACGACTTCTTCTTCCCTTCCCTCAAAACATATCCATCAAATTCAATTCATTTCCACACCCTTTACCCCACTCTCCAAGTGAAGACGATTCTCGAAACCCTCCTCATACCGATTAGTCAAGCCGCCAAATTATTTCCGAAGAAGAAGGTATGATCGTGGGCGAGGATTAATGGAGGAAATCATGGTTTCTGAGGATTCCAAATAGGTTCAGAAGGATAATAAGTCCTCCATCCTTTATATGGACCTTGTTCTCCAATCTTTGGAATGAGTCTATTAGGTGTTATGGTTTGAATTCAAGATATATTGGCGGCTTGACTAGGAACTACCAATCTATCTAATCTCCCTATCCCTCCTCTCACACTTCTGATCGAATCCATTTTCTCTAATTGGAGAGCTTTGGCACGTGCTATTGCCGGTGCTATTGTTTTATCTGATCCAATGGAAATGGTATCACTAGAAGGGGGGTTGAACGTCTTTGTGGAAATGATGTTTTGTGAATGATGGGAAGGTTGGATTGAAGAATGATGATGAGATTTAGTCGCAGGTTGACGATACCAAACACCATGATAAACCCACTGTTCTGGTCTCCCCGTTGTCCCACTTGTTCCAGTCCCAGTTGGGGTGGATTGGGTGGTTTGAGTTGTAGTAAGTGGCATATCCCTCGTACCAGGTTGTTGAAAACCCATTCCTCCTGATGCTGCTTGACCTGGAGGCATAGGACCTCCAGGTGGACCAGCAGGTCCGGGAGGTCCGACAGGTGGTTGTTGTGGTACTCCGGGAACTATAGGACGACCCCAGCCGTCCCAACCTGTAAGTGAGCGAGGTTCGTGTTGGTCATCATTACTTATTCCAACAGTCGTTGATGACATCGACCGGTGTTTAAACGACAGCGAAGGAGTCGACGGCTGGGGGATGGCCAGAGAGACAGAAAGGAAGTGCACAGGAGGGAGGGAGTAGTGATAATTGAGAGAGAAAGAGAATTTTGTAACAGAAAAACTCACCTTCAGGTAATTCCGGTGGTACTTTTCACAATCAGTTTACTCTTTCCACTCCATACCGAACAACTCACTCATTCGTCCACTGAGAATCAGTATTTATTCTCACATGAAACAACAACGACATTGAACAAAAACTCACTAAGCATCAAATCCTTCTTGTCCTGGTCTGGCGATGAAGGGTAATCCGAATGGCATCGGAGGAAGTGTGGAAGGATCAGGAGGTCGGTATGGTTGACTGTGAGTTAGTCGGGTGAATCTTTGTGTGTTTCGTCATTTTTGTCTTTTTAATCTTGTTGGCTGATCATCCTACCACTCTTTGGTACGTTGTAGTCCTGGTTGATACGTGCGCGGAAAGGTCCCCATTCCGGCAGTCATAGTGGGGAGGTACGGGATAGTGTGAACGTGGTTCAGCTGTGCTGGGATGGACCACTAGGTGTGAAGGGAGAGCGAAGGGAGGAGGAAGAGGAGATAGGGAGCGGGAGTCAAGAGAGAGGAAAGAACCCATTTAGCTCACCTCGAACCGACACCTCCTGGACCTGCGAAATCTGCAAAGAAATATCAATTCATATCCTTAATGGTTTTTTTTCTCAACATCGTGTCTTTTTCTCTTTTCCCTCTAATCACATTGCCACTTCCCATCTTTCCTTCTTCCTTCTACACTATTATTCACATTCGAATCCGATCTCCATTCGTCACAGAATATAAACACCATCTTTCTTCCCAACATCTGACATCCGATAGTTTCCACCTGATAAAGAACAAAATGAATAGTGTGAAATCATCCTTGCCCCCTCCCGACACCCCACGAAGCACAAAGTGGATCTGCCTACGTGACAAAAAGCAACCCAGAGGATCATTGATTAGGATAAGGATAAACCTGCGAACCTCTACCCAACATATCCCTTCCAAATCTCCCAGGAAGAGAATTATAATATCCCATCCCAGGCATACCGGGCATGACACCAGGTATAGGTGCACCCATTGGCATTCCCATACCTGGCATTGCACCCATACCCATCATTGGCATTCCCATCATGCCCATACCCATACCCATACCTGGGTACATACCCATCATGGGTGGACCGAACATTGGAGGTCGGGATGCTACTGTGGGTGGCGGACGAGGGAATAGAGCGGGTTGAACGGGTGGATAAGATTGTCTGTGAGTCAGTATATCATATTCTGAGGCATGTGGAGGGACGAATTTCACAATTCTGTAATCTAGAAACGAGTTCGGCCGAGTCGAGTTTCGATCCAAGTGAAATATGAGAAAACAAGTGAAAGTCAAATGATGGAACGAAGAAAGAAGAAGAGACAAGAGAATGAAAGATGATGATGTAGCTTTGGAGAAAACGTGTAGAAAGTGGAGTTATTTGAACAAAGGAGTGCAGGAACAAGGTTGAAAGTGGAAAGAAAAGTGAGGACATGCCGCAATTGGCAAGAGGGCGGGAAAGAGAAAGGACCCTTCCCTCCCTTTTGTCATTGGACCTCCTTTGGATGTGATTCCATCATGATCAAGGTCGGCTACGTATTGCTCGACATCTCACACGACGCCCGCTCTTAGGGGAGAGTGGGATGAGAAGAGTATTCTGAGGAGAGAGAGATGGGAGGTAGGTAGAAGCGACATTTGACAGAGGATGTTTGATAGAAGTGAATACAAACAAAACTCACGCATTCACTTGCCCTTGGGAACCAGGTGGATACGCCCCTTTCCATTTGTTGGCGTATCTTTCCCTCGCGGCATTTTCTATTTCTGTAGGTGCGGGTGGGTATGCGTATCTAGTTGTCAGTATGCTTTATCCCTCACACGTTCACTCCAGGTTTTCTGCACACTCAAGCTATCCTCATGCCTCAAAAATAACTTTCTCATGACATGCTGCTCAAATTCCTTGACTCACGAACACACGGACCCACCAGCTCACCAGCTCAAGTTTCGCTGTTACTCGGGATATTAGAAGGCATGATGTTGAAGATGAAGACGTCCAAAACTCACCTCTCTGACCGTGGTGGCGGAAGCGCATCCCCTAAGGGAATATACGGTTCCCCACCTCCATCCCAATCCCTATCCCTGTCTTTCTTTTCCTTTTTTCCCTTCTTCCGATCTCTATCTTTCTCCTTAGTATCCCTTGGGATCAAATCTTTACCCAACAAACCTAAAGCATCACCGCTGTCCACCCCATCCAATTGTTCCACCCTATGTACACCCGTATGATCCCTCAGCGTGGCGTGAAGATGTTCATGACCTGCCGCATCGACTTCCAAATCGGCAGAGAGGGATGCTATGGTCTGCGGAGCAGGGGTAGGTTTGAGAATGGAATGTAGGGGCTGTCCGACGGTACTTTTCTCTGTTAGGGCCGGCTGGAAGGGTGAAGTAGACCTAGATATCTTGGGTTTGGCAGTGAGGTATTTTCTCGTACTTGGCGGTGTTTGACGTATGAGAGCTGTGTAGTCGACTGCAAGTCAGCAGAGGAATTCAATGACATACTGATCTGCAAACCTGCCCCCCGAGAAATCTTACGCAGCCCTTCCTCATGTTTTCAGGTCGCGGGAGGACGTGATAGCAATAATCTATTGGAATCGCGTGATGGATTACCGATAGGAGGGTGGTTCGAAGAGTAAATGAAGGAGAAATGGAAAAGCTTGCGACTCACTATAAGGTATAGGCCTAATACCAGCTTTCAACCCGGGTTCCTGTACTTCCACCCCAGCCAACTTGTCCGACAACGCCTTTGACGTGGCAGGTCCAACAGGAGAACTAAAAGTCCTCGAATCCAACTCCCTCGCTTTCACAGGAAATGAAATTTCCTCCTCTATAACTCTCTCCAAAACCGGACTGACAGACTTTCGCGATTGCTCATACTGTCCAATGGTCGGTGCTTGTCTCGATTGTTCATAAGCCCCAGGGACATTCTCCACGATATTATGTCCCGCTGGGAAAGAAGGTTCTTCAGGTGAAGCACGACGATAAGTGGTGGTTGTGGTGACTACCTTGGTTTCGACTAATTCTCCAGGAAGTTCTTCAGGATCCGGTTTGGGAGTAGGGGTGGATTTGAACGGGTTGAAACGCATTTTAGTCTGTGCGGGACTGAGAGGGACGGCACGGACTTGAGGTGTGGGAATAGCGTGAACTTGAGGTTGAGTGGGGATGACGGTTGGAGCTGGTATTTCTGTCACGAGAGGAGCAGGTGGTGAAGGAGTAGGAGCAGAAACAGGCGCTGGAGCCGGTGCTGGGGCTGGGATACCTGGTATATTTACGTTCACAACAACTTCTGGTCGATGATTGTTTGTAGGAGAGGCTGCGGGAGGCGAAGGAACTGGTGCTGGAGGTGCAGTTGGAGCCAAGCTAGGTGCCCTAACACTTGGTGCTCGTATGCTGGGTGCTCTAACACTTGGTGCTCTGACAGTGGGTGCTTGAACAGTGGGTGCTTGAACAGTGGGTGCTTGAACAGTGGGTGCTTGAACAGTGGGTGCTCGAATAGTGGGTGCTCGAATAGTCTCGACGATGGTTTCCTCAACAACCTGTAAAGGTTCTGTAGGAGCGATCGTAGGAGGTGGAGGTGGAGGAGTAGGTTCTTCAATCACAGTAGGTGGACGAGGAGGAGCTTTTATTTTTTCATGTATTTCCCTAGTTTCAGTAGTCACAACTTCTTTCACAGTTCTACCCGTTGCTGTCCCACCTGAATGATGAGATCCAGCGTAATGAGAATGATGATGATGATGTTCGTGATCGTGATGTAAATTAACAGATGTCATCGAGCCTGTTGGTGAAGCTGGTCGAGAGAGATTCTTGGGAAGAGGACGAGAGATGGAACGAGTACTATTCGGAAGAGGGACGTTGGCGGTTCTTGTGGTTGCCGGTAAGGGAACAACCTGAGTTCGTGTGGTAGGAGGAAGAGGTAATGCTATTGTTCGAGTGGTAGGTGGAAGAGGTATTGCTGCTGGTTTTGTAGAAAGAGGAAGTGGGATATTTGTTGTACGTGTTGTAGGTGGTAATTCAACTTTGTGAGATTTGGTAGAAGGAGGAAGTTGAACAATCTTTGATTTCGTAGTTCCAGGAAGTTGAACAGTAACAGTTATAGTTTCTGGAAGTTGAACGTTATTCACTTTTGTAGTTCCAGGAAGAGGTACAGAAGTAGATTTATGAGTTGGTGGTAATGTAGGATGTAAAGATCGTGTGCTAGGAGGAGGAGGAGGAATTAGAGATTGAGGTCTAGAGTTTATAGTTGGTGGTCTTGATCCAGAATTAGCGATTACTTGTTCTCCAAGATCTCTAATTGTATTTATTCCTGGGGGTTCTAGATTAGAAGGGTTTTGGGTAGAAGTATCAGGAGGAGCTGTAACGTTGACGATAACAGTAGCTTGTTGATCATCTTCATCTTCAACTACTTCCACTTGAGTTTTCTTGTTCTTATTTTTTTTCTTACCCATATCGGATCGTAGGTACCTTAGAAAGTATTCCTTGGACCTAGTTGACAGGTATCCTTCGATACAAACTTAAAACCTCAAGATCCGTCGGTGTAATTTGGAGTAAGTTAAAGTCCTTGGAGGGCTTGAATGAAAGTCGTAAGCGTCTTGATTGGATTGGTGAAAGCGAATCGAGGTGTTCAAAGACTTTGGGCGTCACCTTTGGTAAAAGGTAGAGTATGTAACTGTATATCAGCCGTGGTCGAAAGGGTGTGTAGGAAGTAAAGGATACTTTGGGAGAAGTGAGATGAGAAGGATGTGGAGGACCAGATGATAAATTCGAGAGTGAGATAAGAGCGAGGAAGAGATTAAGAAGAAAACGGTCAGAGCCTCATGGTTTCGTCCAGCCGAGGGGATCACTGCCCAGTGTCCACTATGTATTGCTTTGATCATATCATCGCCCACGAGGACTCACCGATCGCCGAGACTTACTCTCAATCTTCACTCTACTCGGTCACTTGAAAGTGCCAGAAGAAAGAATGTCATCCACCACAGATACTGATACGTTCCTCGTCAGAAGCAAAAGGACCCAAGTGTCCAATGTCCAAAGGTTAAAAGGTAAGGTGGCAAGATGTTCAAGATGGCTGGGATGGACGGCGGATGGGAGGAAAAGTTGAAAAAAAACGTGTCATGTTGAACAAAGGCATCAGGAAACAATAAGTTAAAGGCGTTTTGAATTGATTGATCCGATAGACGGGGTGTCCTTTGTATCCTTTGGGATTGTTTCATCATCTGTTGCATGTTGCTGGAATCCTCTTGATGGTGGGTTAGAGTGAGTGAGAGTGGAGCGTGAGTCATGACCACAGTATCAATAATGAGAGAGGTCTATGTAAGATGGAGGCATATCGGGAGAAATTGGGATGATGAGTGGGAAAGAAGTGGTAATGAGAGATACCGAAAGAAAGAGTAAGACAAGATCGATGGTGGGAGAAGTGGAGGTGATCAGTGATCGGTGATCGGTGGTAAAGAGGGAAGAGAGAGGTATAATTTTTCAGTAGCTAGTAGTGATTACTTGTGGAAAAGAAAAGAAAAGAGAGTGCAGTTGCAATGAGTCAAGTGTTGAGAGAGGGTTAGATCTTTGTTCCGTCTCGTAAGTACTATAAGTACTCGCACGTACTTGAGTTGCAGTAATCACCGACTGGCAACTGGGCAACCTGGTCCATGCTACCATGCTCTGTACATGGCATGATTAATGCTGCCATGCTACCAAACGCAACGTATGAACCCACGAGCAAAAGTCATTCATCATACAAGCACAACCCAAACTATACTCATGGCAATACGACCAACTAAGACGTAATCTCCTTCCTCATGATCAAATCAACTGTCCAAATCTCCCACCTTCCCTTATTATTCTATCATCATATGATTCTCGCCTTGCCCTATGACCGGAACACCTTCCTTATTACCCAACCCCAAAACACCTTGGTGCATCTCCATGTCTGTCCCACCTTCCCCTGTCACCCCAACACCTGTAGATTCCAACACCACACCACCTTGCCGTGTGTCCCCGTGAGTCTCACCGGAGGACTTTACACTCAGATCGTCCATGATCACATCCTCTCCCTCCCTTAGCCCACCGGCCACTTTTCCATCCTCTTGTGTCGACCCCGGATCTATGACCTTTTGCTCAGAACTCTTCATCTGCTCGATAGTGCGGTTCTGGTTCTCTTTACTCAATCCCGCATCCACCCCCCTAGACTCGGGGACCCTGTCTTGCTCGATAGCTCCATCTTTGTTGCCGATCCCCAGATTAATTGTCGTAAGCTCAGGAATCTTTTCCGGTTCGACAGTCCCACTGTTCTTCGACCCCACAACAACCCCATTGTCAAATATCTTCCCTTGCTCACCATTCTCATCCTTATTTCTTGACCCTTCATCCACAACTCCAAGTTCCTCTACCTTAGTATTCCCTTCAATCCCGACCTGCTTCCCGGAGACTGCACTTAGTACAGTACCAGTAGCGTTTCCCTGCTCCACCACCTCCTCCTTCTTGCCCAAATCTGCAGCTGAAACCTTATCAATAACCTTTCCCTGCTCCACTACCCCATCCTTCGTTCCTCCATTCAAAGCCGAACCTAACCTAGACTCTTTCTCAACTTGAGGATGCCAACTCGAAACCGCTCTAGGAGTCACAACTCCTAAACTTGTCGTGGTGGCTGTACTTCTCGAAGGAGAAATAGGACTGTTGGTCAAGTTCAACCTTCTATCCGTAGGTAACCAAGGATGAGATCTGATATTTGTTCCTGATCCACCTACGTCAAGTGTCGTACGTGGCGAATGAACGGTCCGAGGAGGTTCGTGAGGTCTGAAAGACGGACGAGAGTCTGTTAAGGGATTTTGACGAACAGAAGGATTGATGGGCAAGTGTGAGGGATCATGTGGTCGGGAAGTTGAAGTAGAAGGACGCCAAGAATCTGATCTAGCTTGAATGATGTTTGAAGCCTGAGGTAGCGTTGGTGATATGACAGAATTGAGGATAGTGGCGTTGACGTTTGGTACGGTGGGTACAGTGGGACTAACTGGATTAACGGTGATATGGTTTACTGATTGCGATGAAGGAGGAGGAGGTGGCGGTGGATGGGTAGAGTCGGTATGGGGAAGTGAAGACTGAGTAGAATCAACGGAATGAACAGGAATAGACAGACATGATGTAGAATTATCAAGTTCAGATGGAAGTGTAGGTTGAGTAGGAAAAGAAGATTGATTCGTTAATGGAGGAGTAGGTACCGAATTTTCATTTCCATTCGTATTAGACATTGTCCCAACTTTCATATTAGAATTCCCATTGACTCCTTTTAATTTCCTTCTTTTCGCCATTGGTAAATCTTCAACATCATCATCGTTCTGATGACTTGGTACGTAACCTTCAGGGATGACAGGAGGTATAAACTCTGTACATTCTAAGATGATCACTTTGTCTTCTGGTCCAGGAAGATCGAGATGTTGTGTGATGGGTAAAGTGGAGAAACGGGTGATTGTTTTGCGATAATCGACATAAAGGTCGGTACCTTTGTGTGCTGAGTGTAAGCTTGGGCAAGAATTCATAAAGCCAGCTAAGCAATGAGATCAAAATGTTTTTTTTTGTGGGGAATTCCTTTGGATCATGTACGATGAAAGATCGAGAACGGAGAACGTTCTGTCATTCTGGGAGTCGAAATTTGGTAAAGACAGGCTGTTGCAGAGATAATGGGGACGAGGCCCGAAGCACCAGAAGAGGATTTGAAGAGGGAGAGATAAAGTTTGACAGAAACTTTCAAAGACCGAATTTGGAAGCAAAAAATAAGAGTAGTAGAGTAGTAGTGGTCATATCAGTGGAGAATGAGACGAATGAGAAGAGTAACGACAGAAAAAGAGTACACATGAAATGACAAAGAGAAGCAAGAGACCCACCGGTCATCTGTACCCTAACTTCTACACCTTTTTGATAACTCTTCCCTTCTTTAACACTACAACAAGGACACCTCCAATTTTTACCTTCAATCATCATTTCTTCTACCCAAACACAACCCGAATGATATCCTTGTCCACATTTATGACATTCCACCAAACCCCCTTCTCCCACTCCTTCCCCTTGTTTCTTGCCACAAATACATCCAAAAACCTTTTCGTCAACCTCTTTCAAAATCAATTTAGGTCTTCTAGGTCTAACTTTCCTCCCATTAATCCCAACATTAGGATCATTCTTCCTAGCATCCATCAACCTTTTCGAAACGATTTGTTCCAAGACGATTCTCTTCGTACCATTGACAGCGTCAAAAGCTACTGGTAACCAATACATTTTCCTAGCATGATGAGCTAAAATTTCGGGGTTTGTGATGTATTTAGATTCGTCCAAAGGATCAATTAAAGGAACTAAAATCCTAGCATAACGAATAGCCATTTCTATTGCTGTTTGTAATAACGATAATACAGGAGGTTGAATCAAAAAGTTCCAATGACTCATTCCATCTGCTAAACAAGCTATTTGATGTAATGAAGGTCTTATTTCTTTTCCTGTTTCAAATGATGATGATGTTGTTGGTAGACAAATTGGACAAATGAAAGGATTCGAAAGATGTCTAGGTTGTATTTTCACACATTTAGGATGATATCTTCCTTGACAAATTTGACAATTTACCATTACTTCTAAACTTGGTTCACGACAAAAACAATAATGTTCATCATTTGGTAGATCGTCTTCTGGTGATATATGTTGACGAAATGAAGATAATAAATTATCTAAACCTGAATTTACTTTCGTTTGAGAAACGTTCATTACTTCTGAAAGTCTTTGGTGCCATTGTGAATGAAAATCTAATTCTGATTGAAGTTCTAGGATTTCCGGAATGTCGATTTTACTGACTGGTCCTTGTGATCCTCTAACAGAACGACATAATCTTGTAATAGCTGTTATTGTTGCTGTTGAAGGATCTGATAAGAATTGTTTTGCGTTATTTTGCCATCCTAAAGCAGTTTTTCGTATAGTTTCTAACACCCTCATTTGTTCTATATTCGTTGGGATAAGTTCTTGACCTTCTATCAGTTCGTCCAATTGTTCAAATGTAATCCTAGGAGATTTTAGTACATTTTGTACTTGTTCCATCCACTTTTTACCTTTTTCTTCTCTTTGTTTCAATTCGAGTACAAAAGTGTTGTTTGAAGGTATACCACATTGTTCCGCTTCGTCTAATAAATTGATCACGTCGTTATATTGCATAGTTCGATCATCCACTTCAAACCCGACTTTCTTGAACCATTCGAGACGTTTGACGATAGACGCGATAAGAGGAAGTTCAGGTAACTCGATATTAAGTCCTCGACCAAGGATGAGAACTCTACGACATTCTTCCAATTCCAATTCTTCAAAAGGTGTGGATAGAATCACTTTGGCGGGAGATTGAAAATCATCAATGGCTTTAATCATCTGACGAAGATGTAATATCTCCGGTGCATCGAATGCTAATCTTTGAACTTCTTTCAATAAGGTTCGAACGATTTCAGGATTCCGACTTGAATCTTCCTCGGTACTTCCGGTTTGTCTTCCTTTCTTTTGTCTGCCTGTACTTTTACGCGTTGACAATAAAGCGACTTTCTCGATCCATTCATTGGCTCGTACGACCAAAGCCCGGAGATCGTGGACTTCAGGAATAAAATGATCGATCTTTTCTCCATCGGAAAGTAAGGCTCGCATCGATTTAAGTTGAGGACGAGGGTTTGACATAAGATGTAACAATCTTTCTCTCCATGATTCCGGTATTCTCGCCCTAGCTTCGATTTCTCCTAAAATTTCTTCCAATTGCAATTCAGAATATCTTTTCCGTAAAGTTCGTTTGGAAGATGGACATCCACAGATGGATTGAGCGTGGTCAACACAGGTAACGTGTTTCGTACATCCACACGTCACTTGAGATAGGTAACAAAACCCTTTACAGACGAAACATTGGTATTGGTCCTCGGGGCAATCTTCCTCGACTAGTACCTCGTTGATCATCGGCATCTCGGCACGAAGTTTTTCTCGTCTAGCCGTTTCTTGGATAACCATCTCAGCTAAGCTATCTCGAAGCCTGTTCGTAAGCTTAGTCGTCATCAAATAGCGCAAAAGGTTCATGGACACCAGGATAGAGAAGGATGAGATTTCTCGAGCGATAAGTATGATGCTTCGTCTATTTGAGATGGGCAATGGAGATAAATAATAAAGATTCCATTCCAAAGGATAGGTAGCAAGAATCGGACTCACCACAAAGCAGTTTTGATACTATTAGAGTACAAAGTAATAGTGATCAACAGTTCATTATGCGAAAACACAGGAGCTTTGATATGATGTTTATATCGTAAAACGCATTCTTTCCCGAATTTTAGCCAATCGGGAAGGGCGAAATTGACAGCTTCGTTGAAGTTTATACCATGGTTGAAACCACAATGATAAGCTTTGGGCCAAGTGATGACAAATTCGTTTGGTCTTTGATCACAAGCGACAACTTTAACACCTTGTTCTTTTAATCGACCAGGGTTCATCATGGTGACCAATTGATATAGTAAAGAAGGCTGCTGTTCGAATAAATCTGGAGCTTCCGACATGATAGCAGTTTCGAATTTATCTGCGTCAGATCCAGGTATTCCATACCAAGTTTTGGTCTCTCCCCAATACACTGAGAGTCAGCTCACGTTCATTAAGATCAGGTATCTGAATCGCAGATGAAGTGTCTGAAATGGAAAGAGAGTATGAGAAGGCGAAAAAACATACTGTAATTTATACTATAAGTATAATGATCTTCATTATGCCAACAAAAAGTGGAGAAAAGCATCCCCAAGTAAATCCATGGAACCGTCATTCCAGATATATCAGACTTGATATAACGTAGCAATCTGTTATAGTGAGATCGATCTTTTTGAAAGGAGGGAGACTTACGATTCCCTTAAGATCGGGATGTTATTTAAATTCCAAGGATCTCGAGAGTACGGTTCCAATGGATGACTTTCGAGTGAGGGACAAGCACTACCATGTACAGTCGAATGTACGTCCGCACCATATTCCACCTCTACCGTATCTGTCATACTCTCCGTCAATCTCCAAAACTCTCGCTCAACATCCGCTTCGCTGACGTGTACCTTTCCAAAAACTCTTGACATGGGATGTGGGTCGTCTTGCTCCGGTTGATGCGATTGCCAATAGGCATGTGAAAATGCAGCGTCTCGAGCTTGTAATGAAGGTATTGAATGTTCGTCACCTTGTTCGAAACCGAATCCATTTCCCGGTCCGAGAAGACATGAGGTACAATACCATTCTTCGTAAGCTGGTAAACCTTTTAATGGTGGATCCAGGCAATATATGTGATATCCTACAGACGTCAGCCAGATTACTATTCATGGTAGGTAGACTGACCGCAATCGCACTTATCACAAAGTAACATTTTGTCAGGTGCTCCACCACTTCGACACACCTCGCAGACGTCTCCTTTTTGGTATTCGGTCGGTTCGACTGGCGGCGCAGGTTGAGGGGGTGTCGTGAGTGGAAAATCTTCATCGCTCAACTCGCTTTCACTCCCATCGGCACTTGAAAAACCTGGTACTTTGATGCGACCCGATGGTGCCGACGATCCTGATGGTCCTGACGGCGCTGGACCATTGCTTGAGGATGCAAGTGCAAAATCAGGCAAGGCGGATGTCGCTCTGGTTGGATTGACGTTTGAAGGTGTCGGCGACAAGTTGCTAATCTGTATCCCACCTGTCGAGGCAGATCTGCCTGTACCAGCTTTTCCCGCAGCGGTTGGTGATGCGGGAGTTTCCGTGATGAAATTGGGTGGTTTCGAGGGTATGGTCTCATGACCGTTACTCAAAGGAGTGAGAGGCGATACCGAAGCTGTTTTTGGGCGCATTTGGTATTTCTCAAACGGAACTATGATGTGTTGATATGCCGTCTGAATCTGAGAAGCGTATGCTGGATTATGTCCCACAGCCTCTGCCACGGTAGCCCATTTTTGGGAACGAGAAACTTTTTCGTACCCACCCATTTTGATAACTTCCTTTCTTAGTCTCCATAAATCGAGACGTTGTTTGTCGAAGATAGGGATGGTTACAGTGGGATCTCCCCTTGAACTGTGAAACATGGCCAGTTGGTCTAAAAAATTGACCGTCGCGCGTGACGCTGCTGAAAGAGAGTTGAGTCTTTGTAAACGAGTTCTAAATCGAAAAGTTTCCGTTTCGAGACAAAAAGGCATTCTCCATCCTTCAGGAGGGACGATTTTACAGATTCCATATTGTGAAGCCTCTGGTCCTATGCTGTTAATGTATTCCATAGGATCGACAAATTGCTGTGCTGAAGGATAGAAAGTTGGACATTCTTCCAAACCAAACAACCTAGGTTCTGTACGTGCCGGAGGATGACGAGGGGCTTCCGTACGGACGGTTTTCAT
Organism: Tremella mesenterica DSM 1558; assembly: GCF_000271645.1. NCBI lineage: Eukaryota > Fungi > Basidiomycota > Tremellomycetes > Tremellales > Tremellaceae > Tremella > Tremella mesenterica. The sequence goes on from NW_006711231.1 coordinate 849,666, forward strand.
GTCAAAAGGCGGGTTAGGGATCGTAGGTCGATTCAACGGGTTTCGAAGGACCGATGGTCCAGCTGGTGGAGGTGGGGGAGGTAAGAAAGAAGTGGCGGTTGGACCATTGGTTTGTTGTACAGGAGTACCGGATCGATCTAATTTTGAAAGGGCGTCTTGTTTCGATCGACGTTGAGAACGATGTAAATCTGAATCTTCTTGTATCGGCATAGGCATGGGCATGACTTCAGGATAAGAACGACATGTTATAAATGTTTTCTTAGCCTTTGAAGAACTTGATCGGGATTGTGAACCACTGGAAGGCCTGGATTGATGGTTGATCTGTCTTGGGGTGGTAGTCCGCGAAGGTCGAGTAGCCGATGGACTGGTACCGCTCACGGTAGATGATTTGCCCCCTGACGGATGTGAAGGAGTTGGTCTGGCTAAGTCTGCGAGTGACTGCATGGTGAGTAAATAAACTTATATAGGTCAGGGGGTGTTGGAAGGCGAGTGAAAAGAGAGAGGAAAGGAAGGAAGGTAGTATGAATGGTGAGTGATAAGTGAAAGAAGTAAGAAAGCTGTAGTAGTTGTAGTGTGAATGGTCCGTGGCCGTGGTGGGACAAAGTGAGACTGGCAGATTGAGCCGAGAAATGCTATGTGCTATGTGAACCCGCTTATCAAATATAACACGTCATTTCAACAACCCCTAGTACCTAGTCGTCTACCAAGTCAAGTATGTACGTGCACCGTGCAATGTCTCACTGTACGAGTAGCCTATGCATCCATGTCAATGTTGTGTTTGGGCTTATCACTCCTTTGCTTTCCCCTCCCCTCTATACCAGACCTAACTTACAGTAAAGTGTTATAATCAGCTAGGTGCATGGAAGCGAGGTACATAGCAACCTGGCTATATAGTAAAACGCCTCGGGCTGGGTGATGGATGGTTCAGGGTAGAGCACGAGGCCAAGAGGAATACTTTACTCTCCCCCTTCTTTCACTATAACATCTCACTTCCCTTCTCACATTCACATTCTTCCAACACACTACACTTATCTTACTATCCTACTCTCCATATCTACTTCATCACCGCTATCACTCGCTCCTTCATTGTTGTCTTCAAACACATCAACCATCGACCTCCCTCCCATCCTCAATACGGAAACCCTTTGGCCGCTTCTGCCCTCTTTGATCTCACCCCTCCCCCTCATCCTTTTGCATCCTTCCACCACCCGTTTCTTTCATTCATGACCATCCTATCCACTCTCATTCCTCCATCCTCGCCTCATTAGACCCTCGAGTCACCCTCGACCACCTGTGTCACCAACATGACATCGTACGAGGCCACAGCAGGACCTTCTCGTCATTACACACCCCCTTTACCACCGCCCGTGCCCTCAAAATCCCCTTCCCCCACTCGGGACGATGCCACCTGGACAGATGGTAATGGTACAACTCCCATGCCTCGATCCATGAGCGAATCCACCAACATCGACGAAAAGGCAGACAATGCAAAGAGGAATCCTCTGATAGACCTTTTGGATACGGAAAAGGTCTACGTTGAACATCTCGGTCTGGTCATCAGGGTAAGTACATCGGACCCCCTTGAATTTCCAAACGTACTTTATGAGTATATACTGATTATTTAGAGAGTCGCAGCTGCATGGTCAAGAAAAGACTTCCCACCACCGAAACTTGACGTCATGTTTAGATGCGTTGAAAGTGTATACAGAGCAAACAGGGCGTTCGGGACGGTCAGTTGATTCAAATTCTGAAATGCTGTGGATGTCAAGTTGCTGATGTGTTAAACAGAAGCTGAAAGAAATCGGACCTAATCCTGCCAGTCCGAAAGCTATCGGTGACCTCTTGATGCGATGGGTATGTTCAGAATACAATCATGCACTCGGCTGATAAATTCAGATAGATGACCTCGAAATGCCTTACCGAAAATACACATCAACGTATCTAATGGGTTTCGATACATATCCGGCAGTCATGAAAAATACCCTTTTACCCAACATCCTGGTCGAGATATCCTCTTCAAATCCCCCTCCTCAACCTTTATCACGGTGGACCCTTGACGCTTTGTTTCTCCTACCCTTCACTCGATTACGATATTATCGCAAGCTCTACGCTCGACTCTTACGAGCGACGAAAGAGGGTCGGAGTGATCATCGTTTATTGCTAGTTGCGACTGAGCGACTTGACTCACTCATCTCGCAAATTGAAAGTCGGCTGGAGCTGGATGTATCAGAGGACACTACTCCCGACCCAACCATTTCACCCCCTCCTCCTCCTATAGCTCGACCAGCGGATAATACGCAGCAAGAGAAGGAAAGACAAAGCCGGACAAGTTCAGCTTTGGACAGCTCATTTGACAGTCAAACAAAGTGAGTCCTTGATTTTCAGACCAGGCTCATCTAACTGAAGCTCTCCTTTTAGTTCCCGCCTGGATCCTAGGAGTTCGAACGCTTCTTCAGCCACAAGTGTCACTCACTCACCTCAACGGAAACCTCAACTTGTACCACTCACCACAACGTCCGGTCCTCCGTCCGCCACGGCACCCATTACGGATTTGGAACTGCGTATCGATACGGAGAGAGCATTGGATTTATTCACCATGCAACGGAAGGTGAGCATATTTATTTCCTTCAAGAGATACAGTTGACATTTTAGAAATGTAAATTACAAATGAATCCCGTCTCATTACCTTTCACCCGGTATTTGCGATCTTCGTTCGACGTATCAATTTACTTCACCCCAACGTCGACAGGTCAACAAGTAGTTCATTCTCGCGCGCACGTGTATATACTATCCGACTTGTTTCTAGTGGCGGAATGGATGGACGTGGCGGACAAAGCTGCGAAAGCTCAACAAGTCGCACAAGAACAGCCGGAACGTGTAGGTCAAGGTGGGCCGATGCCTGAATTGTGGCTCGTCTATCCTCCTCTGGCAGGTAAACACCTGGTCGTTTCTGAAGGGTCGCAGGGTAAGGGATCCATGACGCGTAAGGTTATATGGTCGCTGACGTATAGCCAATGTGCTTCATGTTACGATCATGAGGAAAGAGACGTTTGTCATTCACACGGAATCTGATGTGGTTCGTGATCGTATACTGAAGGACTTGGCGGAGTGTATCGAATTTGCAGCTTCAAGTGAGTCTCTAGCGGATATGTCTGCTCCAATGCAATCAAAGCTAATGATTAGTGTCACGACGGAATACATCCCAACCATCTCCAGCGGATGCTCGGTCACCATCATCATTGTCAGACCATCGTTCAGCTGAGAGTCAATTCCCACCTTTTCGTTACCCCAGTCCATTTTCTGTTGGATCATCACCCGCCACCTCTCCTCGACCTTCTGAACTTCAAGATCCTTCGCCGCCTATGCCTTTGGGTGGTTCGATGCTCGCTACGCAAATGCAAAACTTCTCACTTCAACCTGGTGAGACAGTACCTTGGGGAAGAGGTCCATCACCTCCACCTTCTACACAAACATCATCCCAATCCGGGGGTAATTCTCTACCACCTCGTGGTGCAAGTCTTCGTCAAAGAATCCCCTCCATAGGATCTTCGAACGGACATTCTTCCGGAGTGAACCAACTTGGCATGCCGTCAAATAACAATCAACATCCTTCCATACCTTATCCTAATTCGTCCGAACCTATACTTCCTGGTCAAATACTTCCACGGTCTCTCTCTGGTCGATCAACAACGTCTGGTCCTCGACCACCTGAACCAGAAGTTTATCTACCTATACCTCAGATCCGTGGAGCTGGATCGCATTTATCTGATCCTCATTCTTTTCCATTACATAATCCTCCCTCACGTTCTCGTTCAGCTGACCCACTTCGTCCTCCCGAACCACCTTCTGCTCGATTCTCATCTTTCCCTTCCAGAGGCGCTTCACCAGCTCAAGAACCAGATTCTCCACCCATGTCACCAGTCGAAGAAGAAGCTCCAACCCTTACCGGTCCAGCTGTCATTTCAGCACAAATGAAATGTAAAGTTTTCCTCAAACAAGCTCATCAACAATGGAAATCACTAGGAGCTGCAAGACTGAAATTGTACGTGCAGAAAGAAAGGAACGTCAAACAACTGGTAGTGGAAGCGGATAGTTCTTCAAAGACAATGTTAATTTCGACTATAGTCTTGACGGATGGGGTTGAACGTGTGGCCAAAACGGGTGTAGCTGTTGAGATTTCAGATAGAGGTCAGAGAACTGGAATAGTTTATATGATTCAATTGAGGAATGAGAATTCGGCTCATGGGTTGTTTGAAAGTTTATTAGCTGGATCAGATAGACGTGTGGGAAGGTGAGATGATTATCCGCGATGTCTTTTTTTAACGATGTGGATGGATGACAAGAGTGGGTGAAAAGAGGGGTTATACATAGGTGTATAGTCGTATGACATGCTATTGCTTGCGGTCAGCTTCCCTTTCCCATTCTTCTTCAGAACTGTCCCTCTCCTTCCTCGCTCGTCTCCTGACTCAGGACACTATACAGACGCAACCACTTGAGTCGCCATATTCGATCGCTCATCCTTCATATGTCAGTGTCCACTGTCATTGATCATTGACTCTGCCGTCTGCCGTCTGCCGTCGCCATCACCCGCTCCGCTGATGTCGGTGTAACGTGTAACATGTAACATGTAACAGTGACCAGTAGGGGAATAAAAGCGGCAAACGCCGCCTGCGGGAAATGGATTTGCATCTGCACTTTTGGGCGCGACCTCTCACTTTCTAACAAAACCGTGATTCCTCGTGTCTTTCTCAATCTACAACCCATATACAACCCTTTCATCTTTCCATCTATAAATACCAAGCTAGTCACATATCTTTCTGATATCCGATCCTTGATATCTAGCATCACGTCTATCCTCTATCCTTCATCCTTTATCGTTCATCTTCACTAAAAGAGGAGTATAACCGTCTGATCGAAAAGGCTGAGAAGTACGGGGGCAGCCAGGAGTACGGGATCAGTCAAGGTGAGTCGACTCTCTCAGTCCAATACGGTTTGGTATGTTATAGGAATATATTCTTTCATTTGAGATTAGTCTTCATTATCTTTGCTTGTGGTTATACTTGATTTCCAAGGGAATATCAATATAATCTTTCGTCTTAGGTTCGTTAAACCTCGGTAGATTAGTAAAATGAACCGTTTCCATCAATTATTCACTCTGAATCTCATATCGCTCGATCATCCTATTTTTTTTTTCTCGCTCCTATTTGTATTTCTTTACCTTAGCTCTTGACTTTGGCATCATTCTTCCGGTTGGATAAAAAATTCTCATTCATTTGTTGATCGTTGTGTCGTTCACACGAGCCAGTCTTCACTTTTGAAAAGCTGGTATCTAGGTCATCTCTCGTACACGTCCGACTACGAATAGTCTTGTGATGATTTTCGTCCTGCCAGTTTGACTAATGAGAAGCTGATACTTCAGATCTTGTTCCTTCAATCTTCATCCTTAATCGACTACTATCCTCTAACGACCAAACCAAATAGAATCCGTTCAATTTCCCATCATCCGAATACTCGCTGCCACCTTGGTATCTTCCTATTTGGAACTTTGTCATTGAAAATCGGCTTTTTCAACCTTCTGTCATTAGGCAAAAGAAGCGAATCAGTAACCTACTTTGATCGCGTGTGGAGTACATTGTCAGGGAATCGAAAACCCAGAGACTCAAAGTTCTCATCTCGACAGGATCCTGAACCTGATTATCCTTTTGAATACATCGTTCGGATCTCTAGAGGTGTACTCGAGATATTGGGTGCCATCACTGGAATTTGGACTTTCGGAAAGAAGATCTGATTACGATCGTCATCACTCGTCATATCATTTCCAAAATCCATCCATATCATCGCATACACTCAATCACCAGAATATCATATCGTATATCAAAAGATCACGATAATCAACAAGAGACCAATAGTGATCCAACATAATTTCCCAAACGCAATATCATCCATCGTCCTATCATTTTAATCTCAAGGCAAATCTGGATATCAACACTCACAGATTCTCATAGCAGCAACATACAACGCATAAACAATAGTAGCATACGGCACATTCATAACTCTACACAATCACCAATATCAAATCCATAAATCGGAACGGACATCCTGAAACATATCATCAACCATGCATCCAGGAGTATTACATCGACGATTCCTCAATGACCTTTCATCTTCTTTATTCTCGTTTGTTCTGCCTTTGTTACCTACCAATGAGGAGCTTCACGTGAAAGAAGAGTGAGTGTTTCCATGCTTTTCTATTTTCTGCAGTTTCCATGAAGTAGAGGAACAGGTGTTCGTGCGGGCTTGTTTTTGAAGAAACTTATCATGTCTTCCTCGGCCTCGCTTGTGCGGTGAGATCGTTTACGATTGTTTGGCTTGACCTTACGTGGTGGAGAGTTCATCGGCTAACCCCGCGTGGGATAGGGGAGGAATCATGACGGTACTTGTGAACGCCTTGGGAGGGAAGAACTCTGGGTCGGTCTGTTTGATCTTCTAGAGGAGCGTGTTGAAGAGAGTCGAGATCAGTGTGAACGAGTGGGCTCGTACAGTCGAGGTCGTATGCTCTGTGCCCTTGATCGCATGTGGAAAGAGTTGTTGCGATTGGTTTGCGATGACTGGTCATAATCTGACTGAAAAAGTGGAACTTGCAGTGGCTGACGTGCAGGGTAAGAGGGTTGATCGAGAAATTGATAAAAACCATCGAACCGTCCGCCCGGCTGTTGTCATTTGGGAGTAGCTGTAATTCTTTCGGATTGAGAAATTCCGGTGCGTCCTATCCGCCGCTTACTTTTCCCAAGCCTGTCACTCGACAATATCCGCAAAATTTATCTCACAGGTGCGATGACATGCGAGTCAGCTCCAATGCCATGGCGCATTTACCTATCCAGTGCAGGAGAAAATGACCGAGGGCGTTCTGCTCGGTGGAAGACTTGTGCTACTGTATTCTACCAAAGAAGCTGACAGAATCCAGACATGGACTTGGTGGTCTTGATTGACGATTCGGAGGCCAACATTGAACCATCACATTTTGTCGCTATGATTGCTGACTTACTTGAGAGGGTGAGTCGTATCATCTTCATCTCAGATAGCGGCTGATGTGACGTAGGAAACTAACTTTGATGTGAGACACATCTCTTCCCCTTATGAGCAGAGCTAAGTCAGTATAGGTGAAACCATTACCCAAAGCCAGAATACCAATTTTGAAGCTCAATCTGAAAGCTTCCACAGCTCTTCCCTTTGGTCAGTTGGTCTCGTGCGGCGGTTGACGGAGCTGAGATATAGGCATCGCTTGTGATATCGGTATTGAGAATCGACTAGCTATCGAGAACACCCGCTTGTTGCTCACTTACGCCACCATAGATCCTGCCCGTGTCCGCACTCTCGTTCTTTTCTGTGAGCTGTCCAAGGAATTTCAGGCCCCGCTGACGTGCAGTGAAAGTTTGGGCAAAACGAAGACGGATAAACTCTCCATATCGAGGCACACTATCTTCATGTGGGTCTTCGTGGGATGCAATGTTTCATTATGCTGCTGACCTTTAGATGGCTTCACACTTATGGTGTTGTACTATCTAGTACACGTCAAACAACCCCCAGTACTCCCTAATCTTCAGCGGATAGCACCCTTACGACCTATGACGGAAGAACAATACACGTTGGAAGGGAAGAATGTGTACTTCTTTGATGATGTCGAGACATTGCGGAACGAATGGTCAAGTATCAACTTTGAATCTGTCGGCGAGTTGTGAGTAGACTACTTGTGCTACCACTTCGTTGGACGTCCGGGCTGATCGGTCAGGTTGATAGACTTTTTTCGATATTTTTCACATGACTTTCAATTCAATAATTCTGTATTATCCCTGAGAGCAGGCCAGCTCACAAAAGAAAGCAAGGGATGGGTCAATGATGTGAGCTTCTCGAAGCAGCCATGCTTTACAAGCTGACAATCAGATTGATGTTGGAGGAGTGAATGAGATGGCCAGGGATAGGAATAGATTGTGTATTGAGGTGCGAAGTTTTCACTGCATGACGGAACTTGTCTGATTTCTTTAGGATCCATTCGAGACGACATACAACGTGGCTAGAACAGTGACAAAAGATGGATTATATACAGTCCGTTCATTCTTCATGGACCAGGATACATGCTGATGACAGATCCGTGGAGAATTCATGAGGGCCACTCGAGTCAGCTTCCTTCAAGGAGTCTTCTTCATGTAGCTGATAGTTAGATCCTCACCCAACGACCCGATCGTGCAGTGCTAGCATTAGCTGAACTATGTCGTGAAAGAGAGGAAGAACTCTCACATGCTCCTCGATCCGCTTCACCCGCTCCACGCGCGTTATCAGCCACCCGAACACCTTACACTCATCCAACAACTTATAACGGTTATCGTTCTCAATCTCAAACTCCATTCGAAAGATTAGGTCCTGTGAACATGTACGAAACTCCTGTCAGGCGTGGAAGACAAAGTGAAAGTGATTCATATGACGTTCCACATTCAGCTCAAGATTTATGGTTACAAAGTCAAGGTTCTAATCTAGGTGGAATGGGAAGTTTAGGATTGAGTGATACTTTTGAAAGAGGTAGAGAAATGTTTAAAGGTTTAGAAACTCCTGGAATGACATATCGACAATCTACAAGATTAACAACTTTTGATAATGTTATCCCTGGTCCAAATTCTGGATCAGGACAGGGACAGGGACAGGGACAGGGATCAGGATCAATGTCAGCTCCAATGAGTCCACATAGATTATACGCTCAATTAGAAATGGGAAAAGGTTTATTACCAAATGTTCATTGGCCTAATTATAATAATACATCTGGAACGATCACTTCAACATCTTCTATACCATCTTTACCTTCTATCTCACCACATGGATCTAATCAAACAAGATCGGAAAGTTTGAACAGATCAAGACCTTTGACTTCAAGTTCGAATTTATCAAATCTATCGAATTTCTCAAACTCCGGAATTCAAGGAATGAATTCGAATATACCAAACGTATTGAATTACACTCCTGGAAATATTCAAGAACCAATGAGTCCTTTACCACCTTTTATGCCTTTCTCACCACCAATGCCTCAAACAACATTAAGACCGTTGAATGGTGAACCTGCGAATTACATTTCCCCTTCGACTTTATTATCACCTCCTACGATATCTGTCCCACTTTCAGGAGATCCACATGAAGCCCCTCATCAATTATCTCATACATCTCCTGGTCAAGCTATTGGTGGATCTATGGACGGTTTCAATCGACTTCCCCCGAGGAATCTTGGTATCTCCGATCATGTCATAGGTCAATCATCTGGAATCTCCCACAAGGCCTCTGATCTCCCTGCAATTCCGAATAGACCATCTGGACAAGTATCTGCGACTGTGGGTGGTCCTGGTTATCTGACCGCTGGAGCCGGGCAAGGTTCTGTAGGGATGTCAGATGGAGTGATCGGAGATGGGAAGATAGTCGTGGGTGCAATAGGGAAAGACAAGTCTGACTCGGTGGACACGTTGGTTAAAGGGTTCAACAAGTTGGGCGTTGATCCACCTGGTCAAGGTGTGGAGAATGATGCTAAAGTGCATAAGGATGTGGAACGGTCGGGAAGTGGACGATGACATTGAGCATGAAAATGGGGAGGGGGGGGGGGGGGATGTTGCAGGAAAAGAAAGGATGGTTGGAATGGATGGATGAACATTGCATCATAACATTTTTTTGCATCTGACAATTCTCTTGCATATGCATGACTGTCTTGATTGCTCTGTGCTATGCTGTGTCTTTCCTGGTGGATGCGATACACGTATCGTTGGCTTGGACATGTGGTTCTGTGGTTGAGTATACCCAGTTGCAGTTGGCAGTTGCCAGTTGCCAGTTGTGCGTGACTTAGAGACGGGATCAAATATCGGAACATGCAAGACGGAAATCGTCGGTGCTCCGTGACCGTTGACCGTCATCGTCGCCTCTCAACACACTTTACTTACAACATCTTTATCAATCACATTATCCATACTTCACTCTCTTCTCTTTCTTATAAACCTTTCATCTAAATCTTTTAACTGATCGTCATCAACAAAATGTTATCACGTACATCCCTCGTAAGTGTCTTTTCTTACTAACATCCGTTTCATTCCGATCAGGAAGGGTGTTTACTGACAATATCCTCCAGTCCCCTCTTCTCCGACAACAAAGATACATCTCTAGAAATATATCAAGATCCACTTTTAGAGGTTTAGCAACACAAAGTGAACCTTATGATATTGTCGTCATTGGTGGTGGACCAGGTGGGTATATAGCTGCTGTTAAAGCTTCTCAATTGGGTTATAAGGTGGGTCATGGCACTTTTCTTCTTCTTTCTATCTACTTCTTTTATCTACTTCTTATCTACTTCTTATCTGCTTCTTATCTACTTCTCCAATTTACTTCGGAATTCTTTATCTTGGTCGTGGTCTCTAATCTACTTCTCACTATTGTCTATTGGTCGTAGTCATTTCTCTACTTTTCACTTCTGTCTATTGGTCGTAGTCTCTTCTGCTGCTGCTTTAAACTAAAATCCTTCACTTCGCTAATCTACTTCGGACTTCTTTCTATTGTTCGTAGTTTCTTCTGCATCTGCTTTCAGTAAAATTTCGAATTCTCTATACTTGGAAGAAAGGTCCGTGTCTATCGTCAGGAGGAGTGGTGGTACATGATTTTGATTTTGATGAGTCAATCACTTGAGTGGTGTCCAACGACGTTGTGACACGAATGTACGTGATATCAGATGATTTGTTGGATGCCCGAATCAATAAGCTTGATTGTGTGAGAGAGCAAACTTTTGATGGATTACAATGTGGTAGAGAATGTCACTGATGTAAAGACCGCTTGTATCGAGAAACGTGGGGCTTTAGGTGGGACATGTCTCAATGTTGGATGTATCCCTTCCAAGGCCATGTGAGTTTCGTTCTCTCCCCATGTGTCTTACAGTCTTTCTCGATCCATCACCCAGTCCCTCTCAATATTCCTTAGACTCGCCCGGTCTACATGCATGTGTTTCACATCCATTCCTTACCAGTTCCCTTCAATATTTCTCCACTCGCCGGATCTACACGATTTCAAGTCAGTAGACAAAAGGTCATTCGGCGAGCGAGTCTTTCACCGAGATGAGATCACTACCTGAGACCACCGCTCACCCACCTCAGGCTCAACAACTCTCACATCTACCACATGCTCCAACACGATGTCAAAAAACGTGGTATAGACGTCTCCGGTGTTGAACTGAACCTCAAACAAATGTTAGCTGCCAAAGACGCATCAGTAAAATCTCTTACTGGCGGTGTCGAAACCTATCTATTCAAAAAATACCCTGTGGATTATATCAAAGGCGAGGCCTCTTTCGTTTCCCCCTCCCAACTCAAAGTCGCTCTCAATGATGGAGGTGAGACTCAAGTGGAGGCAAAGAACGTCATCATCGCCACTGGATCAGAAGTCACCCCATTCCCCGGTATCGAAATTGATGAAAAACGTATAGTGTCAAGTACCGGTGCTTTAGAGTTACAAGAGGTTCCAAAGAGAATGGTCGTCATTGGAGGTGGTATCATTGGTCTCGAACTTGGATCAGTATGGTCTCGATTAGGTGCGGAAGTAACCGTGGTGGAATTCCTCGGTGCAGTCGGAGCGGGTATGGACGGTGAGGTCGGGTAAGCTTAACTTGATTCCCATAAAGGAGATGAAAGCTGAAGCACGTAGTAAGGCTTTCCAAAAGATACTGCAAAAACAAGGACTCAAGTTCAAACTCAACACGAAAGTCGTCAGTGCCGAACGTGAAGGAGAGGTAGTCAAGCTCAAAGTGGACGCTGCAAAGGGTGGTAAAGAGGAGACTGTGAGTACTTTCAAACCGACATGTTGTAAAATGACTGATGATGTCAGTTAGAAGCAGATGTCGTGCTTGTCGCTATTGGTCGTCGACCGGTTACCAAAGGTCTCAATCTCGAAACCATCGGAGTGGAAATGGATAAAAGAGGGAGAATCATCATCGACGATCAATTCAACACTTCTGCCAAAGGCGTAAAGTGTATTGGGGATGTGACTTTTGGACCTATGTTGGCACACAAAGCTGAAGAGGAGGGTGAGTCGAAGTTTTTCAAACTTCTTGCTCATGAGACACAACCCTAATTTCAGGTATCGCCGCCATAGAAATGATCAAGACTGGCCACGGTCACGTAAATTACGACGCCATCCCATCTGTCGTTTACACCCACCCCGAAGTCGCTTGGGTGGGTAAGAACGAGGAAGAGTTGAAACAAGCTGGAGTCAAGTATAAAGTTGGCAAATACCCTTTTGCGGCCAACTCACGTGCGAAGACTAACCAAGATATGGAGTGAGTCATTTTGGTCTCTTCAACGAACATGTGCTGATGACTCTAGTGGGTTTGTCAAATTTGTGCGTACTTTATATACATCTGATATCAGTTAATTCTTTAGATCGTGGAGAAAGACACTGATCGGGTACTCGGAGTTCACATTATCGGTGAGTTACACGTTATCATTTACCTCGGAAGTTGTAGAGCTGAGATTTCAGGTCCTAATGCAGGAGAAATGATTCATTCTGCTACGATGGCTATTGAATATTCAGCTTCTGCTGAAGATATCGCTCGGACGTGTACAGCTCACCCTACTTTGTCAGAAGGTGAGTAATCCACATTGTCTGTCTCATGTCGTCACAACTCCTTCGTCTCTCATCGTTCATGACTTATTGGGTGTATAAGAGACATGCTGACTTTGCAGCATTCAAAGAAGCCGCCATGGCGAGTTATGATAAACCTCTCAACTTTTAGTTTGGGTTTACGTCAATGCATTCCTGTCATTCCACAACATCACCGCCATCTGGCCATTGCGCAGATTCCTTCATGGACAGCTTTCCGAGTACGCAGGCTGTGGACCAGTCGGAGCAACAGACGATCCAACCGTGAGACCAACGGACGATTCAGCAGTGGTGCAGACAGGCAAGGGTGCATCAGACGACCCATCAGTCGTGTCATCGGACGATTCAAGCGCCTCAACACGCAAGTATTTTGCCCATCCCTCCGGTTGGAAATGTAGATCCTCATCTGGCCAAATAGGTCCGTGGTAGCTCCACGGAACAGACTCCGGCACCCCAGTCTCAAGCGTGCAGACCTTGGGCCCACCATGCATTGTCTCAAAGGGTATCTTGTGTTCGAGCGCCAAGTTGACCACATAGTTTCGGAAGTCATCCTGGCTTGCTCCCGGTCCCTGGGCCGCTTCCAACGAGTTCCCGGCTGCTTCAAGGAATGAGCGGACCTCGTTGATCACATCTGGCTCCTTCATGTGGAAAACTTGACTCTGTAAATTTCTCCTAAGCTTCTTAAATGTTGCTGCTTGAGGTGGGACGTTGGGCCACACTGCAAGCATATTATTCGGTTCCAGCTCAGCATGATAAGTTCTGGCGCCTTCCTCGGCATCGGCAAGTTGTTCATGACGGCCCAGGTAACTGTATTCTGCCAAGCAAACAAGCACTCTCTTGGCAGAGTACCACAACTGTGTCCTTTCCATTGACATGTTGTCCGCTTCATCTTGTGACGTTGATGTAGACATTTTCGATAAGAAAGTACTAGGTAAAGTAAATGAAAGAGTGATGGACTGATGGAGAATCAAGTTGAAAAACTTGGTTCTTATACTTACAAGCTCCAACTTCTTTCTTACACTGCTTTCAATTCAACCTCTTTCTACCCTCCTCCTTCCCTCTTCCCCTTTCTCCTTTATGATGCGGACATCGTCATCGTCCGATCCGTTGTGAAGCTAGCACCGCCATTCGAACCCCTCTGAAATACGTTCACGTATCACTCGGTCGATCCCTTGTCATCCTGCTTTTTTCAAGTTTGTTCTGGTCTTATGCTTGATGTTGAGTCACTAGTACTTGTTGGCCGACCTGTCAACTTGACAGACCCGTCTCCTGCCTCTCATACCGACTCTGTGGACCCGTGGAACCGTGGACCCGTGGCCCCGTGGATTCTCTTCCTCTCGTTTCTCTCTCTCACACACACTTTTCACTTCAGAATAGCGTCTCGTCGCTCTCCCCCCCCCCTCCTCCCCCTTTATCGTCTCGGTTCGACCCTGCGGACTTTCCCCACACCCCAAGTGGTTTGTCTCCACGTGATTCATCTCGAGGGTAAAATATCTGATTATAAGTACTCAAGTAGTAGATTTCCCTTCTCCTCATACCAACTCTAGATTCATTCAACAACTTCACTTACACCGCTTACACTTCTTCCTCGAGTGATTAGGCCCGCTACTTCACTACGAGCTCCTGACCGTAACTCATTGATCAACATTCGACCCACGAAAAATGGCTCTTCGCGTTTCCACCTTGAACCGTTCTTACATCTACGATCTACGAGGTTACCTCTAGGACGTTGTCGACTACCCGGATCCTAACACTACTACGACCAAGTACATATACTTGCTCATTTTACTGTGAACCTTTATTAATTTAACATACCGTCAGAGGGTGGGTTTCTCTCCTGATTCGCTCATATTGCTACGAGTACTCGTACTGTTCTATCACTCATGGATCACGATAACTAACCTCTTTGAGGTGTACATATGAGAGACGTGCTGATTACGTAGACTCGCTAGTTTCGGTTCACGTCAATGCATCCCCTGTCATCACCTGCCATGCTCACCACAACACGTTCATCACCCACTCTCTGGCAATTTCCATCCTCATTGTTCAACGCTGTAAAATATTCACACAATCAATTTTACGACTCCTGCGTGTGTTGCTGGTCGTGACCGTCATTGCCCTCAGAGTCTTCATTGGAAACCGCTCTTGGGGAGTCGGTGGAGTCGGTGGTGTCGGTGGTGTCGGTCAATTGCGTCTGGATCGTGTTGTCTGTGTCATCAACTAGCAAGTTCTCCTCCGGTGGCTCGTGCTCCGTGCCCAACACTTTCAGCTCAACCCCGTATTCGGTCGCCAAGTCAATTATAAACCTCCTCGAGGTATGTTTGTCAGCCATCAGTGAGTCCAAGAAGGAGGATAAAGTTCTGTTTATCCACCCCTCTGCAATGCTCTTGTGATGTTCAGGAGCGCTATTGGATACACGCTCCCACTCATCACGAGCCGCTTGCCAGCGGACGAAATACTCAGCACTCGCACTATCGAGGCCAAACCAACGTGCCCTGTGACGAAGTTCGGCGATCAGACACACATACTTCCTGGCACCTTCCATCAGATCCTGTCCATTTGACGACATGATTCGCGAGTTGTAAACGTTCGATTATTGGTACAGTACAAGTCTCGCGGAAATGCGGGTTGAAGTGTAGGGTCGTGTGAAATACAGGTGAGTAAGCTAGTTATGCCCGAAGTCAAGACCCAGATTTCATACGTACGTTTTCTCCAATCGAGCTCACCTTTCTTCTCAACTCCCCTTTCAATGGGAGATTGTTTTATGCTCCTCCTTCCCTCTTCCCCTTCCTCCTGTATCATGCGGAAATCATCGTCTAATCCGTGTGATTCCAGCACCGCCTCTCAAACCCCTCTCTTTTCGATCCCTTGTCATCCTGCTTTTTTCAAAGTTTGTTCTAGTCTCAAGCTTGATGTTGAGTCCTTCCCTTCTTCTAATACAAACTCTAGATTCATCCAACATCTCCGCTTACACCGCTTACGATTCTTCCTTCTTGCCCCTGGAAGGGAGATACACATTTCGTCGAGAGCATGTACAAGCCTGGTACACGCGACCACCTTTCGTTCGAGTACGACTCATTAGGCTTACCTGATCCACTGTACGGGCCTATCTCTCAACACACTCTGACGAGTATCCACTGCCCAGATTTCAACACGACTTACTTACCTCAATCTATTGTCAACTTATCCACTTTCTTCCGGGACACATAATGTCAGAGGGTGAGTGACTTTATCGATTCGCTTGTTGTGCTACTTACTATCCTATCAGTCTTGGTTCAGAGTAAGTACCCTGTGGAGTGTACATATGAGAGACGTGCTGATTCTGCAGACTTGCTGGTTTTGTTTTAAGACAATGCATACCCTGTCCTGTCATCATCTAGCATGCCCACCACGACTGGTCCATCAAGCAGACTCGTTTTGTCTTTCATCTTCACCTTCTTCATCTATTTGCCCCTCATTTAAAATTCCCAACAACCACTGTCGTCTCTCATCGGCATTCTGGGAGTCTGTCGTTTCCACATCGGGCTCGGTTACTTGCGCCTGGGATCCCCTGAAGAATCCAATGACGCATCATCCTGATCTAACTTTTGAAGCAAAACTCCATTATCTCCCGCCAACTTTATCACAAAATCGAAGAACTTTTTCTCATCGTTTCTCTTACGGTGCATCAATTGGTGAGTTCTATTCAAGTATTCTTTCGTCCGTGCTCTTGCACTCCAATCAGCAGTAGAATACAGAGTATCAAGTTTCCCTTTAGCCGCTTGAATCTCTTCTTCGAATGGACGGACTTGAATAATCTCATCAGGGTTTCCGTTTGGATTCTCTAATTACCCCATGGTCCAGTCATCTTTGTGATCAGTCATACCTGGATATGTCTCCAGGTACATGGATTCAGCAACGAGACACATCCATTCGGCGGCAGCGTCTGTCAATTCCTGTGTGTCCGTTGACATGATCTGTGACTGAAACTTTGATGCTTGACGATAGTACTCATCAAGTATCGTGGAAATGCGAGGTACAATCGATGATGAGTAGTAGTTGACGGAGTATCAAGTGGAGATCTTGGTTTATATGTGAGCTTTCTACTTTGCTCTCTCTTCTCCCTTCGCTCTTTTCAGAACCCTCTCGGTTGTTGTCACGTCACTCGAATAATCCTTTGTTATTCTTACACCGCTTTCAATCATTTCAATCTCCTGCCTGGATCATAGTCGTCCTCGTCCACCTCCCCTCGTAAGATCATCCCCCGTCGCGCTCACCGTTCCGTGAGCCAATTCCTGCGTTAACTTAGCCTCAGTCAGACAAATTCTCTCTACACTTTTATGCTTCCTTGACTTTTCCAAATCCAAAAAGTCATGTGCAACTAGAACTACAACTGCAACAAATACTGTCATCTCCCGTCCGCTTCAACATCAACCGGCCGCGTCATCACGTACAGCATACACGTACAACCTACCTCTCCTCGTCGTTCAACCCCAGAAGAGAATCCGGAATTGTCTCATGGCCAGGCTCTTCGACCGGTGCAAATCCGGCCTTCCCGCCCTCCTCATCATCTGCATCCTCCGTTCCTTGCTCATGGATCTCCGCCGCGTCCTGTAAGCGTTTGATCTCATCCCACTGGTCAGGCAATCCGTCTACGTACTCCTGGAATGCAGATTTGTTCTTGTTCCATGTCTCCTCCAATCCCACCATGACCTCGTCTATCTCGTCTTGTATCTCACCAAAGTTTCCTTTATTCAATGGAGAACATTGAGTATTCAACCTCAATATGGCAGTTGTCAACTCCTCGGGTGGCGAGTCACCAAGAGGAGGTTTCACTGTGACACTTTTGTCCTCCAAGAAAGAGATCTGATATGGGGTTGTTAATGACTCATAATCCTCCACACTTTTCTTTCCCAACCTTTTGGAGAACTTCATGAACTGCATCCAATGAGATCGCTGACATATTTGTACGATCAGGTTTTTCACGGGTGGATGACGACGGGTTTTTAGTTGCCCTGTCGTAGCTGGGTTGACTAGAAGATACTGATCGAGTGTGAAAATAAAAGGTAAAGGGATAGTAGCCGGGGTGTGTGTATCTGATTGTACTAGAGTTAGAACTGTATAAGATGGAAGAAGATTAGAAAGTTGATATTCAACCTGAAGAATGAGGACCCATCCTCTGTGACTTTGAGGGTATTGATGCACCCCCAACCCAAAAGTACCATCCACCCGCGATATCAATCCCCGCCGCCTTCCATGATGAATTTCCCACTTGGGCAACTATCATAACTATCTCATCTTCTCAGGAGTCTACGCCAAACCTCTCCCTTCTTTTCCATGACCTCAGAACAAAAGTTTCCCATGCTAATAAGTGAGTTGCCTGATTGACACCATGATGTCATACGTTTCCTCCACCAGACGAGCCCGTCTTCCTTCTTACACTGCCTTCCAGTTCATCGTGATCGTTCATCCTCTCCCCTTCCCCCTTCCTCTTCCAATATGCGGACATCCTCAATTCTCATCCCTTGTGAGACAAGTACTGCCTCTTAGAACCCTGTGAGATATTCTCTCACCTCTCTTAGACGTTCCCTTGTCATTCATACACTGCTTTTCTCTTTGAACTTGCTTTCCTTCCCCCCCCCTCTTCCTCTGCCTCTTCCCTCTCACTCCATAGGCGTCGTCATAGCACCATTTCCTCTGCGCTTCCACACCGCTTTGTCTCACACTTCCCACGTTCTCAAATATCTCGGCAAAGGGATCTTGTCAAACACCGGAGTCGCATGCGATGCTAGAAAATTTCTCACATAGATTCAATCCCCTCCCCCACCCTCCCCACGATGACATAATCGATCACTTCTTGCCTTTCTTCTTTGCACCGCCCTTCTCTTCCCCTTTACGTTTACCCTTTACATCCCCACCCTTCGCTCCGTCGTCTTTAGGTTTGACCGTGAAGAAACCGTCGAGTCGACCTTGTTGCTTGGCAGCTAACATCTTTGCTAGTTTGGCCGCTCCTGCTCTCACCCTGTCCTCGCTGTGTGTTAGCGACGCTGTTCGATATTATCGACTGATCCGTTCTCCGCCTACCCATCTCACCCAATGTTGGGATAAGAAGGGATAAGAATCGGTTGGTGTGTAAATGAATTTGAGCAGAGGGAGAAGACGAGACAAGAGGGTCACATGAGGGGAGAGGTTACTGTAGGTGATGAATAGACTCACTTGAATCCCTTGTCACGACAGAGGAACTGTACCAATCCCTCCACATCCGGGGCTTTCCAATCCAACTGTCATCATCAGCTCTTGGAATGGAGGTAAAGCAAGTGATATTCTCCACGACAAGAAAGCAGAATCGAAGACTGAACGGAGGATGAACTGTATGATGGAGAGAATGTAGCGAAATCACTCACCTCAAGCTCATCCCCCTTGACAACATCAGGTTGTTGAAATAATCTCTTCGCTTCTTCCCAAGGCCAATACTCTGGTATTTGCATACCAGCACTAGTGACTTTTGTTTTCTTCTTCTTCTTCGGCGTCTGACTTTTCTTCGGACTACTGATGACTTCTTCCCCATCAGAGTTCATTCTGACGTTCCCATGTCCTTCTTCACTCTCGATATCTGATACGTCACTCAACTGTGAATTGACATGTGCGTTTTCTTCTGCTTTCTCGGCCATTTTACCTCGGACAAAGGACACGACAGCAGCAAGGGATCCGTGTTCTCTGAGAAGCTTCAGAGCGGTTTTGGGACCTATACCTTTACATGGTTCGAGGTAGTCGCAGCCTAGTAAGATGCACAATTCGATGAACTGAGATGAGCGTTTGCAACAGCATGATGAGAACACAGCAGCCGGCGTCGGACCATAGGGTATGGGGGTATCACAAATAAGGCAGTGATTGAACAAATCCCTCAGCGGTGGTGTCCATTCAAAGAGGAAGAAGCTTGAAGAATAAGACAATGAGATAGGGAGGTATAATCTCGGGACAAGGGGAAAGTCAACCGGACTATTGGCTTGGGGGAAGGTGAGAGAGCGTAAGGGGGGGATGAAGCAAAACACTGACCTGATCCATGGTCATCCCCAATTCCTCCAAGACTATATTAAGATGTATTTCCGATATTGGCATCTTTTTCGCTTCACTGAAAGTCAAGTGGCGTAGTAATATAGGAGTGGAGAATGTGAGAGTGTCCATGTCTTCGCTACCGGCAGCGTAGACCTGTTTGTGAGTTTTTGAATCTCTCTTGGTTGGCACCTGTATCTTCTGGCACTGGGCTCACACACGCGGCCCAAAAGATATCGCTCATGGGTCTTCAAGCGCACTACACGACGTTCATCACCACTCGCACGTTGCTTCTCAAACTACCAAACGACCGACCCCTCGTCAGAATTACAACCATCATGAACTAAAGAGTGCGAAATGAGTCGAAAGGGAGAAAATAAACAAATGACCCACCTTGCCTGCTCTGGCCAACTCGGCACACTGTGCCTCTGCCTCTCCCGGAGCCTAAAACTCAGTTCATTACTTAGAACGAACAACAGACCACTCACAGTCACAACGGGTATCCCCATGAGAGCCAATAACTTTTTACATTCTTCATTATGTTCTCGAGTCACTCGGACTTGTCTTCGAGCGAGTTTATCAATATCTTCTACCGTACCTGATCATCAGCACTATTCTTGCTATCCATTTGTCATCCATAATCGAACCCAATTTCCTTTCGTCCATCACACTTTGCCTCCCTTGAAAGATTCTTCTACATCACTCGACCAGTCAAACGTGAGTAAAAGAGAAAAAGCTGAGCTTTGGGAAATGCCAGACAGAGAAGGATCACTTACCAGTCTCCTTAGCTTCTTCTTCTCCTTCCTTAGCCTCTTCTCTTCTGGCGAAACGTTTAGCCAGCTAACAGTTAGCGTGATTCCAACGATATATATATATGAAACTAAAGGAGAGAAGAAGAAACACCATAGGAAGAGACGGGGGAAGGAAGGTAGAGAAACCAATACATGAAAAAAGGAGAGAAGGCGAGTATTAAAGGAGGGAAGAAACTCACCACACCACCTTTCAACTCTGGAGGTTTTCCATCGAATATATAACAAGGTTTTATACCTTGATCCACCATCCTGATCGTACGATAGAAAAACCCCATAAGGTGTCTGAATCGTGAGCAAAGTGTTCGAAGAAACATCTTCCATCATTCCTCTGTCATTGACGTTTCATTGGGTTTTGGCAGAATTGGATTCGCGTTTTAGTTGGTAATAGAGATGATGAGGAGTGCAAAGGGTAGTATCGTGAGATAACCGGGAGAAGATAAGTGTTGGAGATATGACGCATTACAAGAGAAGGGGGAAGATGAAAGGGAAAGGAGGAAGAATAACTCACGAAGTAACATCACCAGATTCATTCATCAACATTTGACCATCTTGTTGTCTTACAGCAATTAGGAATTGGTATATTGACCTGATGTGTGAGGTTCATATCCTTTTGTCACCTTGCATTTGCCTGGTGTGATGGGATCAAAGAGAATACGTGGTATGGAGTGGACGACTGTTCATAGATTGTAAGTCTTGAGAGAGAGAGAGAAGGAGTGTGAGAGGACATTGAGAGTTCAAGAGCAGAAGACGAGTGATGATGAGAAGAGTCAAGGAATAGAGGAGAAAAGAAGAGGGACAGAAGGAGGGGGAGTGGAGGAGGGAGCTTGAAGAAGAAGGAAAAGAGAAAGAGGGGAGTGAGAAGAGATAGAAGTAAACTTACATAGAAGCGTCAATAGCGACTTTCCTACCGAATAACTTTTACCCGTCAACTGGTTTTTCCATGATGTATAAAAGAAACAATGCAGAAACATACAGTCTTCATCTCATGATCTTTCATAGCTCTTGGAGCGTTCTCCGATATGAGAGCTGTGAGTCCTGGAAGTTAGTCCACAAGCTTGTCTGTTTCGCCAAACTTCCTTGCTCTCATCCTCATGCGATCGTACCCCCCTCAGTCCTGCACTGAGGACTGGGATGTATGTGATACTGAAGAGTGAGCAATCTGACAGACCTTTTATACCCATCTTTACAGTTTATGCTTATTCCTGGTTTGACTCAAGTGCAATGAAAGCGATAGAGAGGAGGAAGGAGTGTAGAAGGTGGTCAAGTCAGAATTGAGATCTTTTCATCATTTTGGGACAAAGATTGACGCGACTTTTCTTCAAAATCGATCGGACGCGTAACGAGAATTCAACTCGGAACACACTTTCTTTGCATCTCATCTCATACGATTTCAACTGATAACTACTCTTACTCTACTTATTACTCTTACTGCTACTTAACCATCAAGCGGCAATCCCACTGAAATCGTCAGCTCAATAGCCTTCCAGAGGGGGCGAGGTAGCTCACATGACACCGCAGGCAGCGCGACCACCAGCGTTTCCAGTAACAAGCGAGTCTGCATGACCTCCTTTACCGAGATCATCCACGCCGGCGTGCACGACGACGGTACGACCGATGATGGATTCCCCGCCGAACAACGAAATCACTTTGTCTGTAATGGGCGTTAGCTCTCCTTTTCTTTTTCAACATAACCACGGTGTACATGACGATATGAGAGGAAGTCAAAGTGCTGAGATGGGGTACTCAAGCATTCAACGATATGGACAGAAGAGGAGCAATATAGATAATAAGACGGGAGAAGATGAAACCAGTAAACAGTAGAAGAAGAAAGAGACACACCAGAGATCTTGATGGTAGCAGTTCCCTGTGCGTCCGTCTTGACGTTTCCTCTCCATCAGCATCCTTTATTATCCACTCTTACTGACGAAACGTGACGGAAGATGTACAGTACTCTTCAACTCACCAAGATCACCGACATGCCTCTCGGAATCTGTAGGAGCACCGTGGGTCTTACCATGAGGGTTGTAATGAGGTCCAGCGGAAGTACATCCGTTGGTGTTATCCCCGAATTGGCTGAAGGTCAGCTTCAAATTCGAGCAACACATAGCTGGACCACTCACTGAATGTGGAAACCCCTTTCGGCGTTGGCGTCGAGGTTTTTGATCTGGGATCAGTGTGACTCATTCTTCTCATAAACACATTTCTCCAAATGTCTCTCATATCGTCGCGTCCTGTAGCCAACACCTCCGAAACTTGGGACGATGGTCATTCACCTCACTCCACTTATTTCGGCCTATTGAGCTAGGATTTGAAGTTTCCTTCTCAAAGTTGCGACTCCTTTGATCACTCGATACAACCACGACTCCATTCCCATAGCCTATACGCTCCTGGTGGAAGAACGATCAATGTGAATCCCCAGCGAAGCCAACACAACTTTCCTAGCCCCCTAAACTCCGATCTCTGCACTAATTGGACTGATGACAGGACAGAAGATACTAGATGACTGAAAGTCACTCAACAAAAACCACGAAAAATGAAGGATGGCACGATACGAAGGATCAAGTCGGTTGATATGATATGATATAAACTCAATTGGGTGAAAAAATCAAAGAGAAGAAAGATAAAGAGAAAGTCACCAACCTCGCCAGAAACTTCAACAGGACCACCTTCTTTTTCCTGAGTAAAGGTGATAGTTCCAATAACGGAAGAATCTCCTTTAAGAACAGCTACTGCCTATATATATCAGTATTCTTCGATGTACACTAGTTCATTTTTCTCTATGGGTAACATGCTGTTGACAACGACTAATTTGTGACGGATAAGAGAAGAGTAAGGTGAGAAGCATAGGTCGGACCCCCACGAATGACTTAAGACTCATGAATTACTAAGGAGCACCAGGACAAAGAAGGTTCCTCTGAAGTAGGATATTCTGATAGATGAAGAGTTGGAAGTTGAAAAGAAGGTAGATGAGAAGGATGACCGGATATGTCCGGGGACCTTGACAAGTGAAATGACGGAGTTGTACCGTAGTGTAAAAGATATGGGTGAAATGGAGTGAGAGTAGAGACTCACTTTGACCATTGTATATGTATTGACTTTGTATTTGTATTTGATTTTTCAGTTATATAGCAGAAAAGAGAAAGAAAAGTGGAGGGACGAGGCAAATTGAGTAAGAAGCTGAGGCCTTTATCTGAGAAACGTCATCGGGTATCACGGAAGCTTCCGGGTTTATCGCCGATGTTCTGTCTCAATGTGGCACCTTTCCCTGGTATCGAATGTATGATGAGTTGATGACTAAGGATATGATCATGTTTTACCATTCTGCTACCCGCGTGCCGGATGCTACGTGTACAGTATCGTTGTTCTCAGACGATAATGGCAAGCATGTCAACTTAACTCATGTTGTATCCTTTTTACTAAATGCTAACGTTTCAATATATATGTGATGATGTCTCATGTCCCACCCACCTCTCAACCATCAACTTCATCACACACCCACTCGACAATTATCCAAAGCGAAGATCAAAACATCTTCCGCACCAACAGCTTCTAACCTATCCATAACACTTGCAACCTCTTTTCTCTCCACCATAGCACTAACGGCCACCCAACCTTCTTCATCCAATGGACTAACAGTCGCAGCTCTCCTACCTGGTGTTATACGTAACGCATCCGGTAATTTGGTACGCAAGATATTATAAGATGCGTAAACGTATCGTTTTGCAGCTATGACACCTGCGAAACGAGATTTCACCATTGGTATCAGTGGTGATAATTGTGGAGTTAGGGAAGGGTGAGGGGATCGGGATGTTATTAATACCGCTTCGGATGTTAAAAGTGTATGAATGGGATGAAGACCTGCTGCTCTCATCGTATCGCCCGATTCTGCCGTCAGCGACGATCCACATGTTCATGGCATTCTCGAAGGTAATACTTCTGATGGCAAAAGAGATGAAGAGGACATACCGACTAAATCAACTGTATGTCAGCTTTGAACATCATGTCAATAGTCATTGTCCAGCTAAAAATTATGCATGAGAAGACATATCTGTTTGAAGAAGTGAAAGGTAGAATTACGCTGGTGTAGGACGAAGAGTAGTACCCGTATGTCGGGAGAGGATGTACCAAATGGGTAGGAGAGAAAGCAAAAGCAAAACTCACCAATCCCATCTGCCATACCTAAAGCACAAGCGGCTTCTACGCTACCTCCAACATATTCAATCTTTGTCCTTTCTCCACCTTCCAACTGTTGATCATCATCCACTTTACCGAAAAACTCTCCAGCGAGAACTTCGAAAGACGTTGCTATTCTTCCACCCGCCAATTGTTCCACAGTCTGAACGGGACCATTAATAGGGACTTGAACTTGTAATGAACATTTTCCAAAACCTAATGGTAAGAGTTCGGTTATACTTCCTGAATGAGTAGATTCGGCTATAACATCTTGACCTGTTATTCCTAGAGCCACTGAACCAAGGGCTACGAAACGTGGAATGTCGGAAGCGGGTAGGAAGACGCTGAATGTTAGTTTTGTACTTTGGTCACAAGACAAATGAGTATCTATTCAGCGTTACCCATAATATCCATGAGGCGGAAGTGAGGTTTCAAGTTGAGGATGTAGAAAATTTCAGGTAGAGCGTTGTGGACTTACATGGCAATGGGATGGTTTTGAACTAAAGCGACATCTAATCGATGTGCACGATTATATTTTATATCGGCTCCTATACATGAGCAATCTTTTCAAACTTACTCATCTTAGTCATCTTCTATGTCAAAATATCATCTGCCCTCAAAACTACTCATCTCATCTGCCTTACCTCGTATCTCACGCAGTATGGACCAAAGCGCAAAAGTTCACGCACGTTCCTTCAATCCCACGACCCGTCACTTATTTCACGTCAAAGTGACAATGAAGCTCAAGAAGACAAATGAGTACAATTAAAGACAAAACGTACCAGCTAACAACTCTAAACATTTCTCATACAACCTTCCTTTTTTAGGAACAGCGAATAATAACCTATCTTTCAAACTCTCCATCAAAGCCGGCATAGTGTCCGCTCCAAACGTCGACCTATTGGCCCTGGCGCTGGGAGGAGCAAGAGGAGGGAGTGTTATAGTTGAAGATGACATGTTTTGAAGGAGTACGGGAGTATGAGGGTGACTGCCGGTATCGTTAACGGACATTTGTTGTGTGTGTGGTCCTTTATTGAAAAGAAAGATGAAATTCCGAAAATTCCTTTCGATTTTGATTGTGTTGATCCAAAATAACTCTTCGATGAATGGAAGAGGACTTCTATATGTTCAGTGTTCACGAACTGAAGTACGTCTCCTTGTATTTATGATGATAGAAGATACGGCTGAGAAAAGCTGTGAATGCCAGGAGAAGAGGTTGATAGTCTATGATTTATGACTTCAGCATGGAGAAACTATGGAAAAGTCGAAATTTCAATCGGGACGCGCCTAATTGTACAGTACACCCCTCACTTTCAAGCACACCAAATGGGTCGAAATAGGCGTGCAACAATGTCAGACAGACAAACCACCCTTTTGTGTGTGCAAGTCATGTCAAAGTAAATCTGTCGTCATCAACCATAACGCTATACTTTCTCTATACAACTTGTCTTGTCAACACTATCATCAATCTTATCTTACACACCGTCCTTTTCTTCACGGTTCTGAGATTTCTCTAGTTTACCCGGACATATCCGTGAGTTCTTTACATCCCGTGCCTCTTCTTTCAACGACTGACCTCAGAACTCTCATCGATATTCTCTCTAACCACTCTTCACTATCCTACATACGCTCGAGTAACTCCACGAACTCTCTTGTTAATCAACACAAGAGTAATTCACAAAACTGGGTTATTTCTCTTGATCAGTCTTGAGGAAAAGAGTAAAAAAATGACTAAACGTAAGTCTTCATTCCACTTTACATTCCACCGTTCACTCACTTTCCAGCTAACTCGAACCGTCTTTCTATCCCTCTTTTCCCTTCTTCTAACCCTTCCCCACGTATTTCTCATACACCTTCAAGCTCTTTATCACTCCCTGGAATTACTCCTTCCACCCCAACGACAAAAATGGGAACATCAGACAAGCCCGACAAACCGGAGAAGATTGAAAAATTGGAACGTCCTACCAAACCTCGATCAGATTCATTAATGTCTACTCGACCTGCTCCACCATCACCAGCTTCAAGACCTTCTTCTCGTCCACCTTCACAAATATACTCTCCTCATGTGAGTAGAGATAGATCGGGTTCGACCGGATCGAGAGTTTTAAGAAGAGTTTCAGGTGCTTCTAGGAGAAGATCAACTTTGTCAAATAGTATCGAACCTTCTTCTAATCCCATTCCTCCCACCACGACAAAAACCATCAACACTACTTCTGGAGAAGAGAATGTCGCTTCTACATCTGAAAATCGAATGTCTGTTGGACCTTTAAAAATCGGGGAAAGATCGACTGGTTCTATACCTGAGTTAACTGAAAAGTCCGAAACTCGACCTGAACAACCATCATCATCAACACTTACAGTAGACGTGACTTCGGGGGAGTCGGTAAAGATAATGAAACAAGGAGAGGAAACGAAAGGTGGGATTGGAGAAAAAGATAAACAAGTTGAAAAAGGTAAACAAGTTGAAAAAGAAGAAATCCGATTCAAAATCATTATAAAAGATTACGCCTATCCAACATCTGATAATCGTCATTATGGTATTTATCCTTTACCACCACCACCATCACGTGAATCACGTCAATCATTAGGAGGTTGGAGATTCCCAAACCCACTTTCTTCACCAAACAAAGAAGGTGATAAAAAATCTTGGAGTGGATTCGGTCTTTTAAATTGGAAAGGATTTAGAAGATCTTCTTCTTCCAACGAAAATTCACCTGATCCAAATTCAAACGATGATGAACAATTCGATGAAAGTATACATCATTTCGACGAGAATGGTAATGTTATAAATTTTGATGGATATGATTCAAACGGACAAGTAAACCTAGGAGGTGATGATGATGATGATTTTGAAATAAATAATACATTAGATGATGAAGGTTATTCTTTTTCTGATGGTGAAGAATTAGAAGAACCTTTTGGTTTATATAAAGCAATGTACGATTTCGTCCCTGAAGGTCCACATGAAATAGGTATGAAAGAAGGTGATTTGATGGATGTTAGAGGATGGGGTGGTGGTGAAGGTTGGGTGGTAGTCGTTATTAAAGAAAATGAGAATGAAGAGGAAAAAACAGGTTTGGTACCTGCTGGGTTTATCGAGAAAGTCGAAGAAAGGACAAAAACTCCGAGTGAAATGGGTAGTGGGGAAGGGTTGGTTGATGATCAAGGTGGTGTGATGATAAATGAGGAGGAGGAAAGAAAGAAATGATAAGACACACTAGTTGAACATGTACGTTTTAACCCCAGGGGTAAAGTTATAGGATGAGAAGGATTATTATTCCGTTTGGATTTGAGATATGGAATATGGGATACTGGATGTGGGATTTGAGATAGGGGACTTGAGATATGGGATGTGGGATATGGGATAAAGTTATTTGAACATGAAACGTTTCGTTCTCAACATTGTAAGGTCTATTATGTTCATAGGATATTAACGTAACTTTTGTACTCAACATGTGATTTATGTGAATTTCTATAAATACTAAGATCATTAACAGTTTACTTAATTAAGAATGACTTCCCGTAAGTGAAGGTTTGACGATGGAGGAGGTTTACTGTTGCATATCCTCCCTTTATCTGTCGTAGTTCAAAGAGGAGAAAAGATGTTGTTGAGGATTTACATTACCCTTTCTAAATTGATAAACTTTATTAAGAGGAGAACCTTTCCTCAGAGTCTTGAGATATAAAAAGAATAAGCAGCGAGTATGAAGTAATGAGGAAAAGTGAGCAAGTGGGTAAGTGGGTAAGTGGGTGGATTCATATGAGAAGATGCATTTTGGAGAATTGATGATGTTTTGATCTACTATATTTTCTTTCACCATAAACCACCTCTCTCCCTCTCAAAATTTAATCCCAACTTGACCATGGTCCGGTTCATAGATCTTCGACACTCAACACTCAACACTCAACACTCGACATTCGTCACTCAAAACTCGTCACTCAACACTCTTCACTCGACAGTCTATATGAACTGATGGATCAGTCCTTCTCTCTACCCCAAGTCGTACCGGATTCTACACCTTGAGATGATTGTGACCAAGGTAATCCCCCTGGATAAACTCTAACGTTTATCTTGTTCTCCTTGATAATTCCCATCTCATCGACTTCCAATCCCAATTTCCCATCTTTTCCATGCCATCTACCCGACCCAGCTTCCCTATCCGCCCCACCCAATCCACCAAACCCATCCAATCCATCCAAATCACCCAGCCCACCCAACCCACCCAACTCAAAATCCTCATCAGGAGGGCACCACTCCAATAAACCTCTCAATTCCGGACAAGAAACATGATAACCATGATATTTTATCCAAGGATTTCTATTAATCTTCTTCAATATCAAAGGATCATGACAACCTGTTGGATCTTTTAAAAAAGGTAAAAAACCAAATTTCCATTCTCCCTCATAATGTTTTCTAACATCACCTGAATCGTCAATCCCGACATAATCGAAATTTTCCAATGGGAAACCTATGGTCGCTCTATGAAGATTAACAAAACGGAAAGATTTCATACCGTATCCCACGACTGTTATTCTTTCAGGATAATTCGTTGTTATTTCATGAAAACGAGATATACTGAATAAAAGATTTTGATATGAATCTAATGCGTATTCTTCTGTTGTTGTTCTTGCGCTTAGAGGGAGGATGGAAGGATGCGATGATGTTGTTGGGATTAAATTGAGAGATGAAGCTAGTAGATAGTATGATAGGGATTCGGAAAGTGGAGGTGAGGGGGAAGGACGGGTTGCACCTCTGTCAAATGGTCAGTTGGGGTTTCTTATTCACATGTCTGGTGGAGTGACGAAGAAGAGGAAGAAGAAGAAGAAGTGGAAGGGGAGCAAGAGAAAGAGGAAGACGAAGCGAACATCATATAACCTTAAGATTGAGAATCGCCCATTCCGAATCATCATGAGTCTACACTCTAATCAAAAACCAATTATCAATTCATGAAAGGAATATGGAGGACTTATTCTTGAGACATAATAAGAAATCATAAAAAGACATCACTCTACTCACCCGGAAAAAACCAATAAAGATTTCTCATCCACCTTCATCCTTTCCACCCCTTCTTTCAAATGTTTCAAAAAAGTTTTCACACTACCACCTTTTTGCATATCTTGTAATATCCATTCATCATCATTTTCAATCTTATCAACATCATTGCCGATCCAAATAGCATGTCCAGGTACAATGATCAAATGATTTAATTTCTTTAATCGTTCATCTCTTTCGATAGTTGTTTCTATACTGAGTGGAGTGTTTTGGTTCAATTGTTCTAAAGTTGTTGACCATGTCCAATTTGATTTCATCCATTTTTTCAATTTATATGAAGGTAAGGATAAAAGATTCGATAATGACCAAGGATGAGATGATGGGTTATTCGAGGAATATAATGGTGATGATGATGAGGAGTAAGAAAAAGGAGAAGGAGAAGGATTCGGGTATGTTGAGGAAGAATGGGAGATGTATAGGATAATGTTAAGTAATAATGATGATGAAAGAATAATGAGGATTATGAAAATAGCAAGATTGGTAAGTCTTGTTCTTGTTCTTAATTGTGATATTAATGAAGGGAAATATCTATTTTCTCTTCTGTATAAAGGGAGCATGGTAGCATGAGGGAAGTTTTGAAGGTGTTTATAAATTATTTCTTTGAGTGAAAGTATGATTGAGATTGAGATCGAAATTGAAATTGTCGGTACACTAGAGTACTCGTAAGTGGATGAGGTTTGAATACTTGGGAAAGTGTCGTAGATCTTAGAAAGTAGATCGTGTGGATGATATTCTTGGTAAGATGACATAAGAGTAGGTCTAGGTCAAGGATTTTAGATGATCCGATGGTGATCAACTGATGAAGATCAAAAGAGAGAGAAATGGGAAATTTGTTGATGAAGACCTTCTTCATATCAGTTGATATATATGACATATAATCTTTGGTAGTGAAACTGTAAGCCTACCTAATGAATCATCATGCTTGATTGATGGCATGAGTCGTATAGGAAGAACATTCACGATGTCCGTTTCACTTGTGTAAGTTACTGAATACAGTTTGAAGGAAGTTGTCGTTTGGGCTTTGGTTTTTTTCTGGCGATTGACAGTTGACAGTTGATAGTTGACGGTTGACGGTTGACAGTCGTACGCGGATGAAGGATCAAGAGAGGATGTGAGCAAGCTCAAATGAGGCAGAGAGATTGAGGAAGAATGGCAAAAAATGAGTAGGTTGACAAGAGTAACGAGGGAGATTCACAGTAGAATCCTGATCGTTGTCGCAGATGAAGATTTGAGATCGATCCAGAGTATTGTCTTGGCAGGTAGATAGGTGGGTAGGTAAGGTTAAGTTAAGTGGTGATTTGCAATGGTACAAGATGATGAGATTTAACTTACAAATTACAAAAGTAATGTTGATCGGTCCCCTGAGAAATTCCTACAAGTTCGGAGAGAGAACAAGTTGTATCAGAGGCCATGGATCCATACAGGTGTCACAGTACTTTACCGAGAGGGGGTTTGGTTGAGGTGAATCAGACTTACAGGTACCGAATGGATGGGGAGAAGGAAGATTCTGTCGCGATCAAAAGGAGGTGATCGTGATCAGGTGGTAAATACATTCAGATAATTCTTAAACAAGACAGTTGTTAATTTAGTCACGTCTCCTTTTGGTCCGTGTTCAATCTTCCACTTTGGAAAAAACAGTAAACATTCGCTATTTTGTCTCGCAAGTATACATCTAGTATTCTCGCGTAGTCTTTTCTAAGTTTTCAATAAAAAACTAATCGTACATTTCCCCTTGATCTATGTCCGAGTTCAAATCTCCCATACCTCCATACCTCCATACCTCAATACCTTCTACCTGCAGACATTCCTAATCCTCCATATCCCCACACACCTGAACCTCCTACCTCCTTCTCTTTCTCTCCTACTCCATGTCCCGGTCCAACCATATCTTACACAAACCGTCTCTTTCGAACTCCACCATATCTGACACGACCCTCCATCATACCTTACACGTCCCTCCACGATACCTTACACATCCCTCCACAATAACCCACCACACAAAAATATCTCACACATCGCACCACTCTACAGCGTCCAAAGATCCTATCACTAGGCTCGCCATCTGTCGATGGTCCGCGGGATGGATGAGGCGGCCGGGGGTGGTGTCGAACTAAAAATCGAAAATCGAGGGGGGACGTACGGACGAAATTTGAAATCGAGAATGACGCGACTTGAAGAACGAGTCATATTGGAAAAGGGGGAAAAGTGAAAACAGTAGAGGGTGATATATGTGATGAGTTTGGGAAAAATGGAAGTTTGTATGTGAAGAAAAGAATTTGAACGACCTTGTGTATTCGTCATACCCTTTGTTCATACTTTTCCGAAGGAAAAGTCAATATTTTATCTTCCAAAAACATGCCCAAAAAATGGGCGTAGCGGCATTTTGGAGATTTTTTTTTATTTCGAACGTGGTATGAAGAATATAAAATGTGATCGATTAAGTAGAATTTTGGTTTGTTTGTTTTGAGGAGCGAAAAGCTAAATCCTCTTATTTATTTTTGTTTTGTTTTGGTTTCCCACGTGTCGGATTGAGAACGTCTTTGACTCCTACCTTGAGCTCTTGCAGTTGAAGGAGCAACACCATGTTTTTTAGCTTCCGCCAAAGGACCATCTGAATGGATACCTTGACGATGACGTTCTAAATCGTGTAATCGACTAAAACCTCTTTTACAACTTGAATGAGGACAAGTATGAGGTTTAGGACGTAAAGGATTATGAGTTTGTACATGAGATTTCAAATTGAAAGCTCTTGCAAAACCTCGACCGCAGATGGTACATTTATGTCGTTTTTTAGGATCATCAGGTGTTTGACCAGGTACGTAACCTCTACCACCACCATGAAGGTTTGTCAATCCGATTGAAGGTATAGTAGGTTTATGTTCGACAAGACTTTCATCATGAGATAATTCTTCTTCTCCTTCATCCATTCCTTCTTCTGTTTCATCTTCAACATCACCACTGACGGAATTGATGATTTCGTTTTGTTCTTCAATCTGTTGTGGAAGAGGAAGATTGGTTGGGAGTGTTACAACTTCACGTAATTGAGAAGATATCTGAAGAGGAGTAGAAGGTATGGAATTTGGTATAGTTGACATTGGGATAGGAATAGACATCGATTGTGTCTGTCCTGTAGGAGGTTGTTGGATCCAACTATTTTCAAAAGAAGTTTGAACGGGTGTAGTATAGAAACTAGACATTGATAGAGATCTAGCACGTTCGAAAGCGTCTGCATGAGCTTGCATGTGAGCTTGTGCCTGGGCTCTAGCTTGTGCTTGTGCTTGGATCATGTTGGGTTGAGAAGGGAAAGACATCGAATTCCAATTCGGTACGGATTGTTGATAATAAACGGGAGTAGGTTGAGTAGGGAAGGATGACATGATGATGTTTCCATTTCCATTCTCATTTCCATTTCCATTTTTGTAAATCGGTGTATTGATGTTGGGTTGAATATGAGGATGATTCAGATGATGCTCCCCTTGCATGCTCCCTGGAACAAAGGACGAATAGAATTCTTGGTCTTTAATACTTTGATCGGCTAGGGTTTTGTAATGTAAATAACGTAGAAGATGATGTTCGCTCAACTTTTCCGCTGCTGCAATCTCAACTTTGGGTATGGGATCGATAGATGATGTGAGGGAGGTATCGAAGGAAGTATCAGAGGAAAAGGATGAGTTTAAATTGATTGGTATAGTGGTATCGAAGGATGTTCTAGGAGATACGACGGGATTTGATTCAGGTGAAGAGATTGTAAACGATAGAGAATGATCGTCGTCGATGGAAGAAGAATGTGTGAAGGTATCAAAATCGAACCCGTCGATATGATCAATGTCGAATGCTTCAGAAGTTATGGAAGGGGGAGGAGAAGGAAAGGGAAAGACAGAATTGGATTTGTCGAGGATGGAAGAATAGAGGATGGCGGATGACATGGGGGGAGAAGGGGATTGTTTGGGTGAGAAGGTGGAATAAAGGTGATTTGATCCAGTGAAACGAGGTATATATTTATTGGTGTTTGAATCAAAGTGAGAGGAGAAGAGGATATAGGAGTGTTGCTATGTGCTGAAAATAAACCATTCGTTGTTGAAAGGAATAAAAAGGGAAGAGGTGGTGGTGGTGGGTTTAAAGGGCGGTAAGGTTGTGAGGGCAAACGGGGGAGGAGGGAGAAACGGCGAAAAACGTCAAGGGGGGGGGGGGGGAAGGGGCGGTGTGAGACTTGCCCATTTGGGAAATTATCATAACCGTGACGTCGCGGTGCGAGTGTGGCACTTTTTCACCTCCCTCTTGCGCAGCGTGGCGTTCCTTCCC
Organism: Tremella mesenterica DSM 1558; assembly: GCF_000271645.1. Taxonomy (NCBI): domain Eukaryota; kingdom Fungi; phylum Basidiomycota; class Tremellomycetes; order Tremellales; family Tremellaceae; genus Tremella; species Tremella mesenterica. The sequence continues at coordinate 883,704 of NW_006711231.1, forward strand.
TTTCCCCTTCAAAGTCAGGCGACGTTCCACTTACCCGTCAGGCCGTGTTATATGACTGCGACCCCATGCATCATATTTCATGCACCATGCACTTGCTCCCCATCTCTCTTGCCTATCCTACGAACATGGCACTGGTAAGAGACTCGGAGTACAGAGAGGATGTCAGTAGACTAAATCACGTGATACGTCAGACGCGCTTGCTTTTGTCGCGTCGCCACTGACTTTTCCTGCCGTAAGTACCGCACCCATCTCTACTCCTTCTGACCAAGCTCTAATAGTGTGTAATCTGAACAATGAAAAGAGCGACATGTTCGAAAGACAATTCACCCCCACTACTCCTATCCCAAATAAGAACAAAAACACAATAGATTTATCAGATGGGATACTCAACCTTTTCACTTCGACCAAAAATCCTAACCTTCCCAGACCTTCTCGACCGGATTTACCACTTTCCCAACATTCTCTATCTCTCCATGAAGGTTTCCATCGAGATTGTCTACTCAACTCCCATCTGGACCAATCTTCTTCACCTGACAATGCTATTGTTCACAACACAAAAGTCGACATAGCTCCACCTTCTAGCTCTCGCTCATTAGAGGTGGACAATGAGATCGGGGACATTCCTTCTTCCATACGACGGAGATCTACCCGTCTATTTCCCTCATCTTCAAAAGGGAAACTTAGCCTAGTTTTGGCAGAAGAAAAGACTGTTTCTTCTCCACGAAATCTAACGAATGATACATCACCACATCTGAATTCCGACCAGTCATTGACCACAAATGGTCCTACTAAACTCAACACCTTTTCTTCAGCGTCAGATACTGCAGATATCTTATCCCACATTTCCGATCCTGTAGTCCACTCGAACCCACAAGTCACATTATCCGACCTCTTCCTTCCTACCCAAGAGTCGACAAGAACTGGACAAGTAGACGAAATGGATGTGGATGAATTCGCAGGGATATCTGAACCTGATTTACTCGAGGATCAAGATCAAGATTGGATCTGGGAAAAAAGTGACAAAATCAGTGAGTTCCTCTCATATTTCACTCTCTCTACAATATCAATCCTTTATACAATGTTCGAATAAATGTATCAATACCATGAAACTGATAGATAGACTCATCATCCAAACAAATACCATCAACAATAGAATCAAACCTTCCTCTCACACCTCCTTCTCCTTCATCTCATATCTATTCTTCACCCGTTATAGTCACTTCTAAAAGATCTTCTGAAACCATGTCTTCTCCCGTACTTCCACCTCCCAAGAAATCGAAAATCGCAAACTTACAGGATGATTCTGGAAGAAACGAAAGAATCCCAGAAAGGGAATTATACTCTATCTTCGAGAAATCTCCATATGACCTCAAGGAACGATCGGATCAAGCTGGGCCTTCTAAGTCTTTCAGGAGATGTGGTAGGACGAATTCTGAAATGGTGTTGTCTTCAGATGACGAATCTATCGATTCTTGCGAATTTTTTAAATCGCCTTCGGGTTCAAGTTCGATTATTCAGATTGACCGTGGGGTGTCTGATTTGAGGAAGAGATGGAAGACAAAGTCGGACGAGGAGAGATCAGTGGGGAAAAGACGAAAGATGTTGGTGTCGGGCGAGGAGGAGGATTTCGGAGAGAGTGGACGGGGGATAGTATTGTCAGATGATGAAGTAGGGGAGGACAATGGGGAAAATGTCGGGTTTGAAGTGGTATCTCCAGAAATCGCCTTGTCAAAGATACGCAGATTCAACTTTGAACCCAAGCTCGGTGTAGATACAGAAAAGGAACGAGTAGGTGTAGGCAAAGAAAAGGAACGAGTAGGTGTAGGCAAAGAAAAGGAACGAGTAGGTGTAGATACAGAAAGGGAACGAGTCGGTGTAGGCAAAGAAAAGGAACGAAACGGAATAGGCGAATCAAGGGAGAGGATCAAAGTGAATGAAATACATGAAGAAAAAGAACAGATCGAATTAGATGAAGAAGAGTTCGATTTCGATCCTTTCCCTTTCCCTCTTTTCGACCAGACCATCCTATCATCTCCTTTCCAAGCCGTACCACAACCTGATGACTCTCAATTACCCTCAAAGCAAACTTCTGGAGACGAAACAACTTTTCTTATTTCTAAAGAGACTCAAAATGATAAACCTAAACCCACTTTGGAGGATTTGTTCAAAGATGATTCACCATCTTCTCATCATACAAATCATTCCGCGGAAACATCTTCATATGTTACTAAAACACCAATAAGCCATCATCTTCCAGTTCATTCAGCCGAATCATCTTCATTTTCTACAAAAACACCTATAAGCGATCATCTTCCAGTTCGTTCCGCCGAATCATCTTCATTTTCTACAAAAACACCAATAAGCCATCATCTTCCATATAAACGAAAGGGATTGGAAGATTCTTCATGTTCCACAAGAACAACTCCAATCACTTCTCATCTTCCTTATGCAAACGTGAGAGGAATGGAAGATTCTTCACGTTCTATAGGAAACATAACCATCCCCTATGATGTTTTGAATCAAGAACGAAAAGAAGAACAAAAAGGAAGAGGAAAGGAAAGAGAAATGGGTGGGGGCAGAGGGATGGAAGGAGAAAGAGAAATAGAAATAGAAAGAGGTAAAATAGGAAGAATGGAAGTAGAAGACACAAATGGAAGTTTCAGATTGATTTCCGAATTATCTTCAAAAGAACAAGAATTCTACATGTTTCATTGGCGTAGAGGAGCAGAACGTATGGTTTCTACTATTGATGATGGAGGTGTTGAAGAGTTAGAGAATATAGCTAAAAAGGTTGGAATCAGTGGGAGGGGTGGTGCTTCCTTAGCAAGAGGAAGTAGTAGAGGTGGAGGGGGTAGTAGAGGTGGAAGAGGTGGGAAGAGAGGTTGGTTCGGTAGGACTAGAGGTAAGAAAACAAGAGGGAGAGGAAAGACTAAAACTTGATTTTCCCTCACATTCCAACTCATCCATTTCAACCCATTCACCCCATTCAACTCATCCAACTCAACCCATTCAACTCATCCAATCCAACCCTTTCAACTCATCCAATCCAACCCATTCAACTTACCTATCCATATGATCCAGATTCTACATCATGTATACTTGGATATGACATTTCGACCGAACGGAAATGAAAGAGTCCACGGTCAATACTAAGGAAACATGACTACGAGTAGAGTTATCATGTTCAACATTGACGTAGAGTGTAGGATTGCGTGCATTAGAAGTTCGTTCATTATAAATCGTATACAATGTACATCATGTCACATGTCAAAAAATCATTTCAAGTTACATACAGTACAAAATCAAATCCACCGATCCCCGAAACACACAGTTGTTTTTTCTTTTTTCCTTTCGATTGAAATTAAGTACAAGTACGTATGATATATAACCCTTGAGTGATACTGGTTATAATACACTATGGACTACTCATCCAACACACCAGCCAACTTTAAAGCATCTTTAGCAACTTGATTAATCCTTTTAAACCTATCTGCTCCAAGAAGGATACCACCGTACCATCTAGTGACTACCACTAAAACATTTTCAACTTCTAACATGTCGAGTAAATGAGCTAATCTACTACCTGCACCATTCTCTCCGTCATCGTGATTATCTACTTGTCAGTATTTCTTCAATTGTCTTTTCTCAAGCCAACACGAGCCTACTCTATAGTATCGCTCTTATGATACGCAAGGACTTCCATCTTTAAGTCTTTCAATTACCCGCCGTAGAATAAGGTTTCTGGAGAGACGCCCAGTCATTCACCATGCAACGATATAAATTACTTTCACACCCATAGGGAGTAGTTGAAGTAGAAAGGAATGATGTGTTAGAGGATTGGAGAGGGTAGATGATGAAAGATAACGATGACCCCGGACTCACCAGCAATCACAACTTTTCCCGCCAAACCTCCAACATCCTTACTTATCCTATAAGCGAAAATACAAGGATGTGTAGCTTTCGCAATCTTCCTATCGCTTAATAATTCATGTATTACCAAAGGTACTTCCCTCTCATCAGTCACTTTAACCGCGTGACCCACAAAAACACTTTTCCTATCTGTTATTGATTCACTAGTAAAGATCTCTAATCCTGTAGTGACTTCTTGTCCCAATTCCATTGCGTTTTTCATTTTATTCACCGCATCTGGCGTTTTAACTCCAGTAGAGGTTTTATGAGTGTAAGAGAATATAGTTCGTGGTAATGGTCGTAAATCTAGATGTCCAACACCAGGTATAGGTCTGGCTGTAGTTTGAGGTTTTTCACGTTTATCTATTTTCGCAGATGTGACATTGTCAGATTTGATTGAAGATTGGGTGATGTCATGTATGGCAGGAGAAGATTCGATGGTGGATGAAATTTGATGATCTCTTTGTCGTTGACGTTCTGTTTCTGCGGAAGCGATGGAGGAAAGATGATCGAGATACCATTTTCGTGCTAGGGATTGAACATGAGTGAGACCTTCGAAAACACATACATCACCAGGTTCGAATGTGACGCCGGTGGAAGAAAGGTAGGTTCGAGTGACAAGACCAACTAATATGTCAGTGAGCAGTGACAATGACAGATAACCTTCCCAAGTCTGGTCTGTCGGAAGGTAGCGACAAGACCCCGAAAAAGTCAAGCCAACTTACCTCAAAGATGGATCAAGATGTAAGGATAATCGAGTAAATAAATGATGTAAGGAGGGAAAGACAAGGGAGCAAAAGCGGACCAATTCGATTATTTGTCGGAGTTTGAAGGTTGGAAAGAAACCGTAGATCAAGTAGTATGGGAAGAAAAAAACTCACAGAAAGCTGAATCTATGGGAAAACTACCTAAATACCTTCCTAGTAATTGTAATTGAGGTGGAGATGTCATAGGATACGTAGGTGGTAAACTGACTAATATCCTCATGAGAGGAGCCACAAGATCGTTTAAATTTTCAGGAGCATCACCTTCATCCCATAATGGTAAATGAATTTCGTATCTTATTCTTTGACCTGATGTCAGACCGAACTCTGAATCAAAGACAGCTTCATCCCAAGCATGTCTCATCGGTGTCTTTGCTTCTTCATCGTATGACATATTTACAGATTTGGTCCGATCATGTCCTTTATTTCCACTTGGGGAGTGAGAGCTGGGAATGGGTGGGGGTAAAGGGATTTGGTTAGGAGTTGGAGGTGTGTTAGGTCTTGAAGCGGCTGAAAGACGGATATTTCCAGGTGAATAGATTGATAAGAGAGCTTCGAGTTCGTATCCTATCGCACCTAGACGAGGGTCGATGTCGGCGTATTTGATTTGGATTAGGTGGTCAATGAACTGCCGATCAGTGATATGAAACTTTTGGTGTGAGAGACATAGAGAGGCTCAAAAAGGATGAAAAGAGAGGACGAAGAAGGTGGAAGAGAAAAAGAGATAAATAACAGGGCGGGAATGACGACTGACTCGTTGAAGTATATCCTCAGGGGTCATAGATTCCAAGATGGGGCTTTTAGATCCAGAGCCCGAAGGTGTCCCTATGGCAGGTGGGGATTCGTGGGAAGACGAATTCGGGATTATACTTGATGAGGCAACATCATCTGGGGTAGATAGCTTCTTGTCCTGTAGTAAACCATGATCAGGCTGGGCGAGGGTCATAATGAACGAGGCGGAGTATAAAGTCAAGAGTAAGGTAAGTTAAGAGCATCGGTACTGGGTTAAGAACTCAGACTTGGCATCGATCGATTGAATAGGCGTGTAAGTCAAAGGGGCTGGGCCAAGAAGACACATTCACACGCCTATTTCTTAAGTGAAAGCTGGATCGAGTGGGGAAAGTGGGGAAGGGGGGAACGATTTCCACATTGAAATGTCATCCAAATCGGTTCATTTGGTAGTCCTCATACATGGTCTATGGGGTGAGTACTACGGTAACCTATCATCACCCATTAGAATGCTGAAACATAGGAAACCCTTTACATCTCTCTGCTGCGAAAGCGGAATTAGAAGATGCTTGGTCTCACCGTCACATCTCCGAGGAGATGTCTGGGAGGATACCGGAAATGAAGGGGAACGATGTAGATGGTCAGGAAGGAGAGAACGAGATGATTATACTCATACCGGAGGGCATGACTTCTCAATTGACTTATGATGGGATTGACGTTTGTGCCAGTCGGGTGTTGTATGAAGTGAGTTTTCTTATTTCAGAACACGTGCTAGGAAACACCTTAAATCCAACTTATCCGTTGAATACCTGTAGTTACTCTATGTAAATGATTTGGCTGATCCGTAGGTAGATCGTGAGGTTGACAGGATCGAAAAGAGTGGGAAGATCATTCGACAATTTAGCGTTGTTCGTTTATCCCTCAAGAGTGTTGGTGAGAGCTTACATCAGACTGGATACTCACTTGGAGGTCGTCAGTCTTTCTTTTCACTCTTTTGCAACCCAGACTGATCACACACATAGTCGTAGCTCGGTATCTTGTAGGATTGTTACATTCTCGTAGTCCTTCGTTCTTCGAAGGTAAAGAGACAGTATCATTCTCTACCATCGCTACTCCTGTAAGCTTTCTCTATCCCATTATATACTGTACATATGATCCTGAACTGACTTCACCAGCACTTGGGTGTTCCGCGCTACAGTCCGTCTATCCGTTGACCCAATTGTCATCCTCTGATAATAGATACTTTTCTCTCTACCTCTCTGGTGTGGTTAGGTGCTCGATTACTATCACGTTCAGGGGAACAACTATACGTATCAGACAAATACTCCCCTGAAGATCCAAGACCATTATTGGAAATCATGGCTGATCCAAGTACGTTTCCCTCTCATATATCTTATCAACTTGTATCCCTGATTTTTCTTGACAAACACGATTAATGTACAGATTTGGTATTTATACAAGCTTTGAAGAAATTCAAAACCATACAGATCTTCGCAAATGGGTATGTTCAGCTTTTCCTCTGAAAAATAAAGTTAAAGGAAAGTATCAATGATCATACTGTTCCTTATCCATCCGCCGCGATTGAACTTACCGATCCTTTCACTTCTTGGGAAACACTGGATGTGACGGTGGATGAGAATGGCTTGTTGCGGTCTTGGGAGTATGGAAGCGATACAAAAGGTTTGAAAAGAGAGGGTGGGTGGAGAAGACGTTTAGGAAGTTTACCACCGGTATTCAAATTTGGTTTTCCGTATAATTACGTGAGTGAACAGAGGTAGGGATAAAATTGATGATGATTAGTTGATATTGGTCCTGTTTCCTGTGATGTTCCCTTTGGTGTTCATACTACTGTGAGTGTCTCAACATCTTTTCTACAGCCTTCTCATTCACCGCCACCAGATCCACAAACAAGCAAATCTCATCGTGATGTCGTCGTGGGCTTCATTCACGAATACCTAGCAAGCTCTGTAGTACGAGAAGAGGAAAAGAATGATGAATCAACGGGACTTACAGGACCAAGTTGAAATGTGGGGAGAGTCCAGGGTCAATACAGAAGATAAGGAGTGTGACCCCTGGAAGATTGCTAATTTTCAGGGTGATCCGATTATCTTTAGACACCCGGAAATCGTGAGAACCCCCCTCTCCCCTTTCCAACCCAACTGATAGCAGCCGACGGCGTCTTCAACTCCTAGCTAATCCTCTTACAACCGGAAGTGTGAAAGAAACAGATTCAGGTCTATCTATCGAACATCTTCGCAACATAGTCCGACGAGTAGAAAGAAGTATAGAATCCGAATTGATAGATGTGGCAGAAGATGATATTCCCTCTACATCTGTACATCCCTTTCAACCCAGTATTCAACCAGATGAAGATGTTGAAACTCAAGTTACGTCTCTAGAAGAAAACTCACCCGAGTTCATTCCTTCTCATCCGGACAACGGACGGGACGATACCATCATTCGATCCACTAATTCTGAGAAAGGGGAGTACGGACTAAGACGTCGAATCCCAAGTATGGAGAAAATAGAAACTCCCGATCATGTAGAGCGGGACGAGATCAGGGAGAATGAAGTGAAAGTAAAATTCAAAGATTCTCAAATCAGAATGATCAATTGGTTAAATTCTCTACCTTTGAAAAAATACGTTACATGGTTTTCACAAGTTGGGAATTCTCATGCTGTTATAGTTGTAAGGTGAGTTGACCTTTGTTCTTCCTCAGATCTCAATCATATTCATTCTTGCACATATCTTCCCATTTGGACAATACTTTGTATCATACGTATGTGTCATTCCATACGTCTCGACTTCCCACTCTTCTACTATCTTATTCAATCTTTGACATCCCAATACAGATTCATATCTTCCCGGTGGTACGTTGTTCCTCATATCACCATTCCCTCGTTTCTTCGGCTCATTTTGATGTGAAGTCGATGGGCGAGGTCAAATACAGTGAAGAGATTGGGTAATTGATATAAATAGAGATCCAACACGTTTTCCGATACATGAACTTGGTAGACCCATCTTACGAATTTGGGCTAAAGGTATAATTCATCCTTCTACCTCTTCCCCTGTCCAGTCAAACGGTTCATATACATCTTCATAAACATCCAGCATCAGAGATGTGCATTCTCTTAAATAGTAACGAACATTGTCATGTTGTTTTGTACGGTGATCCATACATGCACATATGTATGTTCCAAAAATATCATACATGCACATATGTATATTTCAAATACAAAGAAGACAAATAGTTTCACTCATATCACCACACAAAAATCTCAAGGTACTAGCTACATGGCTATAGGTAGAAGAAACAAAATACAAAATATGATCTATTGAGCATGAAGCATACGGTCAAGACCGAAGTCCGAAGTACAAAATGTCATATCAAGGGAAAAGATCGTCATGAGACATTTGAAATGACAAAAAAACAAAGTAACTTACTACTTGAGTCAAATAACACATGAAAACATAAACGCTTCAAACGTTGAACGTTGATACCGTCGTGTAAAATTCACTTTTCTCGTCCCCATTTCATACGAGCTTCCGCCACTGTTTCTCAACTACCAACCGAACGGCAAGAATAGTCAGACTTACTCATGTTACGTGATTCTTGTGTCAACTCGGCTGAAGAGATTTGACTGGGTTGGTTAAGGACTTGCTGGAAATCTATTGTTTAGCTTATAACCGTCAAAACCAATACCCCTTTTTATTCAGTTTCTTCAGTGTGATGAAGGCTGAACGGGAAGTGGTCAATGTTCTAAAATAAGGAGTAGGATGGAAAAAAAAACGAGACATGACATGTGGTACAGGGGCGGCAGATATGATATGTAGGAACAGGTGTAGGTGGCGATCATGGAGGAGGTTTATCTGTGAGGAAGATGACAGAGGTGTTGAAATAAAGAAGGATTTACTTCTAACTGGGGTTATATCACCTTTATTCCTCGTACACTATTTCATCAGCCTGTCCTTTTCGTGAAGATATCCCTCATTTGACTGGTCTTCGATCTCTAACATCACCTCGCTTCAGGGGGACATACAGTACAGAGTGCTAGGAGAATTTGATTAGGCACAAGATGAAGTACGAGTACAACTAATACGGATCGAGAGTGGAGAGTCACATTGATGGAGATAAGGAGGACTCACCATCCCGTAAGGCGAAGTTCTGAGCGATACACTTCCTGTGAAGCTCTCCTCCTCGTAGAACCTAGACCGTCCTGAAGTACGAGATGAGATGTCTGGCGTGAGGAACGAGGGATATGAATGACGATTAGGAGTGAGTTGTAATGAAGAACGATCCGTCGAGGTCATTCGAATAGATGAGGATGTTCTTTTGGTCAAGGAAAGAGGAGAAGAATGTCGGATAGGTTTTGTCATGTTGAGAGGTGAAGAATGTCCAATTCGTTTGTTGAGTAAAAGGGAAGAATCAGCATCACCTTTCCCTTTCCCTTTCCCTTTCTCTTTTGTAAAATGATCAGTGGACATCAGAGGAGTAGTAGGTTTGTATGGAGGAGTAGGAGACATATCTGAGAAATGTATTGGTGAAGGTGAAGATTGTCTTATTGGTTGATATCTTCCAGAAGGGATGAACGAAGGTGGAGTTTGGACAACGTGATGTTTCCTTTCAAGCCTGTCTTTCATCTCCCAGCCTCTTCTCTCTTCATTCCTCTCAATATGTCTCAGTTTCTCATCCTTCTCACCAGTCATGATTACCCCGGAGAAAGACTCATTATTACCAAGCCAATCTCTTTCATTCGCCATCTCGGACTTCACATGATCCACCACCCTGGAATCTTGATCATTACGAGTACTGTGTGTGGGAATGTTATCGACAAAACGATAATTCTGTCCTAGTGAAATAGGTCGAGCTAATCCTCTGATTGGAAGAGGTAATTTTGATGGAGAGGGAGTATAAGGAGAAGAGTGATTAGATATATCGTATTTATCTTCGTCCTTCAAGGGAGTCAATGGAGACGTTTCTGAAACATTTACCAATCTGACTTTTCTATCAATGTCAGTTACTTCTTTCGGAGTGACAGGCACGTCTCTGTCCCATGATCTGACATCTCTCTGAGAAGAGAGATGGCGATTAGCAGAGATGGGAACATTCGGTGAAGAGGTGAGATCGGTTTCGGATGTTGAAGAGGTATTTTTATATTTTTTGACAGAAAGTGGACTAGAGATCGAAGGGCGGACGTTAGGTGGATAGGTCGTACTAGAAGGTCGTTGTTTGGTTGATTTAGACACTTCGGATTTTACGGTAGAAGGAGGACCGAAGTACCAAGCAGACATGACTTCTTCAAACATTTCTTTCACTTCATCTTGATCGTTACTCTTTTCCAGATCGTCTTGATCATACTTCTTACCCATATGGGCGTCTTCATATTTATCACTCTTTTGCTCCTGTACTAACTTCTTCTCCTTATCTTCCACCTTACGTGGGTTACTCAAGGCGTCCTCATCTGTTCTCGTTGCGTTGTCCGGAAATTGTTTTTGCCCTGGCCGAGGAAGCTTTCTTGGGGTTAAACAGAGAGGTGCAGTCTGACCCGAGTGAATAGAAGATCGATTGGGTTTCTCAATGTCTACCATCAGCTTCGTAGCAAAAGTATAACTTCGAGACATACCTTTCTCAGGGCGTACAAGGACACTTTGTGTGGTTCGCGAAGGAATGTTTGAGTCATGTAAGGTGGGGACCGGTTTTCTTCTCCCTTTCATCACATCATAAGGATAGATACTTCTGGTTCCTCCCACCGAGGTTGGCATATTGAATGATGAGGAAGGTCCTTCTTTTGACAAAGTGATATCCGACGAGACAGAGACATGTCCTACTCGTTGTGATTTGAACAAAGGCGACGAAGTAGGAAAACTTGAAACAGGTGGAAATCGTGATAATCCTGATACCGGTTTCTTATCCGATTCATTCGTATTCGGTGCAGAGGGAAGAGGTCTTCTCGGAGGGAGAGAAGGAGGAGTAGAAGTATTTTCAGAATTAGGTGTAGTAGGTTGAACAATCCTTAATTCTACTTTTGTCGAAGTAATTTTTGATTCTGATAATGAAAGAAGACGTATCATATCATCTACTGAACCTGAATATTCGACTATTTTCTTAGCTGAAAGAGCTCGACGTGGTGATTTCCCTTTTCCATCTTGTCTTTCCCCTCCTTGATCATCCTTTACAGCTTCTCTGTGGAATCTTTCATCCGATCCTCGAGAGTTGGAAGGAGGATTCATCAATGATTGTCTGTCGAATCGAGGTTTCGAAGATGAAGAACGTTTCTGCCATATATTGGAAGTTTCATGCTCTATCATAATCTCTTCTTTCTCTCTTCTCCAACGAGGAGATTTAGGTGGTAAAGGTGGTCCTGAAACTTTCCGAAAATGTGCTAATTGTGATTGTGATAATTCATGTAATGGATGTGGTTTCGAAGGTCTTCTCAAGCCATGATAATCAGAATGGTCGTTTCGAATTTGTGTCGATGGTCTACCATTGGAGATGTTTATCTCCGAAGGAAATCGATGAATGCTATAAGTATGTTCGGACGTGAGAGAGTAACGTCCATCTTGACTTTCATACTTTCTAGACCAGGAAGTCTCATCTTGAGGGGTATTTGACGAAGTGGTAGTTTTATCATTGGTGGTGGTTTCATGAAGATGTTTTCGCCTGGATAACAAACTTCTGAGTCTTGATAAAGAGGATCGCTTTGGATCTGGGCTTGTAGATGTGAGAGACATGACATGAGTGAGTGGGTGGGTGAGGGTGTAAAGGCTATAGACAGAGATGAAGGTGGTGATAGGGGAGTAGTGCACCAGTTGGGTGTGATCGGGTGGACACGGCATGTGGAGGTGATCGAATCTAACTTACTCAAAGTATGTACGTATGTCACCCTCAACATACTACTCTTACATCCCTTTCTATCTCACATCTCTCCAATGTAATTCATCTCCCCACCTCATGTACAAGTATCGAATCAACGTGTGACTGACTCGACAGAGGAGCCGACATTCGACATTCGACATTCGACATTCAACATTCAACGAAACCAACATGTTCTCTCCAAATAGAACACTCTACTCTCTATCGATCACTCACAAGTTGTTGTCTTCACACATGAGGTACGCCCACGCAGCCAGGGCGTCCAGTTCGGATGGAGAATTCAGTCAAGCTGGGAGTTCCCGAATGGGTGAATATAGGTTTCCGATAAAAGGAAGAAATGGTGGACCTCCGGATCCTTATGAGGTTTTAGGATTGGGCAGGGGTGCAGATGAGGGAGAAGTGAAAAGACGATGTAAGTGTCTTGTTTTGTTTTGTTTTTCTTTCTTCTCTTGACCTCTCCCATAGATTCTTGGTCTGATCCTCATTTTCTGAAACATTCCTAATCTCTTCAGCCAACTACCTCAAAGAAGAGGAGTAATTTGGGTGTATCGAAAAGAGGAGACGACTTCAAGAAATGACAGGAAGAAGGCAACAAGATATCTCGATCCCAGTCTGACTAAATTCACACAACATCGTCCTCAGTTGATCGTGTACAGCTGATCAAACAAGACTACACCTTGGCTCGTCTAATCCATCCAGACTCTTTTCACCCTTCTTCTTCCACTGAACATTTCGCAACCCTTCACAGAGCTTACACTCTTCTTTCCAATCCATCCACTCGGAATATATACCTTCAAACAGGATACGGTTGGTCTCATTCTTCTCATCAACCCACCGAATCTTGGTCAGACGCTCAGATGAGAGCAGAAATACGAAGGAGAAAACATGCCGGTACGGCAGCATGGGGTCATCATCAACATCGACATCAACATCAACATTATCCACATGGAGGTCATTATCATGAATGGGATGGGGGATGGTATACACCTGAAAGAGGTGAAGGGGAGGAAAGGTTTATGAGTAATGGAAAGTTTTTAGCTTTGACAGCTGGTGTGGTGAGTGTTTTCTTTTGATCGAACATTACAATCTTCCGCTTCGAAATTCACCCTGCAAGGATCAATTGTTCTTGCCGAACCGCTGGATTTCGCTCCCTTCATCTCCCCCTGACACTATTTCAATTCGAAGGACTTTGCGTCAGGGATCAGAGTGTTCTTGCGCGCAAAGGTATCCTGGTCGCTGGGTAGAGAAGTCGGTATTGAAGGATGGAATTTAAAGGGAGTACGAGACGAGGAAAAGGGAAGCAGGATATGGGGAGAAAATAGGGAAGCAACTGACTGTCAGAGCGTAATACTAGCTTGGCTTCAATATCATCGTTTTGGAGCTATAGCGGAAACTCATTCCCAACTTTCTAGACAACAACATACGGAGTGAGTTCTTTTGTTTTGGGAATTTCTTAAACAAAGTTTGCCTCATCTTTACCTGATAAACGTTACTTCTCGTCTTAGACTGGAACTATCCTTCTCATCACGCCCCCCGCAGATACACTTCCCCTCATCTTGTTTCGCAAGAATTCTTCTTCTCATCTTACTATGAAAACATACTTCCTCATCTTGCTATGATCCCACACTATTCCTCATCTTGCTTTGAAACCCTTTCACCTAACAAAACATTTCACAATGAAGACGTTTTGTCAGTTTCGAATGAATAGGAATGATCAGAAGAATTGATGATAGTGCTTCACAAGCATTAGCAGAAGCTAGAAGAGATGCCGCTTTGTATGGTAAAGAAAGAAGAGAACAAATACGACGTAGAGTTAGAGAAAGTGAAGTGATTAAAGAGGTTGAAGAATCTAGTTTGAAATCTTTATCTTCATCTCCTTCAATATCAACAAATTTGCCATCTTCTTCTGAAAGATGAACCAACTTTATACGATTTTCCTTCTTTCAACATATCACCTCACCTTTTCAAACTCGTCATCAACAACACTGATCGGGGTTTGTGTTGGTTATTGAGAATGAACGTTGAACCATCATCATCATCATCATCATCATCGTCTTGTCATCTTGGTTTTCTTCCTCATTATTGTCACTCGCCACCACTAGCATCATCAATTCAACACTTGGGAACACTGTATCTGTCATTTTCTCAAGTATGGTCTCAACCGAGCGTGAAAGCCCTTCAGGACCCTCCGGGACATTTGTATACGAGAATCACCTGCTTGCTCTCTTCATACGTGAGAAGAAATGTAATGTAAGAAAGTTGTATTCCACGAAAGACTGTGAATCGATAAAGAAAGAAAGAAAGATGTAGTTATTGTATTGTATTGTAGCATGCATAGGAAATGATTTGTTAAATAATGCACTTTATTTCCATCACACCTTCCCCCCACCAGCAATTCTGTATCTCCCCCCTCCCTCCCTCCCCCCTCCCCCCTCCCCCCTCCCTCCCTCCCCCACTCCCCAAAAATCCAATCATCCCTCTCACCTCTTCTCCTTCTATCATCCCAACCCACCGATATCCACCAACAATCCTAACACTGAGAACAAGATAACATATGTCCAAGACCTTCGGGGATCCTCGACAGTTGTACTTTAGGCAAGT